>NC_052153.1:191674131-191761435 GCF_902713615.1 Scyliorhinus canicula
TACCCTTTTTTGGTCACTAAGGGCAATTTAGCATGGCCAATCCACCTAACCTGCACGTCTTTGGACTGTGGGAGGAAACCGGAGCACCCGGAGGAAACGCACGCAGACACGGGGAGAACGTGCAGACTCCGCACAGATAGTGACCCAGCGGGTAATTGAACCTGGGACCCTGGAGCTGGGTTGTGGAGTTAATGGTGGTGCGGGATCCTCCTGTGTCCCACAATAACTCTATGGGCTTCCCTTTGACTTTTGCCGTGACTACGGGCCTCCCTGATGAGTCCCATAGTGTGTCACAGACCCAAGTGGGGGAGCCCGAACACCGTCAGTTCGTCTCGTCCACATTGGTGGGTCCTGACTGTACTGCTACATTGTGGATGGGTTTTGCTTTGTTGCGGTTCAGAGTGCCTGTCTGCTGGCCTCTCTGAGATCGCTGGGGTGCTTGGCACTCTTTTGCCCAATGCCCTAACTGTCCACAGTTATAGCATTCCTGTCCTCTCTGTTGAGGGCTGCTCTTGCCTTCATTTACCCATGCGGGCTTCTGGTGCTCTCTGACTGCTTGGATATCTGCAGCAGCCTGAGCCTCTTCTGGGGATCTAACCTTTGCTTTTGCCTGAAGCGATTGCTCCCAAGCGCGGGACAATCTTTTGAGGACCCATTTTTCGTTATGGGCCTCTTCTGAGGGGTCGTAATTATTGCAAGCGCTCTGTCCTGCCTCTGTTGCGTGTGAGATAATTGTGCGCGTCCACTTAACCATGTTTTCGCGGGTTAAATGCGCTCTATCTAGCTGTCCGAAAACTGCGCTGAAGTGAATCCACAGCCTTCCGGCGAATGCTGTGGGGTGTTCAGATCTCTTCTGCCTGCACTTATTCAAGCCTTCTACGGGGTCACCTCTATTGTACCCGATGGCATCTAAAATGGCAGTGTGCATCTCCTCTAGGCTGCCTCCTGCCACGTTTTGTGGGTCGGGGAGGGCTGCCACTACACTCTGGTCTAAGCTCAACACGGTGAGCTTAACCTGCTCTCTCTCATCCAGGCCGTACATGGTAGCCTGCTGTTTTACTTTCGCGAAGAACTGGTGGGGGTCTGCGGTGGGGAGGAACGGAGTGATCTTTTCACAAGCGTCCCTTAGCTGGGTTACTGTTAAAGGGGTGGTGTAAGTTATGTCTGGGGCGCCTTCTGATTCGGCTTTCCTCTGTGTGGTTACGGGATTCATGGGTGCGGTTATGATCTGAGCTGTGGGGGGTTGGGGTGCCTGTCGTTTCTGCTGAGCTGCGGGCGCACATGTTCCCTGAACATAACGCTGCGCTGTCTCGCTTAATTCCTGCCAATCTGGGGCGTTTTCCCCATCTAACTGAGCTCCAAAGGTGCTTTGGAAGCCATTCTGCACCGAAAGCAGAGATTGCAGTTCCGCAATCTGTTTTCTGCATTTCGCGTGGTCAACTGTGCTTTGTCTTTGTTCGGTCGTTGCAGCGTGGAGTGCTCTCAAAGCTGCTTTGAGATCCGAACATTGCCTCTGCAATGCCTCCACCTGCTTCTCCGATTCCTGTCTTATCAGAACGGCACGTTGCACGTCCTGATAGGCTTTCTCATACTGGGTCTGGGAACTGTTCAGATGAGCTAGACAAGACTGGTGAGCCCTCTTGGCATCATCCACCTCTCTACCCTTCTCTGCCAACTTCCCTTTAAGATCCAGGTTTTCTTTCTCGATGTCCCTGACATCGACCTTACTCATTCGGTTCCTTTCCTCTAAATCTGCCCGGAGCGTCCTGATAACCTCCTCTGCGCCTCGCAACTGTGCCAAGCAGGACACAATCGCCATCGGCTTGCGTGCTTTACCTAAACTCTTTTTGTGTATCTGAGAGAGGTTCTCCCACCAAGTATGACCTATACTTCCGGGACCTGTCTCCTCATTTGCACAAAACTCTTTCCAAAGGGGCCATCCCTTTCCTTGTAAATATTTGCGGAGTTCCAGCTCCCACGTGGGACACTGGCCTACTCTGCTACTGCTGCTGGTCGCTGCGACCACAAACCTTTCTGGGTCCATCAGACGTTCCATTGCCTGCATGGCCATTTCCTCTGACTCTCTTTTTATAATTTGGAACAGGGGGTTGTTGGGGTGGTGTTTCGTAAAAAGGGTACGGCTTACGCTATTTTCCGATTACAAAACTACCGAAAGTTTGTCGCAACAAAAAGCTTTCAGTTTTACCTTACAGCCCTGTTAGTACGCATGCACTAAAACACACTTCCGAATTTCGCTTATTATTTTGAACACCTTGAATACTTGTGATCTCTTTCTTTCTCTGCAATTTGGAGTTCTAATTCAAATTTCAGGGTCCTGGACACTGTGGTGTTTCCACTTGCAACAGGGTCCCGGCGGAGTCGCCACTAAATGTGCACGAAACACAGGTCCTCAAGGGTTCAAAGTAATAAAGACGATACACCGATTAGTCAAGTTCAAACGATCAATATTTATTATACAGTTAATAATAAATACTCATGCACACACACTAAGAGACTAAGCTACAACTAAACATAAGCAAACAGAATACTTATCTAACAGGAACAGGCAAGGTCAGAGAACGAGGCCTTCGTCCTGGTTTTGTCTGCAGCCTTCAGCAAGCGTTCTGGCACTTGGGAGTCTAGCGGGCTTGGATCGCGTAGCGAGCGTTGAACTTACGGTTTCGGCGGCTGGTGCTCAACGGCTGGAGTCAGGATACCAGGTGTCAGTCGGGGCCGGAGCACAGGTTTAACAGACCGGACAACACGAGGTCCCTATCTTTTATAGGGGTTCCGTTGTCCTTCCCTCTTCTCGGGCGGGCTCTACCTATTGGATCAATTTCTTATCGATACTGGATTAATTCCCCAATGCGAGGGGGTCTCCGTGATGGAGGGGGCGTTTCTTATGTCCTTTTGTTCGGAGGTTTCTGGTGCCTCGATGTCTGGGTCTTGATTGGAATGTGTCCATTCAGAACCAAATGTATCTATTGTGTGGGTGTTCAAGTCTGATGGCCTCATTAGCATGCAAAGCGTTTTGCCATTTGCACCTAGCTAAGGTCTCTTTACCTGAGCCCAAACTGGTTTCTGCTGCTGCAGAATGCAAACTGCTCTTTGCAGACTGCTGTTCTGGCTGAACTGTCTGTTTCTCAGCAGCCTTCCATTTTAGTTTGGCTCAGTGTCCATTTTGCGTGGCCAGCATGGCTACAGAAGCCACAGGGCTAATCACTTGTGCTACCGTGCTGCCTTTGTAATTGTATCATTGCAATTGCTATTGTGACTGGATGTCAGTCTATGCATTCCACTTGTGACTTGGCTTTAAGCTGTCAGGTTATCCATTAAGTAGATCAGTGTTTTTCAAACATTTTTTCCCGGGACCCATTTTTACCAACCGCACATCCTTAGCGACCCACGCCAGCCGACCTTCGCAACCCACGCTGACCGACCTTCGCGACCCACACCGGCCAACCTTCGTGACCCACACCGTCCAACCTTTGAGACCCATGCCGGCCAACCTTTGAGACCCATGCCGGCCAACCTTTGAGACCCATGCCGGCCAACCTTTGAGACCCATGCTGGCTGACCTTTGAGACCCATGCTGGCCGACCTTTGAGACCCATGCCGGCCAACCTTTGAGACCCATGCTGGCCGACCTTTGAGACCCATGCTGGCCGACCTTTGAGACCCATGCCGGCCAACCTTTGAGACCCATGCTGGCTGACCTTTGAGACCCATGCTGGCCGACCTTTGAGACCCATGCCGGCCGACCTTTGAGACCCATGCTGGCCGACCTTTGAGACCCACGCCGGCCAACCTTTGAGACCCATGCCGGCCAACCTTTGCGACCCACGCCGGCCGACCTTTGAGACCCATGCCGGCCAACCTTTGCGACCCACGCTGCCCGACCTGCGTGACCCACGCTGGCCGACCTTCACGACCCACTCCCGCCGACCTTCGAGACCCACGCTGGCCGACCTTCGTGACCCACACTGGCCAACCTTCACGACGCACGCCGGCCGACCTTCACGACCCACGCTGGCCAACCTTCGCGACTCACGCTGCCCGACCTTTGTGACCCACGCCGCCCGACCTTCGCGAACCATGCTGGCCATCTTTCAGGACCCATGCCGTCTGACTTTCGCAACCAACGCCGGCCAACCTTCGGGACCCATGCAATGTGGTTGACTCTTAACTGCCCTCAGGGATGGCCAATAAATGCTGGATGCCCAGATCCCATGAACGAATAAAGAAAAAAAAGACCTTCAGCACTAGATGGCATTGCTGTTACTCCAAGATCCATCTTCCTGACTGTTAGCTAAGTTTCTTGGATTCTTAATTTATTTGTGGCTTCTCTAGTCTCCAGCACTCCCCTACAGAGTAAACTCCTCCCTGTTGGAAAATAATTCCAATCTAGCCTATGATTGACCCCTTCTCAATAATGCAAAACAATCGTCCCTTCTTATCAAGGGGGTGGGGGATCTTGCATCTGGGCTTTAGCAGTAGAATGATCCAATGCCCAATACATGTGCATGCATAGGAGCAGCGAGTGACTCTAAGAAACATAGACTTTTGATGGCATAAAATACGTCATTGGCCCATCGTGTCCATGCCCTCTCTCTGCAACAGCAAATCTACTCCTGTGCTTTCTCCCAGTAGCCCTGCAGATTTATGCTCTTATAATTATTCGGTTCTCTTTTGAAAGCCTCTCTTGAATCTGCCTCCACCACGCTCTCGGACAGTGCATTCCAGGCCCTAACGCTGCTTTAAAAAATAAAGTTCCCCTCATGTCACCATTGTTTCTTGCTTTGCCAATTACCTCAAATTGGCCTCATCTGGTTCTCCATCCTGCGAATGGTTTCTCCCGAACTGCTCTGTTCAGACCCCTCATGGACGAACAGTGACAGCCGTGTGTACCATCTACAAGATTCACTGCAGGAACTCACCAAGGTTCCTTAGACAGCACCTTCCAAACCCATGACCAATACCGTTGAAAAGGACAAGAGCAGGAGATACCTGGGAACCCCACCACTTGGAAGTTCCCCTCCGAGCCGTTGACTACCCTGACTTGGAAATATATTGGCCGTTCCCTCACTGTCACTGGGTCAAAATCCTGGAAATCCCTCCCTAACAGCACAGTGGGTGTACCTATGCCTCAAGGACTGCAGCGGTTCAAGAAGGCAGCTCACCACCACCTTCTGAAGGGCAACTGGGGATGGGCGATAAATGCTGGCCTAACCAGCGACGTCCATATCCCCTAAATGAATTTTTAAAAAACTGCTGCTTTTTTATTTTTCCTGGCAAAATGGACAAGTTCACATTTTTCCATTGATACCCTCAAAAAGAATTAGCTAGCTCTGAAGAAGAATCATGTTGGACTCTAAATATTAACTCTATTTCTCTGTATAGATGCTGCCAAACCTGCTGAGTTTTGACAGCATTTTCTGTTTTTATTTCCTATTTTCCCACATGATACACCATCTGCCAAATCTGACTTAACTTTGATATCCTTTTGCAGATTCCTTTATGTTCTCTTCATAACCTACTTTCCTATCTATCTTTGTATCATGAGCAAATTTAGCAACTGTACATTTGGTCTCTTCACCCAAGTCATTGATATAAAATGTAAACAGTTGAGGTCCCTGCACTGTGTTACGATAGGGAGATGTTAGGAAATTGGATTGAAGATGTAGTGGGGCAATTAATGGATTAACAGACTTAGGGTAAAACTGCTAGCACTGAGTGAGAGGTATATGGCCACCCCTGGCCTGAGTTCAGACTTAAACCCATTAATGGGAATAAACAGGTTACCTCTGTTCAGCTGGGATGATTCACTCAAGATCCATTGTCATTCTGGACTCTCTGATCTGACCAGCCATTAGCCCATTACAGAGTCTGTTGGCCTCTTTTGTCCATAAATTGGAGGTTAATAGCATATTCATAGCATGGCCATGTTCTTTTGTGTAAACGGGAGTGGGCAATCAAAAGCCCAGATAGCGATGACGAGTTGAAGTCTGGACACCCAGGACAGAGCCATTATTTGAGGGACTGGATGGAGCTCCCAGAGCGAAAGGAGTCCTGTTCGAATAGGTGGGGGCAGAAGGATTTGGAAAGCCACTGGGAGAGGCCATGAAAAGCTGCCACAGAGGCAGGCTATCGAAAAGGCGTCTGAAGGAGCTGGACTAACGGCAGGAATATATTCTGTAATTTTTGCCTGCCTGCATAAGTGAAGTTGAGGGCTGTATATTCATTTTACCTGCTGTTTAATGGGAAATTGTGTGTTAGGGTTAAGATATACATGTAAGCTGCTCTTGTTAGGTTTGAAGTGTAAAAGATTAAATAGTGTTTTTCTTTAGTTTTAATAAAGTTTTGTTTGTAAAAATAACCAAGCCCTATTTATTATGCAATTGTTCTTGAAGCAAATCGATCTTTCCGCACAGTCTTAAAAATAAAAATGTTGCAGTTCTGGTCCACTATCTTAACCACTGTTAGGTTCTGGTCTGGAGTCCGTAACAACTGATCCCCATGGCGTTCCACTTGCCACGTCCTTCCAACCTGAAAAGGACCCATTTATCCCCAGTCGCTGCTTGCTGTTAGCTAACCAATCCTCTATCTGTACTAATATGTTACTGTTAGCCCACACATCATAAGCTCTTATTTTGCGAAATAATTTTGATGTGACCCCTTGTCAAATGCCTTCTGTAAATCTATGTACAGCACCTCCACGGGTTCTCTATTTTCCACATTGCTTGTTACTCATGAACATACCAATAAGGATCAGGAGTGGGCCATTCAGCCCCTCTATCCTGTTTCACCATTTAATAAGATTGTGGCTGATCTGATCGTGAAATGAAAAATGAGACGAAAATCACTTATTGTCACGAGTAGGCTTCAATTAAGTTACTGTGAAAAGCCCCTAGTCGCCACATTCCGACGCCTGTTCGGGGAGGCTGGTATGGGAATTGAACCCGCGCTGCTGGCCTGCCTTGGTCTGCTTTAAAAGCTAGCGATTAACCCCGTGTGCTAAACCAGCCCCTGTAACGTCAAATCTGCACCCTGCCTATCCCCGATATCCTTTTACCCCCTTGTTCACCAAGAATCTATTCACTTCTGCCTTATTTGAAGTCTCTGCTTCCACCAACTTTTGATAGAGGTTCCAGAGACTCAGCCCCCTGGAAGAAAAAAATAATTTGCTTCATTTCCATAGTAAATGGGCGACCCTTTATTTTAACCCGTGACCTCCCCCCCAGTTCTAGGTTCCCCCACAAGAGGAGCCATCCTCTCCACACCCACCCAGTCAACTCCCCTCAGGATCTTGTATGTTTCAATCAAGTCGCCGCTTACTCTTCTAAACTCCAGCGGGCACAAACCTACCCTGTCCAATCTTTTCTCACAAGACAACCATTCCAGTGATTAGCCTGGTAAACCCTTCGTTGAACTGCTTCCAACATATTCCATCTTAAAAAAGGTGACCAGTAGTGTACACCTTACACCGTACTCCTGATGTGCTCTCAATAATGCCCTGCTCAACTGAAGCATAACCTCCTACTTTTGAATTCAGTTCCCCTTACAATAAATTATAACTTTCTATTAGTTTTCCTAATTACTTGCTGCACCTGCATACTAACCTTTTGTGATTCATGCATTAGGGCACCCAGATCCCTCTGCACCTTGAGTTCTGCAGTCTCTCACCATTTTGATGATATATGCTTTTTTTAATTCTTCCTGCCACGTGATACTCCATTTGCCAGATCTTTGTCCACTCACGTAGCCTGTCTAATATCTTTTTATGGCCTCCTTATGTCATTTTTTTTCTAAACTCCTTAGAATTTGGATCCAATTTACTCAGCATCTTATTGGACAATCCCCTCATCCCAGAAGCAACCTAGTGAACTTTGCTGTACCCCCTCCAATGTCGGTATATCATCTCTTAATGTGGAGACCAAAATTGCACAAAGTACTCCAGATGCTGTCTCACCATACCCTGTACAAGTGCAGCAAGACTTATTTATCCCTGTACCCCAATCCCTGTGCAGTGAAAGGCCAATGTGACATTTCCCTTCCTAATTGCTTGCTGCACCTGCATGCTAACTTTGTGTTCCTTATACGAGAACACCAAAGCGTCTAAGCTGGGCGAGGCAGTGGTGTAGTGGTATTGTCAGTGGATCAGTAATCCACAGATCCAGAGCAATGCTCTGGGATATCAGGGTTCAAATCCCACCATGGCCGACGGCGAAATCTGAATTCTGTCAAATAAAATCTGAAATCAAAAGGCCTGGTGATAGTTATGAAACCATTGTGGTAAAACCCACCCGGCTCACTGATGCTCTTTGAGGAAGAAATCTGCCGTTTGGGCCGACATGTGGTTCTCGATCCACAGGAATGTCGTTGACTCTTAAATGGCCAAGATCAATAAATGCTGGTCCAGCCAGCTCGCTTGCGTCCCCATAAATTAAAAAAAAAATCAACATTTGATGCTTCACAAATGCTTCACAGCTCCAGGGTCCCAGGTTCGATTCCCGGCTGGGTCACTGTCTGTGCGGAGTCTGCACGTCCTCCCCGTGTCTGCGTGGGTTTTCCTCCGGGTGCTCCGGTTTCCTCCCACAATCCAAAGATGTGCGGGTTAGGTGGATTGGCAAAGCTAAATTGTCCGTAGTGTCCTAAAAAGTAAGGTTAAGGTTAAGGGGGGAGTTACGGGTATAGGGTGGATACGTGGGTTTGAGTAGGGTGATCATGGCTCGGCACAACATCGAGGGCCGAAGGGCCTGTTCTGTGCTGTACTGTTCTATGTTCTATGTTCTATTTACACTTTTTCACGCCTCTTGAAAGAATCTTTTGCTTTTCATTTCTTATGACCAACCTCACACTCCCACTGGTCCGTCAACACCTCAAATTTAAATTCTCATCTTTGTGTTCAAGCCCCTCCTTGTCCTTGCGTGCCCCCAATCTCTAACCTTCTCCAGCCCGACAGCCCTCTGAGTTCTCGGCGCTTCTCCAGTTTGTACACTTTGAGCGTCCTGGACTTTCCCCTCGTGTCGCCTCTGGTTCTTTGCCAATCACCTTCAATCTGTGTCCTCTGCATACTGATACTCCTACCCCTGCAAATAGTTTCCCCTTATCAGATATATACGAAACACTTCATGATTTTGAACACCTCTTAAATCTCCTCATAACCTTCGCCGCTTTGAATAATAATGGATTTGCAAAACACGACCTGTGAGGAAATGTAAGTAAAATAAAATTTACAATCCTGTGCACTACAAACCTCTGGCAAGTGACTCTCAAGTGAATCTTAAACCGATGATTCAATGGTGGGGACAGCAAATGTAAACTGCAATATCCTTTGCTTGGGCGGTTTATAGGATTATCTGAACCACTCAATTGGATTACTGCCTTGTAATTCACCGAGTTATCTATTGTCCTCTGTGTAATGACATTTTGATTAATGCTCATGTCTGCCTTGCATGTTTGCAAATATTTATGCACCTTGTGGAATATCTGAAATCTCATGGCCAAGTTTAGGTTCGCATCTGCCGTCACCCCCTCTCCCTTTTCACCCTTTCTGGTGAAGTCTTTCTTTCGGCTGAGCTGGTTTGAAGAGGCAGAGACAAGTCAATCAAAGTGAAATCTGATGATTTTGTTGGGGGTTGGCGTTGGCAGAAGGCCGTGCTCTCCATAGCGGAGAAAATGCACATTGTTTAAGGTCAAATCAATTTTAGTCGGGCTCATAGAACCCCTACAGTTCAAAATGAGACTGTTCGACTCATCGAGTCTGTGCCGACTCTCCGAAAGAGCAACTTGCCTCGGTCCACTTCCATCGTCCTATCCCCATAAACCCGGGCATTGATCATGGCTAATCCACCTAATCTGCAGATAAAAGCAAATTACTGCGGATGCTGGAATCTGAAACAAAAACAGAAAATACTGAACAATCTCAGCAGGTCCGTCAGATTCTGTGGAGAGAGGAGGGCGCCAACGTTTCAAGTCTGGATGACTCTTTGTCAAAGCCTAATCTGCTCATCTTTGGTCAGGTTAGGTGGATTAGCCGTGCTAAATTGTCCTTAGTGACCAAAAAGTGTTAGGAGGGGTTATTGGGTTATGTGGACAGAGTGGAAGTGAGGGCTGAAGTGGGTCGGTGCAGACACGATGGGCCGAATGGCCTCCTTCTGCACTGTATGTTCTACGTTCTTTGGACTGTGGGAGCAGACCGGAGCACCCGGAGGAAACCCACGCAGACACGGGGAGAACATTCAAACTCCACACAGCCACCCTTGGTTGGAATCAAACCCAGGTCTCTCGTGCTATGACGCAGCAGTGCTAACCACTGTGCCACCGTGCTGCCCTTGGGGCTGATGGTGTGTACGGGAGAAATGTAGAAAGGTGGAAAGGGTATTTTAGCTGGCAGAGGTGTGCGAAATAAATCATTGTTTCCTTAAAATATCACCCAAATGTATTCTGCAGCTGGCTCGGTTTTGATTCACTTAAGGCATTTATTGAAATGGGAGTTCCAGACTTGAAGTTAATGCAGGCAGCCCACTGATGTCATTTTAGAAAAGTGGTTTTGGATTCAGGGAGTGCAGTAGCCTCCTGCTCCTTGATTAACCCTAGAATTAAACCAGACACTTAAAACTCATCCTCTTTTTTTTTTGCTGGTTTGACCTCTTCAGGAAGGTTGCGAGGACATACTTAAAGCATTTTGACTGGCCTCCTGGGAGCCTCCTGTCGCAACCAAGTTCCGAGTAGGGCAGTTGCTTTGGGAGCCTGGTGTAAGTTCTGTGAACTACATGATCACAGCGGCGCTGGTTTGGGGAATCTTGAGAAGGCTTTTCTTGAGGTGCCTGCTGATGGTTGCCCATTCCACAGGCTCACCAAAAATCTGTCCTGGTCCACTCACGTCGACGCTATCACCAAGAAAGCACAACAGCGCCTATACTTCCTCAGGAAACTAAGGAAATTCGGCATGTCCACATTAACCCTTACCAACTTTTACAGATGCACCATAGAAAGCATCCTATCGGGCTGCATCACAGCCTGGTATGGCAACTGCTCGGCCCAGGACTGTAAGGAACTTCAGAGAGTCGTGAATACCGCCCAGTCCATCACACAAACCTGCCTCCCATCCATGCACTCCATCTACACCTCCCGCTGCCGGGGGAAAGCGGGCAGCATAATCAAAGGCCCCTCCCACCCGGCTTACTCACTTTTCCAACTTCTTCCATCGGGCAGGAAATTCAGAAGTCTGAGAACACGCACGAACAGACTCAAAAACAGCTTCTTCCCCACTGTCACCAGACTCCTAAATGACCCTCTTATTGACTGACCTCATTAACACTACACCCTGTATGCTTCAACCGATGCCAATGATTATGTAGTTACATTGTATATTTTGTGTTGCCCTATTATGTATTCTCATATGTTTTCTTGAACTTTGTTTAATTCCCTTTTCTTCCATGTACTGAATGATCTGTTGAGCTGCTCGCAGAAAAATACTTTTAACTGTACCTCTGTACACGTGACAATAAACAAATCCAATCCAATCCAATCCAATCCAATCTTTCGGTGAAGAAATTTCTCCTCATCTCAGTCCTAAATGGTCCACCTTCTATCCTCAGACTGTGACCCCTGGTTCTGGACTCCCTTGTCATTAGAAAAAATAAATAAGGTGCAGAAGGAGGCCATTCGGCCCATCAAGTCTGCACCGACCCACTTAAGCCCTCACTTCCACCCCATCCCCGTGACCCATTAACCCCTCCTAACCTATCCTTCCTGCATCCACCATGTCTAGTCCTGTTAGAGTTTTATAGGTTTATATGAGATCCTACCCCCCCCCCCCCGTTCTTTTAAACTCCAGAGAGAATATAATCCTAAATGACTCAATCTCTCCTTGTACGTCAGCCCCTCCATCCTAGGAATCTATTAGGTAAATCTTTGTTACACTCCCTGTGTAGCAAGAACTTCCTTCTTCAGGTTCGACCCCGGCTCTGGGTCACTGTCCGTGTGGAGTTTGTTCATTCTCCCCGTGTTTGCAGGGGTTTCACCCCCACAACCCAAAGATGTGCAGGGTAGGTGGGTTGGCCTGGCTAAATTGCCCCTTAATTGGAAAAAATTAATTGGGTATTCTAAAATTTAAAAAAAATAAATGATAAAGTCTTGACGTAGATAAACCGCCTTTAAAGGGCAGCATGGTAGCATGATGGTTAGCATCAATGCTTCACAGCTCCAGGGTCCCAGGTTCGATTCCCGGCTGGGTCACTGTCTGTGCAGAGTCTGCACGTCCTCCCCGTGTGTGCGTGGGTTTCCTCCGGGTGCTCCGGTTTCCTCCCACAGTCCAAAGATGTGCGGGTTAGGTGGATTGGCCAGGCTAAATTGCCCTTAGTGTCCTAAAAAATAATGTTAATGGGGGTTGTTGGGTTACTGGTATACGGTGGATACGTGGGCTTGGGTAGGGTGATCATTGCTCGGTACAACATTGAGGGCCAAAGGGCCTGTTCTGTGCTGTACTGTTCTAATTCTAAAAAAAAGATAAGGAGACCAAAACTGCACACAATACTCCACAAACTCATTAACGACTTCAAAGTGCTTTAATTTGGACTTCGGAAGAACATCTGTTTAAAATCCTGTATTTCCCAAATCCATGGTTGGCGTTTGACTGACTGAAATTGAATTTTTCAGTTTAATTGCCACATTGGTCCCTGTGCAGCAGTGTTGCATTATGGTCCTGTGTCTATTTAGAATTAGATGGGTACTTACTCCCGTTTATTTCACATACCATCTTTCCCCAAAGTGAGGAGCAAATCTTCTGACATTGAAATATTGAACAAGATTCAGCCCCTGGAGCCCATTCCGCCATTCAATTAGATCGTGGCTGATCATCTCAACTTCATTGCTGTAGCTCCATATCCCTTGACACCCTTACCCAACGAAGATGTGCCAATATCAATCATGAAAGCTCCAATTATTCCCCAGTAACCCCAGCTTCTCATGGGGGAGGGGGGAGGGAGGGCGGGTGAAATAGCGTTTATTCTTAATTGGCCGAGCACTTGTTTTAAGATTATGTTGTATCTTGGGATGATTTACTGTGTGAAGTACATTGAGCAATAACAACTTGTAATTGTGTCTCAAATCCGACTACCCGAAAACCGGAGTTGTCTGAAAATAGGGTATTTTTGTAAGTTGCCATGCATCAATTTTAATTGTTATTAATGGGACAATTTGAGAAGGTGCTGCATTGGTGCGGCGACGCACTGAACTAGTTATCTGCTCTGCATGCTGGTCTTCACCTGTGCTTATAGCGATCCTTTACCCCACATGACCCCGCTGGCCTGGTCTCTCTTTCATAAAAATAAGTTTTATAAATCTTTTTGTTGGATGTGGGCTTTGTTGGCAAAGCCAGCCCGTCCCTAATTGCCCTTTGAGAAGGTGGTGGGTGAGCTGCCTTCTTGAACCGCTGCAGTCCATGCGGTGTGGGTACTGATGTGACCATCAATTCACTCGAGACACGAGAGGAAGTAAACTGTGACTTTAATATACTTACAACTGAGCCTGCATGCGACCAGATGAACTGAGGGCAGACTCACAAGGCTGCAGCACTTTATACTTCTGGCAGTGGGAGGGGCCATGGGCAGAGCCATGGGCGGAGCCAAGGGTGGAGCCCTGTACAAGCTCCTCATCTCCCCCTATGGGCAGAGCCGCGCAATGGCTCACAGACAGAGCCCACAAGGACACAATGCTATACAGTGTGAATTAAGCAATATACATTCACCACAGGTACATGTACTGTGCTATTAGGGAGGACCCAGTGACAGTGAAGGCACGGCGATATGTTTCTAAGTTGGGGTGGTGAGTGTCTCGGAGGGGAGCCTCCAGGTGGTGGGGTTCCCAGGTATCTGCTGCCCTTGTCAGTGTTTTTCAAACTTTTATCCTGGGGACCCATTGTTACCAAGCGGCCAACCTTCGGGACCCAACCCGGCCGACCTTCGCGACCCACACCGGCCGACCTTCGCAACCCACACCTGCCAACCATCGCGACCCACGCTGGCCAACCATCGCGACCCATGCCTGCTGACCTTCGCGACTCACGGCGGCCGCCCTGCGCGACCCACCATTTTCTCTTACCTTGTTTGTTGCTGACAAAAATGGAGGAAATGGTTTTGGTCCCTTTGGTCCCTTTGGCTCCCCGAACATTAAAAAAAGGCTGCGACCATATTACAAAAAAATGCAGCCGCACTGCGCATGCGTGCCCGATTATTGGTGCACATGCGTAGTGCGGCCGAATTTTAAAAATCTGTTCCTGTCCATTTTAAAGGCCGCTCGCAGCCGGCATTATTAAAAGCTGGTTGCTGCGACTGTTGCGCGTGGATTTGCGCGACCAAGAGCGCCGCGACGTACGGCTCTGCGATCTTCCCAACACCCACCCGCGGGTCGCTCCCTCCGAGTTTGACAATGCCTGCTCTGGATGGTAGTGGCCGTGGGTTTAACAGCTGCTGTCGAAGGAACACCTGATAGAATCCAAGGACCCCCACCTCCAGGAAACACCTGCCAAGTGTGGGGTCGAAGATGCGGTTCTAGGCTCGGGCTCATCAGCCGCGCAAGGGCACACAGAAGCCATGACCAGTAACATAGAGTTTCTTAGGTGGACGATCGTTAGCGAGTGATCGCCGAAGAAGTAGAATATAAAGAAGCTTATCCACTTGATTACACGTGTCCCTTATTAAATAAATTAAGGTTCCAATTATTTTCGCAAAACCGGTAATATGTGAAATCCGGGCACCGACTTAGTTCTGAGGTTGCCGTTTTTGAGACACTGCCGATCTAACGTATTAGATAGATAGAGAAATACAGCACAGAACAGGCCCTTCGGCCCACGATGTTGCGCCGAACTTTTGTCCTAGGTTAATCATAGAATTTTGGACAATTTGTCATGGCCAATCCACCCAACCTGCACATCTTTGGACTGGGCTCACACCATCCAGATAGAGGCAGCTGATGTTGATGGAACAAGGAAAGCCTGCGCGACATTGAGACATAGGGCCTTGGATAAGAACCACAGACTGTACCACCTTATTGTACAATGAGTCTGCAAGTTCTGCTCTCAGTGTAACAATTATTGAGTTGTGCGTTCTGGAAGCTGTCAGATACAGGGCGGTATTCTCCCCCTCCCCATGCCGGGGGGGGGGGGGGGGGGGGAGAATCGGCGGGGTGCTGCGCGAATCGTGCCATGCTGCCCCGACCCCCGCACGCGATTCTCCCACCCCCTGAAACGCTGGGGGGGGGGTGGCCTATGGTAGGGGGAAGGGGTCTCCTTCACCGAGGGGCCCTCCGATGGGGTCTGGCCCGTGATCGGGGCCCACCGATCGGCAGGCCGGCCTCTCCACGCCCCCTCCCCCCCCCGGGCCCACCTCCTTCCGCGGCTGGCCCCAGAACACCAGCGCTATGTTGGTGAGGGGCCAGTGCGCATAAGAAGTTCCCCGCGCATGCGCTGGATGGCGCGGCCCAACTGCGCATGCGCAGGATTGAGCTGCCCCAACTGCGCATGCGCGGGTTGGCGCAGCGCCCATTTGGCGCCACGTAAGGAGGCTGGAGCGGCGTGAACCGCTCCACCGCTGTACTATAGGTCATGCCCGGGACCTGTCCGCGCCGTCGTGAAACGTGACGGCGTTCACGATGGCGCGGGCACTTAGTTCCGGGAACGGAGAATATCGCCCACAATGTCCGAAAACATGTCTGTATGTTCAAACCGGGATCCATGGAAACAAATGAACTTTTCTCAGAGATTCCCTAGAATGATAGTAGAGTTGAGAGACTTTAGTTTTGTAGTGAGAAAGGAGAAGCTGGGGTCCCTATCCATAGAGTAGGGATGGTTAAGCTGAGATTTAATCTAGATGTTTAAAAAGATAAAGGATTTTGGTAAGAGTAGTTACGGAGAAATTGTTTCCACTGTCAGAATAGTTGGTAACCATTGGGCACAAATTTAAGAT
The DNA here is from genome assembly GCF_902713615.1 of Scyliorhinus canicula. NCBI lineage: Eukaryota > Metazoa > Chordata > Chondrichthyes > Carcharhiniformes > Scyliorhinidae > Scyliorhinus > Scyliorhinus canicula. Next base: position 191,690,100 of record NC_052153.1, read on the forward strand.
TGATGGCAAAGTACGTGATAGCTCAAATCAGTGCTTCCCATTCTATGCAGCCATAGAAACCCTATAGTAATAATAATCTAATAACCTTTATTATTGTCATAAGTAGGCTTACATTGACACTGCAATGAAGTTACTGTGAAAATCCCCTAGTAGCCACACTCCGGCACCTGTTCGGGTACACAGAGGGAGAATTTAGAATGTCCAATTCACCTAACGAGCACGTCCTTCGTGACTTGTGGGAACAAACCGGATCACCCGGAGGAAACCCACGCATACCCCGGGAAGAATGAGCAGATTCCGCATAGACAGTGACCCAAGCCGGGAATTGAACCTGCGACCCTGGGGCTGTGAAGCAACAGTGCTAACCACTGTGCTACCACGGTGGCAGAAGGAAGCCATTCGACCCATCAAACCTACAACGACCCTCCGAAAGGGCACTCTGGCTAGGCCTACTCCCCCCACCCTATCTCCGTAGCCCCACCTAACCTGCACATCACTGGGCACCAAGGGGCAAGTTTAGTGTGGCCAATCCACCTAACCTGCACTTCTTTGGACTGTGGGAGGAAACGGGAGGACCCGGAGGAAACCCACACAGACACGGGGAGAACGTGCAAACTCCACGGTGGGGGGGATTGGTTCTAAAAAGTACAAAGCCTGAGTGATCAGTAAGCGTTTGCTAATCTCAGCAATCCAGGGCTAATGGTAACCTGTATTATGTCATCATAGAATCCAAAGAATACCTACAGTGCAGAAGGAGGCCATTCAGCCCATTGAGTCTGCACTGACCCTCTGAAAGTGCACCCTATCTCCCGACCTAGCCCCGTAACTCCACCTAACCCAGGGGTGGGCAAACTTTTCCGTGCAAGGGCCACATTCAGAAATTCACAATTCACAAAGGGCCGCATAGTATATTAAGTAAAATAATTACTTCACCCGGTTATGATTCTGGGAGCCTCATATAGAACATAGAACAGTACAGCACAGAACAGGCCCTTCGGCCCTCGACGTTGTGCCGAGCAATGATCACCCTACTCAAGTCAACGTATCCACCCTATACCAGTAAGTAACCCAACAGCCCCCCCCCCCATTAACCTTAAAAAAAAATTAAAAAAAAAAAAAAAAAAAATTTTTTTAAAAAAATTTTTTTTTTTTTTTTTTTTAATGACTTGGTGGGCCGCAGAAATACCTTTGGCGGGCCGCATGCGGCCCTCGGGCCGTAGTTTGCCCACCCCTGACCTAACCTCATTTTTTGGACACTAGGGGGCATTTTTAGCAAGGCCAATCCACCTAACCTGCACATCTTTGCACAGTGGGAGGAAACCGGTCGTGATCTGCTTGCACATAGATAAGGATTTTAACCTGCTGTCTTTGAGTAACGATAGCAACAAATTTCACATGGTTGTTGGCATTTCAGTTTAATTTGATTTCTCTCACTAATTCATCAGATGGTGGCAAAGTAGCAGATTGCTATGGCTTCTCATTGTGCGCTGACAATTCTAAACTGTTGGCCTAGAAATGTCTGACCACTGCGCACAGTAAATTCCGTCCTTGCTGTTCTCCATAACCTGTGTTGCGAATTAAATAATTATTTGCCGATTCACTGGCATTGATGGCTGGTATTTATAGCCATCCCTAATTCTCCTTGACAAAGTGAGCTGCCTTCTTGAATCACTGCAGTCTATGATGTGTAGGTACACTCATACTGCTGTTAGGGAGGGAGTTCCAGGATTTTGACCCAGCGATGATGAAGCAACAGCTGATGTGTTCAACAGGATGATGTGTGATACAAAGGGGATTTTGGTGGGGTTCCCATGCATTTGCTGCCCTTGTCCTTCTAGTTTGTTAAGGTCGCAGGATTGGAAGGTGCTGTCGAAGGAGCGGAAGTGAGATCCTGCAGTGCACCTAGTAAATGGTACAGGAGTGAATGCTTAAGGTGGCAATCAAGCGGGCTGCTGTGTCCTGAATGGTGTTGAGCTTGGGCTTCTTGAGTGTCGTTGGAGCTGCACTCATCCATGCAAGTGGAAAGTATTCCATCATATTACCTGACTTGTGAATGTACCAGCCTCCCCGAACAGGCGCTGGAATGTGGCGACTAGGGGCTTTTCACAGTAACTTCATTTGAAGCCTACTCGTGACAATAAACGATTTTCATTTCATTTTCATTTCACAAGGGTGGCACAGTGGTTAGCACTGCCTCACAGTGCAAGGGACCCTGGTTCAATTCCAGCCTTGGGAATTCCCGTCTGTGTGGAGATTCACATTCCCCCTGCGTCTGCCTGGGTTTCCTCTGGGTGCTCCGGTTTCCTCCCACAGTCTAAAGATGTGCAGGTTAGGTGGATTGGCCATGCTAAATTGCCCCTTAGTGTCCAAGGATGTGTAGGTTAGGTGGGGTGTAGGGGATTGGGCAGGGGAGCGGGCATGGATGGGGTGCTCTTATAGGCGGTCGGTGCAGGCTCGATGGGCCGAATGGCCTTCGACATTGTAGGAATTCTATGATGGTGGGTCAAATGGCTGCCTCCTGTGCAGTGTACGATCCACTGACCCTGCACTTACAGGAAAAAGGCCGCTTATCAATTCATGGAAGCCTACGGAAGAGACTTGCTAAATTTACATTGCAGTCCTGAGGAAGCATAAAGCATAGTGGTTCACACGTGTAGTGGATACTTTAACTTGTGGCAACGTGAACAATCCCGACATTGAGTCCAGCGTCTGTTAGAAGCAGAGTGACAGTGGTCGGCTGATCTAGGAACTTCCTGCATCAGAAGAACGAGAGTTAACCCTGGTGATTTATGGCATTGGTTTAAGCTCAGCAGACATTACATTGCAAGGTTCCCCGAACATCTGCTTGTGTGGCGACAAGGATGGAACCAAACGGTGCCAGGCAGATTGGGAATAACCTGGGGCGGGATTCTCCCAACGGGAGACTAAGTGCCGACGCCGGAGTGAAAACCGGAGTGTTTCACTCCGGCCTCGGAGGCCGCTCCTCGCCCCCTATTCTCCAACCCCCGGGAGGCTAGGAGCGGCGCCGCGTCATTTACGTGTGCCAGGCCTTGGTACCGCGTGAAAGCGGCGCCGTGTAAATGATGTCACCCGCGCATGCGCAGGTTGCCGTCCTCCCCACGGGCGCCCTGCAAGACATGGAGGATTGGTCTTGCGGGGTGGTGGAGTAAAAGAGTGCGTCCTTTAGAGACGCCGGCCCGCCGATCGGTGGGGTTGGCGCCAGTGTGAACCCATCGTATTGGGCAGGCCGCTCGGCCCATCCAGGCCAGAGAATCAGCGCTCGCCCGTTACAAATGGCGAGCGCCGATTCTCCGAGCAGCCTGTCGTAAATCTCGGTGCGCCGGTTTGGGGGGGGGGTAGGAGAACCGCGTGCGGGTGCCGGGGTGGCGTGGCAGGACTCGCCCAGCCCCCCCCCCCCCCCCGCGATTCTCCCACCCGGCGTGGGGGGTTGTCAAGTGGTGCAATGAGCTGGAGATATGTGCCAATGGAAAAATATATCCGATGCTGGAACTATACAAACGTGAGCAGGGGGTCGGCCTCTTCAACCAACTCAACATTTGGTATAGAAACAGAAAATGTTGCAAATACTCAGCAGCTCGGGGAGCATCTGTGGAATGAGGAACAGGGCCAATATTTCAGATTGGTGACCTTTTGTCAGAACGGGAAGAAGTTAGAGATGTAGCAGATTTGTGAGAAACCATAGAGGCAGGGGAAAGAGGGAGAGAGGAAAGAACAGAAGTAAGGTCTGCGACAGGGCAGATGGGGGAGAGATTAGGAAGGGACCAGTTACTGCCCCATCAACCTACAATTGATCATTCGGAAGATGCTGTCGACACGCATGGCAGTAACCTGATTGATTCTTGGTTTGGGTCCCCAGAGGGTCACTCAGCTACTGACCTCATTATCGCTGTGGTCTGAACATGGGCATGAGCTGGACTCGATGGGTGAAGCGATGGAGACTGCCCTTGACATCAAGGCAGCATTTGATCGAGTGTGGCATCAAGGTGATCTGGCAAAGTAAAAGTTGAAGGGAATTAGGGGGAAAGTACTTTGCTGTTAATTCATACTGAGCGCAAAGGAAGATGGTTGTTGTTGGAGGCCAATCATCTCACTCCCAGGTCATTGCTCTGGGTGGTCCTGAGGGAAGTCTCCATAGAATCTCAACGGTGCAGAAGGAAAGAATTTGGCACCGACCCTACCTAGACCCACTCCCCCACGCTATCCCTGTAACCCCACCTAACCTGCACATCTTTGGACACCTCAAGGGGCAATTTAGCACGGCCAATCCACGTAAATCTGCAGATCTTTGGACTGTGGAAGGGAACCGGAGAACCCGGAGAAAACTCAACGAGGGCACTGGGAGAACGAACAAACTCCACACAGTCACCCAGGACTGGAATTGAACCTGGGTCCTGGCGCTGAGAGGCAGCAGTGCTAAGCACTGTGCCCTGTGCTGCCGTCCTCGCGAAACCATTTGCAGCTGGTTCTTAATGACCTTCCCTGCATCATGAGGCCAGAAGTGGTGATGTTTGCCGATGATGTTCAGTACCTTTCGTAACTTACCAGGTACCGAAGCAGTCCTGTCCATATGCAGCAAGACCTTGGGCTTGGGCTGATGAATGGCAATTAACATTCAAGCCACGCAAGTGCCAGGCAATGGCCATTTCCACCGAGCGAATCTAACCATCACGCCTTGACATTCAATGGCGTTACCATTGCTGAACTCTCTTATCAACATCTGGATTGGGGGGGGGGGGGGGGGGGGGGGGGTTGCCATTAACCAGAAACCGAATTGGACTAGCCAAAGAAATTCTGTGGCTACAAGAGCAGGTCAGAGGTTGGGAATTCTGCGGCAAGTCACCTCCTGACTCCCCGAAGCATGTCCGCTATCTACAACGCTCCCGTCAGTTGTGTGATGGAATACTCTTTACTTGCCTGGATGAGTGCAGTTCCAGCAATGGTTCAGGAGGGGTTCCTCATCCTAGCACCTCAAGGTAATTAGAGATGGGTGCTTGCCTAGCCAGTGACTCCCAGGAAAGAATAAAGGAGTCACTCGTATCCTGGCTCCCCAAAAGCCTTTTCACTATCTATAACACACAGGTTATGAGTGTGATGGAATACTCTCCAATTTACTGGATGAATGCAGCTCCAACAACGTCAGGAGCTCAACACCAGTGCAAATCAACCCACTCGATTGGCACTCTATCCACAAACTTAAATATTCACTCCCTTTGCCAGCCAGCATGGTGATGACAGTGTGTACCCTATACAGGAAGCAATGCAACAAACCCACCTAGGTTCCTTTAATTGTACCTTCCAAACCCGCAACCCCTAATTAACCTAGGACAAAAGTTTGGCACAACATCGTGGGCCGAAGGGCCTGTTCTGTGCTGTATTTCTCTATGTTCTATGTCCCTACCATCTAGAAGGATGAGCAGCAGACACATGTGAACACCACCACCTGCAAGTTCCCTCCAAACCCCATTATGCACCCTGATTTGGGAGTGTGTAATTTTAGAAAGCAAAATCCACTCATTTTGTTTCAACAGTGTGAAGCGTTTTGATGTTTTACACTCCCAAGTAGTGTTCATTGAGAGCTGGAGCAGGCCGTTCAACACTTTGTGACCTTCCTGCCTGTGTGTCCTCTGGCTTGTGTACGCTCATCTGTTTGAGACGATTGTGCGTTTCAGCCGCACTCCAGGAATTGTGAGCAGCGCAGTGCAGTGCAGAGAGAATGCTGCGTTGCTGGAAGTGCTGTGACTAAAAGAATGATATAGGAGAAGGAGTGGGTCTGTCGAGCTTGCTCCGGATTTCAGTGTGATCATGGCCGTATTCTCTCATTTTCTTTCAACACGTTTTTGTTATTGGAGTAATGAAGAGTCTGTTTGGGGTAGAGTAGAAGACCAGTGATGTACAGCTGAGGCTGTATAAGGCTCTGGTCAGACCCCATTTGGAGTATTGTGAGCAGTTTTGGGCCCTGTATCTAAGGAAGGATGTGCTGGGGCCTTGGAAAGGGTCCAAAGGAGGTTCACAAGAATGATCCCTGGAATGAAGAACTTGTCGTATGAGGAACAGTTGAGGACTCTGGGTCTGTACCCGTTGGAGTTTAGAAGGCTGAAATGAAAAATGCTTATTGTCACGAGTAGGCTTCAATGAAGTTACTGTCAAAAGCCCCTAGTCAACACATTCCGGAGCCTGTCCGGGGAGGCTGGTACAGGAATTGAACCATGCTGCTGGCCTGCTTGGTCTGCTTTAAAAGCCAACGATTTAGCCCAGTGTGCTCAACCAGCCCCTATTGAGAGATGAGAGAGGATCTTATTGAAACTTACAGGATACTGCGAGGCCTGGATAGAGTGGATGTGGAGAGGATGTTTCCACTGGTAGGAAAAACTAGAACCAGAGGACACCATCTGAGACTAAAGGGACGATCCTTTAAAAAAGATGAGGAGGAATTTATTCAGCCAGAGGGTGGTGAATCTGTGGAACTCTTTGCCGCAGAAGGCTGTGAAGGCCAAATCACTGAGTGTCTTTATTTTTGATTTGATTTATTATTGTCACATGTATTAGTAGACAGTGAAAAGTATTGTTTCTTGCATGCTGTACAAACAATGCATACCGTACATAGGGAAGGAAGGAGAGACTGCAGAATATAGGGCGCAATTCTCCCAACGGGAGTCTAAGAGCCGACGCCGGAGTGAAAACCGGAGGGCGAAATTCTCCGACCCCCACGACGGGTGGGAGAATAGCGGGAGGGCCTTCCCGACATTTTTGCCGTCCTCCCGCTATTCTCCCCCCTCCCCGCCGAAGTCCCGACCCGAATCGCTGCCGCCGTTTTTTTACGGCCAGCAGCGATTCTCAGCTGTTAGATGGGCCGAAGTCCCAGCCCTTTCCGCCGTTTTTACGAACGGCAAACACACCTGGTCTTGCCGTTCGTAAAAACGGCGTCACAAACTCGCTATTAATAACCATGGCACCGATTGGCACGGCCGTACCACGGCCGTGCCAAGGGTGCCATGGGCCCGCGATGGGCACCGATCGCGGGCAGCGGGCCCGCTGCCCGCGCACTACTTGTCCTTCCGCCGCCCCGCAGTATCCATTCGCGAGGCGGCTGAGGGGCAACCCGGCCCGCGCATGCGCGGGTTTCGCGCAAAAACGCGATGACGTCACCCGCGCATGCGCGGGTTGGAGTCTTCCAAACTGCGCATGCGCGGCTGACGTCATATGACGCGTCAGCCGGCGCTAACTCCGGCAAGCGGGCTTAACGATTTTCGTTAAGCCCGTCTTGCCGGAGCCTACGGCGTCGGGCTGCTAGCCCCGACCGGGGACCAGAATCGGTCCCCGTCGGGAAGGGGCGCGCTGCCGTAAAACCCGCCCGGGTTTGACGCCAGCTTTACGATTTCTCCCGTTTTGGGAGAATCTTGCCCGGAGTGTTTCAATCCGGCGTTGGAACCCGCTCCCAGCCCCCTATTCTCCCGCTCCCAGGGGGCTAGGAGCGGTGTCGTGTCATTTACACGCGCTGGGCCTTGGCGCCGCGTAATTGACGCGGCCGGCGCCATGTAAATGATGTCATCCGTGCATGCGCAGTTGCCGTCCTCCCCGAGGCTGCCTAGCAAGAAGATGGCGGATGGATCTTGCGGGACGGCGGAGAAAACATAGAACATAGAACACTACAGCACAGTACGGGCCCTTCGGCCCTCGATGTTACGCCGACCTGTGAAACCATCTGAAGCCTATCTGACCTACACTATTCCATTTTCATCCATATGTCTATCCAGTGACCACTTAAATGCCCTTAAAGTTGGCAAGTCTACTACTGTTGCAGGCAGGGCGTTCCACACCCCTACTACTCTCTGAGTAAAGAAACTGCCTCTGATATCTGTCCTATATCTACCACCCCTCAATTTAAAGCTATGTCCCCTCGTGTTGGTCATCACCATCCGAGGAAAGAGACTCTCACTGTCCACCCTATCTAACCCTCTGACTATCTAGTATGTCTCTATTAAGTCACCTCTCAGCCTTCTCCTCTCTAATGAAAACAACCTCAAGTCCCTGAGCCTTTCCTCGTAAGACCTTCCCTCCATACCAGGCAACATCCTAGTAAATCTCCTCTGAACCCTTTCCAAAGCTTCCACATCCTTCCTATAATGTGGTGACCAGAACTGCACGCAGTACTCCAGGTGCGGCCGCACCAGAGTTATGTACAGCTGCAGCATGACCTTGTGGTTCTGAAACTCAATCCCCCTGCTTATAAAGGCTAGCACACCATATGCCTTCTTAACAGCCCTATTAACCTGGGTGGCAACTTTCAGGGATTTATGTACCTGGATGCCGAGATCTCTCTGTTCATCTACACTACCAAGAATCTTGCCATTCGCCCAGTACTCTGCATTCCTGTTACTCCTTCCAAAGTGAACCACCTCACACTTTTCCGCATTAAACTCCATCTGCCACCTCTCAGCCCAGCTCTGCAGCTTATCTATGTCCCTCTGTATCCTATAGCATCCTTCAGCACTATCCACAACTCCACCGACCTTCGTGTCATCTGCAAATTTACTAACCCATCCTTCTACACCCTCTTCCAGGTCATTTATAAAAATGACAAACAGCAGTGGCCCCAAAACAGATCCTTGCGGTACACCACTAGTAACTGAACTCCAGGATGAACATTTGCCATCAACCACCACCCTCTGTCTTCTTTCAGCTAGCCAATTACTGATCCAAACCGCTAAATCACCTTCAATTCCATACTTCCTTATTTTCTGCAATAGCCTACCGTGGGGAACCTTATCAAACGCCTTACTGAAATCCATATACACCACATCAACAGCTTTACCCTGATCCACCTGTTTGGTCACCTTCTCAAAAAACTCAATAAGGTTTGTAAGGCATGACCTACCCTTCACAAAACCGTGTTGACTATCGCTAATCAACTTGTTCTTTTCAAGATGATTATAAACCCTATCTCTTATAACCTTTTCCAACATTTTACCCACAACCGAAGTAAGGCTCACAGGTCTATAATTACCAGGGTTGTCTCTACTCCCCTTCTTGAACAAGGGGACAACATTTGCTATCCTCCAGCCTTCCGGCACTATTCCTGTCGACAAAGACGACATAAAGATCAAGGACAAAGGCTCTGCAATCTCCTCCCTGGCTTCCCAGAGAATCCTAGGATAAATCCCATCTGGCCCAGGGGACTTATCTATTTTGACATTTTCCAAAATTGCTAACACCTCCTCCTTTTGAACCTCAATTCCATCTAGCCTGGTCGACTGAACCTGAGTGTTCTCCTCGACAACATTGTCTTTCTCCAGTGTAAACACTGACGAGAAATATCCATTTACCGCTTCCCCTATCTCCTCTGATTCCACACACAACTTTCCACTACTATCCTTGATTGGCCCTAATCTTACTCGAGTCATTCTTTTAAGGAGGTCCTCCTTTAGAAAGGTCGGCCCGCCGATTGGTGGGCACCGATCGCGGGCCAGACCCCATCGGAGCCCCCCCCCGGTGCAGGAACTCCCCTCCCCCCAACAGGCCCCCCCCCCCCCCCCCCCCCCCCCCCAGCGTTCCTGCTCAGTTCCCACCGGCAGCGACCAGATGTGGATGGCGCCGCCGGGAACCTGTCGTGTTGGGGCGGCCGCTCGGCCCATCTGGGCCGGAGAATCGCCACTCGTCTTTAGCAAACGGCGAGCGGCGATCCTCTGAGTGGCCAGCCGTGATTCTCTGGCGATTCTCTGACCGCCAGCTGGCGGTGGGGGGGGGGGGGGGGGGGGGGGGGGGGGGGAATTCCGCCAATAATGTTATAGTTATAGCAAGGTGTCGAGAAAAGATCAACTTACTACGAGGTAGGTTAAGACAGATAGGTTCGGATTAATAAGGGGATTAGGGGTTATGGGGAGAAGGCAAGAAAATGGGGATGAGAAAAATATCAGCCATGATTGAATGGCGGAGCAGACTTGATGGGCCGCGTGGCCTAATTCTGCTCCTATGTCTTATGGCCTTATAGGTGGTTGCAAGGATGAGTATTACTTGAGTCCGATAGTGCGAGTATGAAGGGGAAAAGACATGTGAGAAAACCTTCAGGAATACGCCCAACCAGAGCTCGGTGTCCTTCAGGGTATGGTAGTTTTGGGGCTGGTTTCGTTCACAGGGCTAAATCTCTGGCTTTTAAAGCAGACCAAGCAGGCCAGCAGCGCGGTTCGATTCCCGTACCAGCCTCCCCGGACAGGCGCCGGAATGTGGCGACTAGGGGCTTTTCACAGTAACTTCATTGAAGCCTACTCGTGACAATAAGCGATTTTCATTTTTTCATTTTTTTTTGTGGTTATGAACGAGGAACCTTGGCATGGAAAGGGCTCAAACCCCATCATCACAAGATATGTATTCAATCAATCTGATTCCTTGTGGATTAAAATTGCTCAAGCTTCTACTTTTAAAGAAAAGACATCAAATGGACCAATCGTAAAGTATTTATTGGGAAAAATAGTTTCTCCAGGAATATGGATCAAACTGAATTGCAGTGTATCGAGCTCAGCCCTCCGTAAGGGGCAATTTTCCCAAATCCTGCATCTTGTTTATGTGTGCTTCAGCAGCCCTTCTGGGCCAGTATGAGTCACCCAGCTGGCATTCGGCCATTAGAAAGCAATGCCTGCGTCCACCACACCAACAGTTACACTACTGAGGCACTGATTCCAGAGGCTGTAATTGAAACTGCTTCACCTTTGCTGTGGTTAATCTTTAATTGAATTAAGTAGAATTGAAAGCCCAGGTGTAGAATATTTAGATCAGCTGGTCTCTGCTGGTGTTTATGCCTCCCACGAGCCCTTTTTATTTAACTCCCATCAGCATAATATTCTGTCCCGTTCTCCCTCTGTCATTTCCCTTAAATCTTGCCAGTTTCCTAACTCCTGTTGTGGGGCAAGCCCTTATGGGGAAGCTGCAAAGTTCTGAACCAGGCTAGGAATTTTAAAAAGTGCAATGATACTGGGGAATTTCCGACGTGGATTACGCAGGTGCTTTCTGTGTGACTTACATTGCCAAAATGCGGCAAAAAGGCCAAAACGCCTTGTGAGGTGTGGCCACTGTTCAGGTGGCAAGCGCAGGACACCGCAGCAATCTCCCACAAGCAACAATGTGATCATGGTCAGATGATCTGTTTTTTGTGATTGTGGTAGTCTGACTAGAGGTACTGCGGTACCTGGGAATGTGAGCTACCATTGGTGGAGAAAGCTCGCTGCTCATTGGCCCAAATGTTTGCCTTTTCATTGGTCAAGACGTAAGGTAGCTCCGACCAATGAGGCGGGGTATAAGAACCCGTGTTTCCCAGCAGCCATCCTTCTTTCTGTACTCGAGCTGCTGGGGAAACATCTTGTAGATTAAAGCTTTCAATTCGGACTTCTCCTTCGTTTCAGTAGTTATTGATCGCGCATCAGTGATGTTGATTGAAGGATGAATATTGCCCAGGACACCAGGGACAAACCCCTTGGGCGCGATTCTCCGCTCCCCACACTGGGTGGGAGAATCGCGGGAGGGCCGGGCGAATCACGACACGCCGCCCTGGCACCCTCCGCGATTCTCCCACCCCCCCAAAATGGCGTGTTGCGCTTTGCGTGACGTCACTTGGAGAATCGGCCCATATGGGCTGAGCGGCCTGTCAAACCCGACCGGTTCACGCCGGCGCCAACCACACCTGGCGTGGCATTTCTGACGTGTATTCTCAATCCTCACGACACCCCAAAGTGCTTTCTGACCAATACAGAGCTTTTAAAGTGTAGTCACTGTTGGAGTGCTGGAAATGCGGCTGCCAATTTGGTGCACAGCAAGATGACAAAGCAGAATGAGATAATGAGCAGATAATCTGTTTCTAGCCAATGTTGTTTGAGGAATAAATGTTTACCACGAAGCCTGCAAGAACTCGGCTGCCGAGAAGCATCGGCAAATCAAGTGGAAAATGAAGAATTAAGAGAAAAATTAGTTCATGGGATGTGGGCGTCGCTGACGAAACCAGCATTTATTGCCCAAGCCTAATTGCTCTTGAGAAGGTGATGGTGAGCTGCCTTCTTAAACGCTGCAGTCCATATGATGTAGGTACACCCATAGTGCTGTTAGGAAGGGAGTTCCAGGCTTTGGACCCAGAGACAGTGAAGGAACAGCCGATATATTTCTAAGTTAGGATGGTGAGTGGCTTGGAGGGGAACCTCCAGGTGGTATAATAATAATCTTTATTGTCACAAGTAGGCTTACATTAACACTGCAATGAAGTTACTGTGAAAAGCCCCTAGCCACCACACTCTGGCGCCTGTTCGGGTACACAGAGGGAGAATTCAGAATGTCCAATTCACCTAACAGCACGTCTTTCGGGACTTGTGGGAGGAAACCGGAGCACCCGGAGGAAACCCACGCAGACACGGGGAGAACGTGCAGACTCCGCATAGATAGTGACCCAAGCGGGAATCGAACCTGGTGCTGTGAAGCAACAGTGATATCCACTGTGCTACCATGCCGCCGTGGCATTTCATGTGCCTTTGTCCTTCCAGATGGTCGTGTTTGTGGGTTTGGAAGCTGCTGTCTAAGGAGCTTTGGTGAGGTACTGCTGAGGGCATCTTATATCACGGCTGCTACTGTGCGTCGGAGGTGGAGGTAATGAATGTTTGTGGAAGGGGGAGCAATCAAGCGGGGCTGCTTTGTCCTGCATGGTATCAAGTTTCTGGATTGTTGTTGCGACTGCACTCATGCAGTTAAGTGGAGAGTATTCCATCACACTCCTGACTTGCGCTTTGTCGATGCTGGACAATCTTGAGGAGTCAGGAATTGAGTTACTTGTCACAAGTTTTCCAACCTCTGTTCTGCTCTTGTAGGAGTTCTGGACAATGGTAACCGCGCAGGATGTGGTTAGTGGGGGATTCAGCAATCGTAATGCCATTGACTGCCAAGGCGCAATGGTTAGATTCTCTCTTGGTGGAGATGGTCAATGCCTGGCACTTGTGTGGCATGAATGCAACTTGCCACTTATCTGCCCAATTGGGATATTGTCCAGGTCTTGTTACATTTGGTTATGGACTGCTTCAGTAGCTGAGGATTCGTGAATGACGCTGAACATTGTGCAATCATCAGCGAACATCCCCGCTCCTGACCTTATGAAGGAGGCAGGCCATTGATGAAGTAGCTGGAGATGGTTGGGCCTTGGGTACTCCCCGGTGAACTGTTACTGTAATGTCCTGGAGCTGACATGACTGACCTTCAACAACCTCTGCCATCACACTTTGTGCCAGGTATCCTCTTGAATCTCATTGACTCCAGTTTTGCGGGGGTTCCTTGATGCCACACTCTGTGAATTGTGACCTTTATATCAAAGGTTGTATCCCTCACCACATTTCTGGAGCAGCATTTTTGTCCATGTTTGAACCAAGGCCGTAATGAGGTCAAGCAGACTTGGTTTTGACATGTTTGTCAAAGGTGCTGGTATTTTCCAAAAGACAAGATCACAGGTGTGATTTTTGTTTGCAAAATTATGAGAGGTATAGACAGAGTGGATAGTCAGAGGCTTTTCCCCAGGGTAGAGGGGTCAATTACTAGGGGGCATAGGTTTAAGGTGCGAGGGGCAAGGTTCAGAGGAGATGTGCGAGGCAGGTTTTTTACACAGAGGGTAGTGGGTGCCTGGAACCCGCTGCTGGAGGAGGTGGTGGAAGCAGGGACGATGGTGACATTTAAGGGGCATCTTGACAAATACATGAATAGGATGGGAATAGAGGGATACGGACCCCGGAAGTGTAGAATATTGTAGTTTAGTCGGGCAACATGGTCAGCATAGGCTTGGAGGGCCGAAGGGCCTGTTCCTGTGCTGTACTTTTCTTTGTTCTAGGTGAACACTCGATTAAACCTGTGGCTACTGTATTATAGTTGATAATCCTGGTTTGCTGATATCCTGGTCGATTTACACCGGGAGCTGAGCTATTATTGACCATTCCTGCTCAGCTTGGAAACCACACACTGGATGAAAGGCCCCACATAAAACAATTAATCTATCGAGGTTCAGCGGAATGGTTTCAAGGCTTCAATTAAATTTTATTTTGCATAATGGCTGTAAGCAATTTGAACTTGAGCTTTCCTGATTTATGACATTATCTTGATTAGATTGCTGCCATGTCCATTAAATAAACACCTCTATTCAATTCCAGCCTGTATATGCTCCCAGATATTGACTATACTATATAAAAAAAGCACCTAAACCATTCAATTAGATTTCGGCCTCTAAGAGAAAAACACGCAATCTCCTTATCGTCAGACCTTACTGCAAGGGCATTGATACCCTTTCCTGAGTTCGTAGCATCTGGGTTCACGTTTCACCACAAAGATTTGAGTTTATAATCTCAGCTGTCACTCCCAGCGCAGCGCTGACATAGACATAGAATTTACAGTGCAGAAGGAGGACATTCGGCCCATCGAGTCTGCACCGGCTCTTGGAAAGAGCACCCCACCCAAGGTGCACACCTCCACCCTATCCCCATAACCCAGTAATCCCACCCAACACTATGGGCAATTTTGGACACTAAGGGCAATTTATCATGGCCAATCCACCTAACCTGCACATCTTTGGACTGTGGGAGGAAACCGGAGAACCCGGAGGAAACCCACGCACACACGGGGAGGATGTGCAGACTCCGCACAGACAGTGACCCAAGCCGGAATCGAACCTGGGACCCTGGAGATATGAAGCGATTGTGCTATCCACAATGCTACCGTGCTGCCCTAATAGCTGGTGCCAAGAGAAAAAATATTCCTTTTTTGGACACCACCTTTTCCCAAGTCACAGGTCAGATTTATCAATACAATGTGAATGATATTAAAATAACTCAATATACCTGGAGGTGCTGGGAGTTCCTTCTCCTGGGTCTGCCGGAATAGGTCTAAGTGACAGTGACCCAAGCCGGAATCGAACCTGGGACCCTGGAGCTGTGAAGCAATTGTGCTATCCACAATGCTACCGTGCTGCTATGATGGCCTGCGAGACACAAAAATCAAGGCGGACACTCCAGTGCTGTCCCGAGGGAGTGCTGCACTGTTGCAGGATAACCCCGCCTGCCGGCTCGGGTGCGTGGCACCATGGGGATCATTTCATGGCAGAGGAAGGGAGATATTCCCAACAAGGCCCCGGCCAGTGTTCGTCCTTCGATCAACGATACAACAAAACAAACGATCTGGTCATTCTTACATTGCTAATTTATTGGTGTTTCCGGGAGTTCATTGAGCAAATTAGCAGCTGCGATTCCTACATTGCAATAGCGCCTACTCTTCAAAAAGTACTCCACTGGCTGAAAGGCGCTTTGGGATATCCGATGGTCATGAAAAGAGCCATGTAAATGGAAATCTACAAGACAGCCCAGATAACCTTCCAACGTATTCAAAACTTGTTTAAATGTCTGTGAGTTGTGCCGTGAAAATCCGCTTGTGCTCAGCAGGATCTCTCAAACAGCGCTATGATAATGTCTACAGAAACCTGCAGCTCCTCCTTGAAATAATGCATTGTGATTTTTAACATCCAGCTGAGGGGGAAGCATTACTCTGTCAGAGATGCTTTCTTTCAGCTAAGTTGAAAAACTGAGCCGTCCCCTCCACTCTCAGGTGGATATACGAGACTCCGTGGCACCATCGTGAAGAAGAGCAGGGACGTTTCCCCAGTGTTCCGGCCACTATTTATCCCTCACCCGAAATATATCTTAGTTCTAAACATGTGCTAATTCATCTCAGTGAGATCTTGCTGTGCACAAATTGGCAACAGTGACGACATTTATAAAATATTTCATTGGCCAGGGAATGTTCGAACACCATGAAAGACACTGGCCGTGATTTACCGTCCGCGTCCTGCCGCAATCGTTTAGAATCATAGAATTTACAGTGCAGAAAGAGGCCATTCGGCCCATCGAGTCTGCACCGGCCCTTGGAAAGAGTACCCCACTCAAGCATACGCTTTCTCCACCCCATTCCCTTAACCCAGTAACCCCAATTAACCTATTTTGGACATTAAGGGCAATTGATCATGGCCAATCCACCTAACCTGCACATCGTTGGACACTAAGGGACAATTTAGCATGGCCAATCCACCTAACCCGCACATTTTTGGACTGTGGGAGGAAACCGGAGCACCCGGAGGAAATCCACGCAGACACGGGGAGAACGTGCAGACTCCACACAGACGGTGACCCAAGCCGGGAATTGGACCTGGGACCCTGGAACGGTGAAGCAACTGTGCTAACCACTATGCTACCATGCTGCCCACCCGTCGGGCGTTACACCTCGTGCGATCTGGTCCCTGCCCACAATAGGAGGGACCCAGCCTGGTGTAGTTAAGTGAATTTAAAAACTCACTTGGCCGTGCCGACGCCGGCTCAAACGGCCACCCGGCAACTATCGGCCTTGCCGAGGATGACACAGCCGGGTGCCGTTTGACACTGGTCCCCACAATCGGGGACCAGGCGTAGCGGCAGCTCGAGGGGGTCTCCCAGCTGATCGGAGGCCCCTGGGTGGCCGGCCTCCAGACAAGGTGGCACTCTGGCACTTCTGGTGCCAATGGGCACCCAGATGCAACCCTGAAACTGCCAGAGTGGCGCTGCCAAGATGCCAAGCTGACATGACCGCGCCAAGGATCGTGCCCGGTCTGCCTTGCCCGTATGGTGTGGGGGAAGGTGGGGGTCCAGGAGTGTGAAAGGGAGATAGGGGTGTTAGATAGTGGGGTAAGCGCTGGGAACGATCCACTCAGAACGGACTCTTTTTTTGAGTTAAATCGTGCCCGCTATACGAATTAAGTATCTTTTTCCCTTCTTTTCCTTTCTCTTTTGAGCTCTTCCTTAGAGTGGGATTATTGTTGCCTTTGTCCCAGGAACCATTGATGTTGTTCTGGCAATATAGAGGCTCAGCATACAATGCAGTGAGACGGTGGCGCCTCTGAGGGACGTCTGGAACCTTTTACCAAGAGCGATGCGACAGTCATGGATGGTGCCAGGAAGTGGGAATACCAATCCTGGCCTGAAACCCAACAGCAAAGTTAAAGCACCGATGGGTGAAAATTGCAGCCTGAAATTTAGAACAGATAAAAACGCGCCATCAGTTCCAGGCTGGTTTCACACTTCCCTGATTAACAAAAATAGCTTTTAATGCAGCAAGTTGTGGTGACCCAGAATGCGCTGTCTGGAAGGGCGGCGGAAGCAGATTCTATAATCTGTGGAAGGGTAATTCAAGTCGCAATCCAGTTCAGAAGGGAATTAAATGGGAAACATTTGCAGCACTAGGGGGAAGGAATGTGGAAGGAGGACTGCTCTTTCAGAGGACTGGAGCAGGCTCAGCCGGTGATGTGCCATCAATTGCACGAGAGACGAGTTGCTTTACAAAAGTTAGGCTTTAATAAACTAGAACTTAGCCCTGCGGTTGTCTACAATAAAATGGACGACCGCCGGGCGTTTGACTATTTATACCTCGGCAAGGAGGCGTGGTTAACTCAGCCTCTCGACCAATCGGTCGAGAGGCACATGACTGACCAGGGCCAATGGTAAGCCGGTGTTCTGCCCCAATGGCAGACAGGTATGCAAATCATATCACCACAGCCGGCTTAATGATCATCTCCTATGACACCTGATTCCATATGTTTCTTTATTTCTGGGGCCTGTCCAGGCTCTATGCTTTCCCGTCAGAAGCGGGAGTCTTGCATTCATATCACCCCCTCCATGGTGCTGCTTGTCCTCGGCCTTTGTTTTGGCTTCCACGTTTTGAGGTATGGCAACCTCGAGGCTCCTGGGAAAGGCCACAGGGCCCAAGACGGCAGGACCCACCAGGGAGAAGGACACCGTCTCCATGGCAACAATGTACCTCCTGCCCATCACCACAAACCCAGAGTTGACCTGTGGCTGTCATTACTGATTCAGGTCAGTGGGGAGAGTCCGCACCTTCCACTCTCAAGCAGAGTCTCTACAACTTTCGTTCTTGTCCATGCTCGATGACGCTGGCTCCCAAGGCCCCTGCAAGGCCCCTGAAAAAGGTCAGCCTCCCTGCCAGCTGAAATTAGCCAGCGGACAAGCTTACTTTTGGGCTGGTTAGCTCTTGTTGCATCCCCACTTTGCCGGCTTCACATCCTCCTTTACAGATCATCTCTGGCTAATAGGTCGCTGGCAGGGAGTTACAAAGTCAGTAATTCCATCAAGTGCTCTTGATTAAAGTAATTGAGCAGGCGGAAACTTGAGTAATTAATCCGCAGAACCGTGAAATTGAATTACTTCCAGTCTTAAATGCTCTGACAGTTCACTTCAAAGTCTCTCCTTCAGCGTTACTTTTGCTGAGTGTACATTGATTTGACTTGAGGTGTCATGAGAAGCAAAAGTGTGACGAGATGTGCGTGTATTTGTTTTACATGCTGAAAATATTTAATATGTAGATCAATAATGTGCAGAACTGCATCTGTATGGCTGCATCATGAATATTTGTATGAATGAGGTTAAAAGGGTTCAATCCTGAGTACAGATTGCATCGGCTGGCGTGGAGCTCTCCTTGAGAATAGCTGATTACTGGGTGAAGAGATTGAGGCCATTACAAAGATTAAGGGAATTAATAAGATTATCAAGATGGGTTTAGAAAACTGGGTCTAGAAATGCGCAGACTTGGGCAAGATGTTAGCTACGAGGAGAGGTTGGATAAACTCGGTTTGTTCTTACTGGAAAGGCGGAGGTTGAGGGGCGACTTGATAGAGGTCTACAAAATTATGAGGGGCATAGACAGAGTGGATAGTCAGAGGCTTTTTCCCAGGGTAGAGGGGTCAATTACTAGGGGGCATAGGTTTAAGGTGCAAGGGGCAAAGTTTAGAGGAGATGTGCGAGGGCAGTATTTTACACAGAGGGTAGTGGGTGCCTGGAACCCGCTGCCGGAGGAGGTGAAATGAAAATGAAATGAAATGAAAATCGCTTATTGTCACGAGTAGGCTTCAATGAAGTTACTGTGAAAAGCCCCTAGTCGCCACATTCCGGCGCCTGTCCGGGGATCGAACCATGCTGCCGGCCTGCTTGGTCTGCTTTAAAAGCCAGCGGTTTAGCCCAGTGAGCTAAACCAGTGGTAGACGTAGGTACGATAGCGATGTTTAAAGAGGTATCTTTACAAATACGTGAATAGGATGGAAATAGAGGGATACGGATACGGAAGTGTCGAAGGTTTTAGTTCAGCCGGGCAGCATGGTCGGCACGGGCTTGGAGGGCTGAAGGGCCTGTTCCTGTGTTGTACTTTTCTTTGTTCTTTGTTCTTATTTGTTTGAGGTCTTTAGAATGTAGAGTGTCTATCCACATGATAGGATTCCCTTTCCTGTTGAGTTCACCAGGTTTAAGGAGGACCAAATGATATGAGTGCATCTTGCATTGCACCTGCATGAAGCAAGGGTTTGGCCCAACTGGGGCTATGTGTCCAGTTCTGGTCACCAAACTTTCGGAAGAATGTGAAGGCCTTTCTGAGGGTCCAGAAAAGATTTACAAGAATGGTTTCAGAGATGAGGAACTTCAGTGACATGGACAGATTAGAGAAACTCAGGCTGTTCCCCTGGGAGGAGAGGTCTGCGAAAAGATTTGATGGAGGTGTTAAAGATCATGAAGGACCTGGACATGAGTAGAAATTGTTCCAGGGGCTGGTTTAGCACACTGGGCTAAATTGCTGGCTTTTAAAGCAGACCAAGGCAGGCCAGCAGCACGGTTCGATTCCTGTACCACCCTCCCCGAACAGGCGACTAGGGGCTTTTCACAGTAACTTCATTTGAAGCCTACTTGTGACAATAAGCGATTTTCATTTCATTTTCATTATTCCCGGTGGCATATGGGCAGACACTTTGAGTTGACTAAACATGACCACAACATGCACCAGGCTCAGTCTGATCCAGTTCAAGGTCGTACATCAGGCCCACATGACGGTGGCCAGGATGGGCAAATTCTTTGGGCTGGAGGACAACTGTGCTAGATGTGCCGGAAGACCAGCGAACCATGTACACATGTTCTGGGCGTGTCCTAAACTCAGGGGGCACTGGCAGGGATTCGCGGACGTCATGTCCCGGGTAGTGAAGACGAGGGTAGCAATGAGTCCTGAGGTGGCAATTTGTGGGGTTTCGGAGGACCCGGGAGTCCAGGAGGAGAAGGAGGCCGACGTTGTGGCCTTTGCTTCCCTGGTAGCCCGGCGACGAATACTGTTGGCCTGGAGGGACTCAAAGCCCTCGAAGTCTGAAGTCTGGCTTTCGGACGTGGCGAGCTTTGCTGTCAGGGTTCGCCCGGAGGTGGCAGCCATTCGTTGACTTCTTTGCGGATAATTAATCGTCAGCAGGAGGGTGGGGGTGGGGGGGGGGGGGGGGGTTTAGGGTAGCGTAGAGTAGGGGGTTGCTTCGGCAGGTTCTTGCGAGAGGGGAGCCGATGCTTGTATTATGTCTTATTTGCTTTTTGTACATTAAGGTATAATGTTGCTGTTTTTTATGCCAAAAGTACCTCAATAGAATTGTTTCTAAAACAAAAAGAAATGATTCCCACTGGTGGAAGGATCGTGAACTAGAGGACAGTGATTGGCAACAGAAGCAATGGTGACATGAGGCAGCGAGTGGTTAGAATCTGAAACAAAGACAGAAGATACTGGACAATCTCAGCAGGTTTGACCGCATCCGTGGAGAGAAAAGGGAGCGAACGTCTCGAGTCTGGGTGACTCAACGCTGGAGAGAATTGGAAATAGGGTCAGATTTATACTGTTGTTTGGGGGGGGGGGGGGGGGGGGGGCGGGGGGCATGTAACAGTGAGGCGGAATAGAGGGCCAGCGATAGGTGGAGATTGGCAAAGCTGTCGAGGACAGAAAGACAAAAGGAATGTAAATGTGAACGATCAAATTAAGAAGTTTTACAACACCAGGTTAAAGTCCAACAGGTTTGTTTTCGAATCACTAGCTTTCGGAGCACTGCTGATTCACCTGAGGAAGGAGCAGTGCTCCGAAAGCTAGTGATTTGAAACAAACCTGTTGGACTTTAACCTGGTGTTGTAAGACTTCTTACTGTGCCCACCCCAGTCCAACACCGGCATCTTCACATTGTGGGTGATCACGGCTAAGAAGGGAGCTGATAGTGGCACAGAAAGAGATTAGAATGTGCTAATGGCAGAACACAGTGTGTCCAAGGGCAACTAGGAACAGGGGTAAGGTGGTACAAGTGGGGTGGGGGGGAGGGGAGACAGCGGTTAAGGAAGGAAAGATCGAGGGAAGAAGGGAAAATAAATTAATAGAAATAAAAATGGGGTGAAGGTGGAGGGGAGAGTTCACAGTCTGAATTTGTTGAACTCAATGTTAAGTCCGGAAGGCTGTAATGTGCCTAATCGGGAGATGAGGTGCTGTTCCTCCAGTTTACGCTGGGCTTCACTGGAACATTGCAGCAGGCCGAGGACGGACATGTGGACGTGAGAGCAGGGCGGTGAGTTGAAATGGCCGCGACAGGAAGGTCTGGGTCCTGCTTGCGGACGGACCGAAGCTGTCACCCTCTGGAAGTGGATTTCATTTATTGTCTTGTTTTAACCTTGCTGTCTGTATGTAATATTAAGGGTCTGACATATATCTGTGATCCTCAAGTAAAAAGATGTTAAAGGGTTGAGGGAATGGAATGAGAACAGAACTCTATCTGTTAGTGCAGAGACAGCAAAGATGAGTGTGTAAAACCATGTCAACTGAGACAATGGACATTGGAATGTGAAAGAGCTGACTCAGGAGCACGAGAGGGAAGGAGATAAGGAAGTTGGACCTGATGGACGGATAGGATAAGAAAACCGTTAGCAGCAGCAGTATTAGTGAACCGTGCTAATGATTATGTCATAGTAACCACCCTACCTCAGGATAATAATTCCATATAAGTACATGTTCTGGATCCTTGCCAAATCATTGGTGTATCTAGGAATTTAAGGGGACCACCTCTAAGCTGTGATTGTATAAAGGGACAGTCCGTACTCTGGGACTTTGGCACTTCTCGAAGGTGGTTCCCCGACTACTTAGAGATTTGTCCCGGCCGTGAATAAACGAATATTCGTTACCAACGTGTTCGAGTGTTTTACTTCTGGACTGATGGACGGCTATGTGAAAGCGCAATTCACAACCCAATCTGTGTTTAGTCTCTCCAATGTAGAGTAGACCGCACTGGGATCAGCAAACGCAATGGACCAGATTGAAGGAGGAGCACTTGAAATGCTGCCTCACTTAAAAAGAGTATTTAGGCCCTGGGATGGTGCACAGGTAATGGGGCAGGTATTACACCCTCAATTGCGTGAGATCGTGCCGTGGGAAGAGGGTGAGGGTGTTGGGGGTGATGGAGGGGTGGACAAGGGTACCCCAGGGTACCCTGAAAAATGCTGACAAGGGGAGTGAGGGGAAGATGTGTTTGGTGATGACATTATGATGGAGTTGGTGGAACTGCGGAGGATGATTCTTTGAATACAGAGGATGGTGGATTGAAAAGTGGGGACCAGTGTTCTGGGAGGAAGGGAGGGTAAAGGGTAAGAGCAGAGGCGTGGGAGGTGCGTCGGACATGATTGAGAGCCCTGTCGACCACAGCGGGTGGGAAACCACGATTAAGGAAGAATGAAGACATGTCCGCAGCATCTTTTTCGGAAGTGGCATCGTCAGAACAGATGCGATGGAGAAGAAGGAACTGGGAGAATGGGATGGAGTCCTTACGGGATGTGGGGTATGAAGTAATCGAGATAGCTGTGGGAGTTGGTGGGTTTCTAATGGTAGTACTACAATGGTTGTTATACTAATGGTTGTAATACAAGTGGATATTCTAGAAATTAAGATAGAAAGGTCAAGGAAGGGATGTCTCAAAAATGTGCCATGGGAAAGTTGTTTTTTATTCATTCATGAGATCTGGGCGTCGCTGGACCAGCATTTGTTGCCCATCCCTGGAGGCATTTTAAGAGTCGACCACATTGCTGTGGGTCTGGAGTCACGTGTAGGCCAGACCAGGTAAGGACGGCAGATTTCCTTCCCGAAAGGACATTAGTGAACCAGATGGGTTTTCACAACAATCGACAATGGTTTCATGGCCACCATTAGATTTTTAATTCCAGATTTTTCGTTGAATTCAAATTTCACCATCTGCTCTGGTGGGATTTGAACCCTCGAGCATTCGCCTGGTTTCTGGATTATTTGTCCAGTGACAATACCACCACGTCACTGCCTCCCCTCAGGTGTTAGAGGGGTGGAAA
This sequence comes from Scyliorhinus canicula, assembly GCF_902713615.1. Lineage (NCBI taxonomy): Eukaryota > Metazoa > Chordata > Chondrichthyes > Carcharhiniformes > Scyliorhinidae > Scyliorhinus > Scyliorhinus canicula. The sequence continues at coordinate 191,713,337 of NC_052153.1, forward strand.
TTGGAAGCAAAATACTTCAATTTTCCAGGCCCAGACGGGATCATAAAGCGGCAGCGAAACAGTCGTCAATGTACCGCTAAGAGTTGTGGGACAGGGCCGGAGTAGGACTGAAACAAGGAATGTTCCGCATACCCCATCAGCAAACTGGCAAAACTGGGGTCCATGTGGGTACCCCTAGCCAGCCTTTGGTGAAGAACTTTGACAAAGAGTCATCCAGACTCGAAACGTTAGTTCCATTCTCTCTCCACAGGGGCTTCCAGACCTGCTGAGACTCTCCTGTATTTTCTGTTCTTGTGACCCATAGACACGCCTTTGGTTTGGAGGACGTGAGGCACGTTAATGGAGAAATTGTTTAGTGAGGGGACAGGTTCGGCCAGACGGAGGAGAGTGTTGATGGATGGGGATTGCTCAGGCCTCTGTTCGAGGAAGAAACGGAGACCATCCTGTCGGGGAATGGCAGTAGAGAGGGGTTGGATAGCCATGGTAAACCGGGAACTGGAACTTCTTGATAGGATGTGGAGCATTGGAGGAATTATTTTTTGTTCCACATTTGTTCTAAAGAGGGCAGCACGGTAGCATGGTGATTAGCATAAATGCTTCACAGCTCCAGGGTCCCAGGTTCGATTCCCGGCTGGGTCACTGTCTGTGCGGAGTCTGCACGTCCTCCCCCTGTGTGCGTGGGTTTCCTCCGGGTGCTCCGGTTTCCTCCCACAGTCCAAAGATGTGCGGGTTAGGTGGATTGGCCATGCTAAATTGCCCGTAGTGTCCTAAAAAAGTAAGGTTAGGGGGGGGGGGTTGTTGGGTTACGGGTATAGGGTGGATACGTGGGTTTGAGTGGGATGATCATTGCTCGACACAACATTGAGGGCCGAAGGGCCTATTCTGTGCTGTACTGTTCTATGTTCGTGTACCCAATTATTTATTTTCCCAATTAAGGGGCAATTTTAGCGTGGCCAATCCACCTAACCTGCGCATCTTTGGGTTGTGGGGGTGAAACCCACACGGGGAGAATGTGCAAACTCCACACGGGCAGTGACCCGGAGTCGGGATCGAACCTGGGATCACAGCATCGTGAGCCAGCAGTGCGAACCAGTGCTGCCCCTGGGGGAATCGTGAATGAAAGTAGGAAGGGACTGGACAAGATGAGAGAGTATGGAGTCAAGATAGGAAGAAATGAGTTTGGTGGGGCAGGAACAGCCTGACACGATGGGCCGACCGGGACATTCCTCTTTGAGGATTTTGGGGAGGAGGTAGAAGCGGGTTGCCCAGGGTTGGGTGATTATGCGGTTGGACGCTGTGGAGGGAAGATCTCCAGAGGAGATGAGGGTCAGTGATAGTCCTGGAAACAGTGGCTTGGTACAAATGATGCAGGGGGAGGTAGGAGGAAGTGTCTGAGTGTTTTTGGCAGTCAGCCTCTGCGAGGTAGAGGTCAGTACGCCAGACAACATCAGCCCCCACCCCGATAATCGTGAACGTGCTGCCCGAGTGTGGTGGAGGCAACTTACTCATGGCTTTCAAAAGAGGATTGGGTAATTATCTGAACAGAAAACATTTTCAGGGCTTCAAGGAAAAGAAGGGAGAGTGAGAGTAATTGAGTTGTTCAAGAAGAGAGCTGCCACAGACACAATGGGCTGAATGGCCTCCTTCTATGATTCTCTAGGTTCTGAAAAATTATTTCATGGGATATGGACATCGATGGCATTTGTTGCCCATCCCTCACTACCCTTGAGCTGAGTGGCTTGCTCGATCCAATTCAGGGGGCAGTTAAGAGTCAGCCATTTTGCTGTGAATCTAGACTCACAGGTAGACCAGACCGGGTGGAAAGGCGGATTTCCTTCCCTAATGGGCTCCTCCAAGTACTTTTGAAAGATTGTGAGTTTCCTGTCCCAACTACCTTCCCAGGCCGTGTGTTCCAGATTCCCACCACCCTCTGGTGAAAAAATGTTTCCTCAAATCCCCTCCAGACCACCTGACTTTCACCGTAAACGTATACCCACTTGTTATTGACCCTTCAACTAAGGACAACAAGTGGCTTCTATTCATCCTGTCCATGTCCCTCATAATCTTATACACTTCAATCAGATCCCCTGCCAGCCTTCTTGCTCCAAAGAAAATAACCCAAGCTTATCCAGCTTATCCTTCATTGCTAAAATGCTCCATCCTAGGCAACATCTTGGTGAATCTTCTTTGCACCTTCTCACAGTGACCAGAACTGAACACGTTCTCCAACTGTGGCCTAACCAAATTCCTGCCCAGCTCCAACGTGACCTCCCCGCTCCCTGCTCTGATAATCTATGCCACCACTGGTAAAGGCAAGTGTCCCGTGTTCAGGGTGTACTAGCTAGATGGATAAAGAACTGGCTGGGCAACAGGAGACAGAGAGTAGTGGTGGAAGGGAGTGTCTCAAAATGGAGAAGGGTGACTAGTGGTGTTCCACAGGGATCCGTGCTCAGACCACTGTTGTTTGTGATATACATAAATGATCTGGACAAAGGTGTAAGTGGTCTGATTAGCAAGTTTGCAGATGATACTAAGATTGGTGGAGTTGCAGATAGTGAGGAGGACTGTCAGAGAATACAGCAAAATATAGATAGATTGGAGAGTTGGGCAGAGAAATGGCAGATGGAGTTCAATCCAGGCAAATGCGAGGTGATGCATTTTGGAAGATCTAACTCAAGAGTAGACTATATGGTCAATGGAAGAGTCCTGGGGAAAATTGATGTACAGAGAGATCTGGGAGTTCAGGTCCATTGTACACTGAAGGTGGCAACGCAGGTCGATAGAGTGGTCAAGAAGGCATACAGCATGCTTGCCTTCATCGGACGGGGTATTGAGCACAAGAGTCGGCACGTCATGTTACAGTTGTATAGGACTTTGGTTAGGCCACATTTGGAATACTGCGTATAGTTCTGGTCGCCACATTACCAGAAGGATGTGGCTGCTTTAGAGAGGGTGCAGAGGAGGTTCATCTGGATGTTGAGTAGATTAGGATTGTTTTCGTTGGAAAGACGGAGGTTGAGGGGGGACCTGATTGAGGTCTACAAAATGATGAGAGGTATGGACAGGGTGGATAGCAACAAGCTTTTTCCAAGAGTGGGGGTGTCAGTTACAAGGGGTCACGATTTCAAGGTGAGAGGGGGAAAGTTTAAGGGAGATGTGCGTGGAAAGTTTTTAACGCAGAGGGTGGTGGGTGCTTGGAACGCTTTGCCAGTGGAGGTGGTAGAGGCGGGCACGATAGCATCATTTAAGATGCATCTGGACAGGTATATGAACGGGCGGGAACAGAGGGAAGTAGATCCTTGGAAAAAAGGCAACAGGTTTAGATAAAGGATCTGGATCGGCGCAGGCTGGGAGGGCTGAAGGGCCTCTTCCTGTGCTGTAATTTTCTTTGTTCTTTGTTCTTTGTATACCTTCTTAACTAGCCTTAACTAGCCTATTAACCTGTCCTGCTGCCTTCAGGGATCTGTGGACAAACACCCCAAGATCCCTCTTGTTCCGCTGAGCCTCCTAGTGTCCTGCCATTCATTGATTACACCCATATACATATCACAAACAATAAGGGACCCAGCACCGATCCCTGTGGTACGCCACTGGACACTGGCCTCCCGTCACACAAGCGGCTTTCTACCACCACCCTGTGCCTCCTACCATGAAGCCAGTTATGGATTCAGCTTGCCAAGTTACCCTGGATCCCATGTGCTATTATCTGATTTGTCAGTCTCTTGTGTGGGACCTTGTTAAAGGCTTTGCTGAAATCCATATAAAGTACATCGGCACGGTAGCACAATGGTTAGCACTGTGGCTTCACAGCACTAGGGTCCCAGGTTCGATTCCCGGCTTGGGTCACTGTCTGTGTGGAGTCTGCATGTTCTCTCCCGTGTGTGCGTGGGTTTCCTCCGGGTGCTCCGGTTTCCTCCCACAGTCCAAAGATGTGCAGGTTAGGCGGATTGGCCATGATAAATTGCCCTTAGTGTCCAAAAAGGTTGGGTGGATTAATGGGGATAGGGTGGAGGTGGGTGGGCTTCAGGAGGGTGCTCTTTCCAAGGGCCAGTGCAGACTTGATGGGCTGAATGGCCTCCTTCCGCACCTTTAGGCATGTTAGGCATGACCTCCCTCTGATAAAGCTATGCTGACTGCCCCAGATCCAAGTAGAGATTCCTTCAGAATTTTCTCCAATAGTTTCCCTCCCACCGATGTGAGACTCACTGGTCTGTAATTCCCTGGATTATCTCCACCACTCTTCTTGAAAAGTGGAACCACGTTCACTGTCCTCCAGGCCTCTGGTACCTTCCCTGCGGTCGGAGGGGAATTAAAACTTTGAGTCAGAGCCCCCATAATTTCCTCCCTTGCCTCCCACAGCAGCCTGGGCTACAACTCGTCTAGATTGTAGGATGTGTCCACGTTTAAGCTCGCCAGAACCCTCAGTATCCCCTCACTCCCTCTGCCAAGCTGCTCAAGAAGCTCACAGACCCGCTGTCTGAAATCAGCAGCCACATCCTCCTCCTCCAAAGTGAAGACAGATGTGAGGCACTCATTTAGCATCCGGCCAATGACATCTTGCTCGATGCACAGATGACCCCCTTGATTCCCAATGGGTCCCACCCTTCCCCTGGTTACCCTCTCCCCCTTGACATACTTATTGAATATCTTTGGATTTTACCGCCAGCACTTTTTCATGCTCTCTCTGCTCTCCTTTTGAAGAAGTGTTTCTATCAGCATTTCACTATTTACATTAGTGTGTATCGGACATACTGGGAAAAACATGGTAATGCAGTAATGGAGAAAGGCATGATAAACTAACCATAAAATACAGAGAACGGAAAAAGAAAAAAACCCCACATGGAACAAGCTAGAAGGTTAATACACAAATATCGATACATCTCTTACAGCCAAGTGTAGCCTGTGATCTATTTATGTTGTCTCGATTGGTTACGGTGCAGGACTAGGCAGATGGCTTTATTCCCCTTTTGTTTCACAGTGTTTCCTGGGCCAATCTCCCATTACTATGTCGCCCCGGTCTTTCAGGTGTGTGGGCCTGCGCCCCTCAGAGTGTAAGGCCTATTTCCCCTTTTCTCTATGGTGTGGGTGATTCCCCCCCTCCCCCCTGCCCCCCCCCCTTCCTCTGGTTGTTCCTCCTTTTCCCCCACCCTCCCCAGAGTCGCTGGTTACAGACAGGTCTTCGAAGAAGCTGGTGAATTTTTTCCCACGTATGGTAGAATCTCTCATCAGATCTCCTCATTGCGAATGTTATTTTTTTAATACTTTCGGAATTTGGGCAGGGAGTCAGAGAGCAAGTTTGAGGTTCTGGCTGGTGAATCGACCTCCATCTGAGCAGACGTTTCCGTCGGGCGATCAGTAAGGCGAAAGACAAGGCGTCGGCCCCTCTCTCCGTGAGGAGCTCTAGATGCTCCTATACCCTGAAGACCGACACGAACAGGCCTGGCTCCATCTTCACCCCAACCACCCTGGACATGGCCTCGAAGAGGCAGTCCTAAACCCATTGAGTCTGCGGCAGGACTAAGACATGTGGGTGTGGTTGGCCGGGTCCCCCCTCCGACACCGCTCACACTTATCGTCCACCCCCGGGAAGAGTCTGCTCGTCCGTGTCTTGGTTAGGTGTGCTCCGTGCACCATCTTAACTTGCATTGGGCTCAGCCCTTCGCATGAGGAGGGGAAGTTGATCCTGTGCAGTGCCTCGATCCAGAGTCCTCCCCCTCTCTCCATGCTTAGCTCCTCCCCCCAGTTCTATCGCGTTTTGTCCAGTGGGGTCCTGACCTCTTCCAAAAGTCGTTGTGTCTGTCGCCACATTCTGTCTCCCCCCAGCTGGCCCAGTGCTGACATTCTGTCCACTGGGTTGTGTCCGGGTAGCTGGGAGAATGTCTTGGTCTCTTTGCAGAGAAAGTCTCGCAGCTACAGATATCGAAGGTAGTTCCCTTTTCGGGAGTTGGAGCTTCTCCGATAGTGTCCCCAGGGACACAACGTACATGTCCCCAACATCAGTACCCCTCTGTCCCCTTTCCATGTCTGGAACATGGCGTCTATCCTTGCCGATGTAGATTTATGGGGCAGCATGGTAGCACAGTGGTTAGCACTGTGACTTCATAGCGCCAGGGCCCCAGGTTCGATTCCCCGCTGGGTCACTGTGCGGAGTTTGCACGTTCTCCCCGTGTGTGCGTGGGTTTCCTCCGGGTGCTCCGGTTTCCTCCCACAGTCCAAAGATGTGCAGGTTAGGTGGATTGGCCATGATAAATTGCCCTTAGTGTCTAAAAAGGTTGGGAGGGGTTATTGGGTTACGGGGATAGGGTGGAAGTGAGGGCTTAAGTGGTTCGGTGCAGACTGGATGGGCTGAATGGCCTCCTTCTGCACTGTATGTTCTATGTTCTATTGCAGATGGGGATTTCAACAGCCCTATCGCTGAGTTCAAGGTGGGGCCTGAACTGGTTCCAGGACTATGATGTGGCTACTACCACCGGTCTGTGCATGGGGAGGGGGCCGGGAGCGAGGCAGTGGCGAGTACCTGGAGAGAGATCCCCGTACCGGAGCCCTCCTCCATTTAGACAAATTCCGCCTCCGGCTCTCCCAACCAACCCCACACTCTGTGTTTGCTGCCCAGTGGTAGAGTAGGAGCTTCGGCAAAGCCAGGCCTCCCATGTGTCACCCACTTTGACGGCTTTCCGGACTTTCGGATTCTTTCCCGCCCAGACCATGATTAGCTTGTCAACCCTGATGAAGAAGGATTTGGGGAGCGTTCTGAGTAAGAAGAGCAGTAAGTTCATTTTTATTCAAAGATGGGAGTGAGTCCCATCTTTGCGAGTCCCCCCTCACCATCTCCACTAGGCTCGTCAAGCTCCACTCATGGAGCCTCTTCCAGTTCTAAGCAATCTGTATCCCCAGGTACTTGGGGACTTGAATTTTGTCTGGGTCAGTTAAAGCCTCCAGCTCTGCGCCTCCTACTTGGGGGCTTCACCAGGAAGATTTTGCTCAGAGTCCAGGGAGACTATCGCTTCTGGTGTCTTCCCCCTGGGCAGGGTCATAATTACGTTCAGCAGGCGTCTGATGATTGCTGTTAACTGTCTGCCCTTAACAAACGCGGCCTGATCTTCCGCGATCACTTCTGGCAGGCAACTCTCCAACCGCCTCGCCAGGACTTTAGCGTCAGTGTTCAGGAGTGAGATGGGTCCATATAGGATGAATACGTGGCTGAGGAGATGGTGTCAGGGGGAGGGTTTCAGATTCCTGGGGCATTGGGACTGGTTCTGGAGGAGGTGGGACCTGTACAAACTGGACGGGTTACACCTGGGCAGGACTGGAACTGATGTCCGAGGGGGGCTATTTGCTAGAACGGTTGGGGAGGGTTTAAACTAACATGCCAGGGGGGATGGGAACCTACGCAAGGAGTCAGAGAAAGAGGAAGCAAGGATAAAAATAAAAGGTAGAAAAGTGAATAAGAAAAGTGATAGGTGGAGAAACCAAGGACAAAATTCAAACAGGGCAGCAGAGAAAAATATTGGGAGCAAGATAAGCATTGTGAAAAAGACAAACTTAAAGGCTCTGTGCCTTGATACATGGAGCATTTGCAATAATGTGGATGAACTAATCACACAGATAGATATAAATGGGTATGATATCATTGGGATTACAGAGACATGGCTGCAGGGTGAACAGGGATAACAACTGAATGTTCCAGGGTTCTCAGTATTTAGGAAGGACAGGCATAAAGGAAAAGGTGGTGACGTGGCACTGCTGGTTAAAGAGGAAATTAACACAATAGTGAGAAAGGATATTAGCGCTGACAATGTGGAATCTGTATGAGTAGAGTTGAGAAATACCAAGGGACTGAAACCATTATTGGGTGTCACATATAGACCCCCAAACTGCACTGGTGAGGTTGGGAATGGCATTAAACAAGAAATTAGAGATGCGTGTAATCAGGGAATATCGGTGATCATGAGTGATTTTAACCTTCACATAGATTGGGCAAATCAAATTAGCCACAATGCCGTAGAGGAGGAATTCCTGGAGTGTATACAGGATGGTTTTCTTGACCAATATGCGGAGGAACCAGCTAGAGATCAGGCCATCTTAGACTGGGTACTGTGTAATGAGAAGGGAATCATTGCCAATCTGGCTGTACGAGACCCCTTGGGGATGAGCGACCATAACATGGTAGAATTGTTTATCAAGATGGAGAGTGAAGTAGTTGATTCGGAGACTAGGGTCCTGAATCTTAATAAAGGGAACTATGAGGATATGAGGTGTGAGTTGGCCTTGGTAGATTGGGGAGAGTTACTTAAAGGGATGACAGTGGATAGACAATGGCAGACATTCAAGGAATGCATGGAGGAACTACAGCAACTGTTCATTCCTGTCTGGTACAAAAGCAAAGGGGGTAAGAGGGCCAATCCATGGCTTACAAAGGAAATTAGAAATAGTATCTGATCCAAGGAAGAAGCATACAGATTGGCCAAGAAAACTAATAGGTCTGAGGCTTGGGAGCAGTTTAGAATTCAGCAAAGAAGGACGAAGGGATTGATTAAGGGGAAAGTACAGTACGAAAGGAAGCTTGCAGGGACCAGAAAGACTGTCACTAATAGTTTCTACAGATATGTAAAGAGAAAGAGATTGGTAAAGAGAAATGTAGGCCCCCTACAGACAGAAAGAGGGGAATGCATAATAAGGGACAAAGAAATGGCTGAGCAATTAAATACAAACTTTGATTCTGTCTTCACAAATGAGGACACAAATCAGATCCCAGAAATGTTGGAGAATGAAAGGTTTAGTGAGAGGGAAGAACTGAGGGAGATCAACATTAGTAGAGAAATGGTGCTGGGAAAACTGATGGGATTGAAGGTGGATAAATCCCCAGGGCCTGAGAATCTGCATCCCAGAGTGCTTAAGGAGGTGGCTCTGGAAGTAGTGGATGCATTGGTGGTCATCTTCCAGGATTCTATAGACTCTGGAACTGTCCCTGCAGATTGTAGGGTAGCTCATATCTCCGATATTCAAAAAGGGAGGGAGAGAGAAAGCAGGGAATTATAGACCAGTCAGCCTAACATCGGTAGTGGGGAAAATTCTTGAATCCATTGTCAAGGACTTTATAGCGGAACATTTAGAAAGCAGTGGCAGGATCAATCAGAGTCAGCATGGATTTATGAAGGGAAAATCATGCTTGACAAATCTATTGGAATTCTTTGACGGGGTAACCAGTACAGTCGACAAGGGGGAGCCAGTCGATGTGGTATATTTGGACTTTCAGAAGCCGTTTGACAAAGTTCTGCATAAGAGATTTTGTGCAAAATTAAAGTGCATGGAATTGGGGGAAATGTATTGAGGTGGATAGAAAACTGGTTGGCAGAGAGGAAACAAAGAGTCGGGATTAATGGGTCCTTTTCAAATTGGCAGGCAGTAACCAGTGGGGTACCATAGGGATCGGTGCTGGGACCCCAGCTATTTACAATATATATTAATGATTTGGATGAGGGAACAAAATGTAACATCTCAAAGTTTGCAGATGATACCAAATTAGGTGGGAGGGTGAATTGTGACGAGGATGCAGGGATCCTACAGCAAGATCTGGACAGGTTGGGCGAGTGGGCAAAGCAATGGCAGATGCAGTATAATTTGGATAAGTGTGAGGTTATTCACTTTGGAAGCAAAAACAGGAAGGCAGATTACTACCTGAATGGTTGTAAATTGGGAGATGGGAGTGTGCAGCGGGACCTGGGTGTCCTTGTGCACCAGTCGCTGAAGGTAAGCATGCAGGTGCAGCAGGCGGTAAAGAAGGCTAATGGTATGTTGGCCTTCATTGCAAGAGGTTTGAGTATAGAAGCAGGGATGTGTTGCTGCTATTGTACAGGGCCTTGGTGAGGCCACACCTGGAGTATTGTGTGCAGTTTTGGTCTCCTTCTCTGAGGAAGGATGTTCTTGCTCTCGAAATGAAATGAAAATGAAAATCGCTTATTGTCACGAGTAGGCTTCAATTAAGTTACTGTGAAAAGCCCCTAGTCGCCACATTCCGGCACCTGTCCGGGGAGGCTGGTACGGGAATCGAACCGTGCTGCTGGCCTGCTTGGTCTGCTTTATAAGCCAGCTATTTAGCCTTGTGAGCTAAACCAGCCCCTCTCGAGAGAGCGCAGCGAAGGTTTACCAGACTGATTCCAGGGATGGCGGGACTGTCATATGAGGAGAGATTGACTGGGTTGGGATTGTTCTCGCTGGAGTTCAGAAGAATGAGGGGAGATCTCATAGAGACTTATAAAATTCTAACGGGACTAGACAGGGTAGATGCAGGGAAGATGTTACCAATGATGGGTGTGTCCAGAACTAGAGGTCACAGTCTGAGGATTCAGGGTAAATCATTTCGGACAGAGATAAGGAGACATTTCTTCACACAAAGAGTGGTGAGCCTGTGGAATGAAATGAAAATGAAAAATGAAAATCTCTTATTGTCACGAGTAGGCTTCAATGAAGTTACTGTGAAAAGCCCCTAGTCGCCACATTCCAGCGCCTGTTCGGGGAGGCTAGTACGGGAATTGAACCATGCGGCTGGCCTGCCTTGATCTGTTTTAAAAGCCAGCGATTTAGCCCAGTGTGCTAAACCAACCCCATGGAATTCATTACCACAGGAAGCAGTTGATGCTAAAACTTTGAATATATTCAAGAGGCGGCTGGGTATAGCAGTTGGAGAGAATGGGATCAAAGGCTATGGAGAGAAAGCAGGATTAGGCTATTGAGTTGGATGATCAGCCATGATGGTGATGAATGGCGGAGCAGGCTCGAAGGGCCAAAAGGCCTCCTCCTGCTCCTATCTTCTATGTATCGATGTATCTATGTATCTACACTCTGTCATGCCCGTACCCTTTTTGGAGGTCAGTGAGTTTGAGGCCTAAGCCAGCGTGGCCAGCAGGGCTATCTTCCACAGCGAATCGTTGAACATCTCCCCCCATGGGCCAGTGTTGCCGCCAATCTTTTGGGGAAATTCATCGGTAACCCACCTGGTCCGGGTGCATACCTGACTGCATGGAATTAATGCATTCCACGATGTCATCCAGCCCTAGCCGTGCTTCCCGTGTCTTGTCTTCTCCCACAACTGGTATATCCAGTCCTTCGAGGAACTCTTTCATCTCAGAGTCCCCCTTTCGAGGGCTTAAGGTGTATAGTCCCCGGTAGAAATCGCAAAGGCCCCGTTGACCTCGTTCGGGGCTACGGCCATCGTTCCGTTCCCATCCTTTACCTGTGTTATTTCCCTTGATGCAGTCTGTTTCCTTATTTGGTGTGCCATCAGGCAGCTGGCCTTGTCTCCATGCCTGTAGAAGGCCCCCGTCCTCCCGTGAGTGGCGGAGCTAATAGGCTGCTTTCCCGGTGGAGAGCAGGTCGAATTCCATTTGTAGTTTTTGTTCTCTCTGCCAGTAACTCCATGATCAGGCCCGTGGAGCCCCGCCGATCCATCTCCACTAGGGAGTCGATCAGCCGCTACTTGGCCCCCCCATTCCTTCCTGTCCTTAAGCGCCCTATAGGCTATTATTTCCCCCCTGATCACCGCCTTTAGTTCCTCCTCTACTCAGTTTTAGATCAACCGCCTCTCAACCTCTATTTGTGACCTCTCGTTCTAGATTGCCCCACAAAGGGGAACATTTGGTCTACGTTTACTTTATCAATCCCTTTTAGTATTTTATATACCTCAATCAAATCCCCTCTCACCCTTCTAACCTCCAGCGAGTATAAGCCCAAACTGTTTAATCTCTCCTCATACGTCAAACCTTTCATCCCCGGAATCAATCTGGTGAACCTCCTCTGAACTGCCTCCAATGTCACCATTTCCTTCCTCAAATAAGGAGACCAAAACTGGACACAAATGAAATGAAAATGAAATGAAAATCGCTTATTGTCACGAGTAGGCTTCAATGAAGTTACTGTGAAAAGCCCCTAGTCGCCACATTCCGGCGCGGCTGGTACGGGAATCGAACCGTGCTGCTGGCCTGCTTGGTCTGCTTTAAAAGCCAGCGATTTAGCCGAGTGAGCTAAACCAATACTCCCGATGTAGTCACACCAACATCCTATACAATTGCAACAACACTTCTCTACTTTTACACTCCAGTCCTTTTGCAATAAACGCTAACATTCCATTTGCTTTTATTAGATGCTGTACCTGCACAGTGAAGTCTGAAGATAGAGTTTCAGTGAGCTGTAGAGTGCTGAAGACATTCAAATCTGTAGGAGGAGGGCAGGGAGGCTGCCTTCACTAAAAACCTCAGCAGCAATTAAGGAAAGAAAAGTTTGCATTTGAACAGCTCCTTTCAGTAAGTCCCAAAGCATTTTACAGACCGCAAAGTCACCTACGCAATGCAGGAAATGCGGCAACTAGTTTGTACACAGCAAGCTCCCACAAACAACAGAAAGACAGAGAGCAGAGTCTGCTCTCTCGTGAGGCTCGTTGAGAGCTAAATGTTGACCAGCACACCAATCTTGGAACGTCCCTGATCATCTTCAAAATAGTGCCCGGGAGATGTGAAATGAAAAATGAAAATGAAAATCGCTTACTGTCACGAGTAGGCTTCAATGAATTTACTGTGAAAAGCCCCTGGTCGCCACATTCCGGCGCCTGTTCGGGGAGGCTGGTACGGGAATCGAACCGTGCTGCTGGCCTGCTTGGTCTGCTTTAAAAGCCAGCGATTTAGCCCAGTGAGCTAAACCAGCCCCAACATCCACCTGAAGTGGAAGGGCAGCACGGTAGCACAGTGGTTAGCACAAATGCTTCACAGCTCCAGGGTCCCAGGTTCGATTCCCGGCTTGGGTCACTGTCTGTGCGGAGTCTGCACGTTCTCCCCATGTGCGTGTGGGTTTCCTCCGGGTGCTCCGGTTTCCTCCCACAGTCCAAAGATGTTGAGGTTAGGTGGATTGGCCAGGCTAAATTGCCCCTAGGGTCCAAATTGCCCTTAGTGTTGGGTGGGGTTGCTGGGTTATGGGGATAGGGTGGAGGTATGGGCTTGGGTAGGGTGCTCTTTCCAAGAGCCGGTGCAGACTCGATGGGCCGAATGGCCTCCTTCTGCACTGTAAATTCTATGAAATGTGGCAGACAGACCTAGCTTTAATATCGCAGCCAAAAGACGGTACCTCTGACCCTGCACAATTTCCTCAGTGCGTCACTGGAAGTCTCAGCTTGGGAGGAATGTGGGTTACACATGGAAAGGGAGCAATATCAGTCATCAACGAGATGTGATTTCTTGCGAAAACCCTTGAGAGAAGGTCCTGAAACATATTCATACTTTTTCAAAGTGTTAAGGAACTTGTTTGGAACATTTTTAAAGAGATTGTACTTTTGAGAAACCTGGGCCAAAACCCAGAACACAGCCTGGAAAAAAATAATTGGAAGAGGATACCAAATAATTCAGGCGGTAGCAGCCGTGGGCTGCAAAGCCTGGCTTTTTAATAAGCTTGCTATTCTTGAAAAGAAGTGACGAATGAGGCTGTGGAAATATCTTAAAATGACAAGGTAGCTAATGGGTTGGGAGGTGTTGGAGAGTCTGCTTGAGGTCCACTCGCATTCTCAATTGTCACTGTCCGTTCGGGAGTCGTGGTGATCAATCCAGTCTGGGAACTCCAAAAACAATTTGAGATGGCTTCCCATTTCTCGAGGCAAGGCAAAGTGGGGGCTGGCTTAGCACAGTGGGCTAAACAGCTGGTTTGCAATGCAGAACAACGTCAGCAGTGCGGGTTCAATTCTCGTACCCGGACTCCCCGACCAGGTGCCGGAATGTGGTGACTAGGGGCTTTTTCACAGTAACTTAATTGAAGCCTGCTTGTGACAATAAGCGATGAAGCGAAAGCGATGTGACCGTCAGCGATGCATCTGACCATGCGGAATTCTTTCAAGTCTGATAGCCCCACGGGTTGATTTTTGGGTCCAGGCTGAGCATGTGTACTAAATCTGGAGCACCCACAGAGACCTGTGGCACAGTGGAGTGGTGTAACGACAACAATCTCTCCCTCAATGCCAGCAAAACTAAAGAGCTGGTCATCGACTTCAGGAAGCAAAGTACTGTACACACCCCTGTCAGCATCAACGGAGCCGAGGTGGAGATGGTTAGCAGTTTCAAATTCCTAGGGGTGCACATCACCAAAAATCTATCCTGGTCCACTCACGTCGACGCTATCACCAAGAAAGCACAACAGCGCCTATACTTCCTCAGGAAACTAAGGAAATTCGGCATGTCCACATTAACCCTTACCAACTTTTACAGATGCACAATAGAAAGCATCCTATCGGGCTGCATCACAGCCTGGTATGGCAACTGCTCGGCCCAGGACCGCAAGGAACTTCAGAGAGTCGTGAATACCGCCCAGTCCATCACACAAACCTGCCTCCCATCCATGGACTCTATCTACACCTCCCGCTGCCGGGGGAAAGCGGGCAGCATAATCAAGGATCTCTCCCACCCGGCTTACTCACTTTTCCAACTTCTTCCATCGGGCAGGAGATTCAGAAGTCTGAGAATACGCACGAACAGACTCAAAAACAGCTTCTTCCCCACTGTCACCAGATTCCTAAATGACCCTCTTATTGACTGACCTCATTAACACTACACCCTGTATGTTTCAACCGATGCCAATGCTTATGTCGTTACATTGTATATCTTGTGTTGCCCTATTATGTATTCTCATGTATTTTCTTGAATTCTGTTTAATTCCCTTTTCTTCCATGTACTGAATGATCTGTTGAGCTGCTGGCAGAAAAATACTTTTCACTGAACCTCGGTACACGTGACAATAAACAAATCCAATCCAATCCAATCCAATCTCCATTGGATTCCAGCTCTCCTAATTCACAAGCCTTTATATGGCTTGTTAATGTATTCCTGTAGGTTTCATCACTTGACTTCCTACCTCCACATGCCCCACCCAATTCAATGGCTTTTAAATCTTTCTTCAATAATTTACACGTACATAGTATTACATAGAACATACAGTGCAGAAGGAGGCCATTCGGCCCATCATGTCTGCACCGACCCACTTAAGCCCTCACTTCCACCCTATCCCCGTAACCCAATAACCCCTCCTAACCTTTTTGGTCACTAAGGGCAATTTAGCATGGCCAATCCAGCTAACCTGCACGTCTTTGGACTGTAGGAGGAAACCGGAGCACCCGGAAGAAACCCACGCAGACACGGGGAGAACGTGCAGACTCTGCACAGACAGTGACCCAGCAGGGAATTGAACCTGGGACCCTGGCACTGTGAAGCCTCAGTGCTATCCACTTGTGTTACCGTGCTGCCCTTAACGTACTTAACAAAAAATGAATGATGAGTGGTTTTAATGCTGGGTCGATCTGCAGCAGTATCCTGGGGATTAATACAAACAAAGAACAACAAAGAACAAAGAAAAAGTACAGCACAGGAACAGGCCCTTCGGCCCTCCAAGCCTGTGCCAACCATGCTGCCCAACTAAACTGCAATCTTCTACATTTCCGGGTCCGTATCCCTCTCTTCTCATCCTATTCATGTATTCGTCAAGATGCCCCTTAAACGTCACTATCGTCCCTGCTTCCACCACCTCCTCCGGCAGCGAGTTCCAGGCACCCACTACCCTCTGTGTAAACAAAACTTACCTTGTGCATCTCTAAACCTTGCCCCTCGCACCTAAAATCTATGTCCCCTAGTAATTGACCCCTCTACCCTGGGGAAAAGCCTCTGACGATCCGCTCTGTCTATGCCCCTCATAATTTTGTGGACCTCTATCTGGTCGCCCCTCAACCTCCGTCGTTCCAGTGAAAACAATCTGAGTTTATCCAACCTCTCCTCAGAGCTAATACCTTCCAGACCAGGCAACATCCTGGTAAACCTCTTGTGTACCCTCTCCAAAGCCTCCACGTCCTTCTGGCAGTGTGGCGACCAGAATTGTGCGCAATCCTTAATTTTTGGAGATTCCAATAACCTGGCCTATTGATTAATTTGTAGTTTTGTAATTGTTATCACATGGCAAACCTCATCTATTCACTGTCTCCTTCAGCTAATAAGTCATACCCGTCAATATCGGTTCTTTTGGAATGCTCAGGCAAGTGCATGGTATTAATTTACTGTCATCTGCTTCTTTCCTACACCCTAAAGAGATCCGCTCCAGCTTTGCGAAGGAGAAGGAGACCCTGACCGAAGCTGGGACTCTGCAGTAGATGCTGGAGTTGTAGCAATGCTCTGTTTGGGAGTGGTGCATCCACACAGCACCGGCTGTGGTGCTAAAGGAGGAACCAATGGTGGGCATCCCGGGAGTGAGTGGCGGGGTGGGGGTGGGTATGGGGTGGTTGGTGGGAGTGTGGGCGGATACCAGAGTTGTTAGTTGTCTGCCGCTTGACAAGACTGACCGGGAAACCCAGTGACTGGGAAAATCTATCCAGCGAGTAGTGTCTGTACTGACCAGGTTGGACCCAGCTAGCTGGCTTCATTCGAGGCGATGGGAAGGAACGTTAACACTGGCCTTGAAGCCTCTCCATTCACAAAGTAAATTTGTGAAGTTGCTCGCCGTAAGATTCCGGGTCTTTGACCTGCCCTGGTAGCCACAGTATGAATATGGCTGGGTCCAGTTCAGTTTCTGATCAATGGTAACCCCCAGGATGGTGATTGTGGGGGATTCAGTGATGGTAATGCCATTGAATTTCAAGGGGCGATGGTTAGATTCTCTCTTGTAGGAAATGATCATTGGCTGGAATATAGAACTTGTTCCCGCATGCAGTGGTTGAGGTAAATAACATTGATGCATTTAATGTTTCGAAATGGTGGGGCAGCACGGTAGCATTGTGGATAGGACAATCGCTTCACAGCTCCAGGGTCCCAGGTTCGATTCCGGCTTGGGTCACTGTCTGTGCTGAGTCTGCACATCCTGCCCGTGTGTACGTGGGTTTCCTCCGGGTGCTCTGGTTTCATCCCACAGTCCAAAGATGTGCAGGTTAGGTGGATTGGCCATGATAAACTGCCCTTAGTGACCACAATTGCCCTTAGTGTTGGGTGGGGTTACTGGGTTATGGGGATAGGGTGGAGATGTGGGCCTGGGTAGGGTGCTCTTTCCAAGAGCCGGTGCAGACTCGATGGGCTGAATGGCCTCCTACTGCACTGTAAATTCTATGATAATCTATGAAAAACACAAGGGAGAACAGAATAGGGGCAATTTGTTGATAGGGTGAGCTGAAGAGGATTCGAAGGAAATTTATGTTGGATCAGTTGACTGCTGTCAGGAATGTGAAATGGTCCTTCTTCAAGGCAAGAAACAGAAAAACTACCGTGTTGCCTGTCAGCAACTGGATTCTGACGTGGACAAGGGCAATTCAGCTTTGCACCCGCACCACAGGCAGCCCTGTCTCAAGTGAGCGAG
Source organism: Scyliorhinus canicula (assembly GCF_902713615.1). Lineage (NCBI taxonomy): Eukaryota > Metazoa > Chordata > Chondrichthyes > Carcharhiniformes > Scyliorhinidae > Scyliorhinus > Scyliorhinus canicula. The sequence continues at coordinate 191,730,695 of NC_052153.1, forward strand.
CCACAGTGTTTTCAATGGCCAGGAGGAGCCGATCCCCTCCACACTAGGGCTCTGCCCAGCCCTTTACCCGAGCTCCCTGAACCAGCCCCTCCCCCTGCTAGCCCCTCCCTGTTCCTGAGGGTGACACAGCCGCCTGCCCGGCAACCCGTGGGTCCCGCCCACAGGGAGACCGAGCGGGCCGTCCTGCAGGAGCTGGTGAGGACCAGCCGTGGAGTACAGCTCGCAGCTTTGCATCTTGATCAGGAACATGCGCCGACTCCCTGTACAGCCTAAAGATGCTGGTGTTGTCGCAGGGGGGCTGAGGGATGGGAGTGGTCTCTGTTAGAGGTTCCGCCTCCATCACAGAGGTCCCGCCCTGAATCCGACTGTGCAGTTCCACACCAGTTCTGCAGGAGGCACATCACCGTTACATTGGCTTTGGCACATCCTCCAGGTCCATGTGAATGTCCTGCTATGACCATCTAACCCCCTCCGCCATATTTAACATGCCCTGTTGGGGAGCAAATAGAGCCTAGATTTCCAATGGGGCATTTAGCAGTTAACTACGTTTACAAGGCTTCAGTCCACCTGGCCTTGGACAGGGCCAGTGTGAGCTGTTCTTGAGGAATAGTCCCGTCCCGGCCTCCCCAAACAGGTGCCGGAATGTGGCGACTAGGGGCTTTTCCCAGTAACTTCATTGAAGCCTAATTGTGACAATAAGCGATTATTATTATTATGATCTGTAAATTGTATTAATTTTTTTAAAATGTGGAACGCAAAAACTCTATTCCCATTGGTTTCCTCCCCTTCTCCTCCCTCCTCTCAACCCTGCAGAGTAATGAGTGCTGTTTTAATGCAATCTTTGCTCACAAGATGCACAGAGAAAGAACCAGTTGCACGTGGTGGGTGTGTGTCCAATGGTGCAGCGTTGGAGTCCTATTTCCCAGATCATGTGGGAAAATAGACACTGCACTTAGGCCAACTCTCGAGGTGCCCTGGAACCTCTGGGAATTAAAGATTAATTTAATGGACAACGCTATGAGCAAAATTGGCAGAGAAGTCATAAGGGCATTAATTTTTTAAAAAATTCAATTTCTTCTAATGCCTTAATTTATGAATTGCAAAAGTATTGGAGATGTGTTGAAGGATGTTTCACTCTGGGCAGAGTAGTAGGATGGAGGAGGTTGGGTAATGAAACTTGCAGGAATACGTCCAACGCTTGGCATAGTCCACAGCATCACAAGAGCAGAGAAATCAGCAAAAATCATCGAATTTGTAGTGCAGATGGAGGCTATTCGACCCATCGAGTCTGCACTGGCCCTTGGAAAGACCATAAGACCATAAGACCATAAGACATAGGAGTGGAAGTAAGGCCATTCGGCCCATCAAGTCCACTCCGCCATTCAATCATAGCTGATGGGCATTTCAACTCCAGCTACCAGCATTCTCCCCGTAGCCCTTAATTCCTCGCGACATCAAGAATTTATCTATCTCTGCCTTGAAGCCATTTAGCGTCCCGGCCTCCACTGCACTCCGCGGCAATGAATTCCACAGGCCCACCACTCTCTGGCTGAAGAAATGTCTCCGCATTTCTGTTCTGAATTTACCCCCTCTAATTCTAAGGCTGTGCCCAGGGTCTTCGTCTCCTCGCCTAACGGAAACAGTTTCTTTGCGTCCACCCTTTCTAAGCCATGTATTATCTTGTAAGTTTCTATTAGATCTCCCCTTAACCTTCTAAACTCCAATGAATACAATCCCAGGATCCTCAGCCGTTCATCATATGTTAGACCCGCCATTCCAGGGATCATCCGTGTGAATCTCCGTTGGACCCCTCCAGTGCCAGTATGTCCTTCCTGAGATGTGGGGCCCAAAACTGGACACAGTACTCCAAATGGGGCCTAACCAGAGCCTTATAAAGGCTCAGTAGCACATTGCTGCTTTTATATTCCAACCCTCTTGTGATAAATGACAACATTGCATTCGCTTTCTTAATCACAGATTCAACCTGCATGTTTACCTTTAGGGAATCCTCGACTAGCACTCCCAGATCCCTTTGTACTTTGGCATTATGAATTTTCTCACCGTTTAGAAAGTAGTCTATGGTTGGATTCTTTTTTCCAAAGTGCAAGACCTCACATTTTCTCACGTTGAATTGCATCAGCCATTTCCTGCACCACTCTCCCAAACTGTCTAGATCCTTCTGCAGCCTCCCCACTTCCTCAGCACTACCTGCCTGACCACCTAACTTCGTATCATCGGCAAACTTCGCTAGAATGCCCCCAGTCCCTTCATCCAGATCATTAATATATATGGTGAACAGCTGTGGCCCCAACACTGAACCCTGTGGGACACCGCTGGTCACCGGCTGCCATTCCAAAAAATAACCTTTTATCCCAACTATCTGCCTTCTGTCAGACAGCCAATCCTCAACCCATGCCAGTAGCTCACCTCGAACACCATGGGCCCTCACCTTATTCAGCAGCCTCCTGTGTGGCACCTTATCAAAGGCCTTTTGGAAATCCAGATAGACCACATCCACTGGGTTTCCCTGGTCTAACCTACTTGTCACCTCCTCAAAGAATTCTAACAGGTTCGTCAGGCACGACCTCCCCTTACTAAATCCATGTTGACTTGTTCTAATCCGACCCTGCTCTTCCAAGAATTTAGAAATCTTATCCTTAACGATCGATTCTAGAATTTTACCAACAACCGAGGTTAGGCTAATTGGCCTATAATTTTCCATCTTTTGTCTTGATCCTTTCTTGAACAAGGGGGTTACAACAGCGATCTTCCAATCGTCCGGGACTTTCCCTGACTCCAGTGATTTTTGAAAGATCTCAACCAACGCTTCCGCTATTTCTTCAGCCACCTCTCTCAGAACTCTAGGGTGTAGCCCATCGGGGCCAGGAGATTTGTCAATTTTAAGACCTTTTAGCTTTTTTAGCACCATCTCTTTTGTAATGGCAACCATACTCAGCTCAGCCCCCTGACCCTCTATAATTTTTGGGATATTACTCATGTCTCCCACTGTGAAGACAGACGCAAAGTACTGTACTTTTTAAGTTCTCCAGCCATTTCCTCGTCTCCCATCACTAGCCTTCCGGAATCAGTTTGAATTGGCCCAATGTCTACTTTGGCCTGTCGTTTGTTTCTTATGTATTGAAAGAAACTTTTACTATCATTTCTTATATTACTGGCTAGCCTGCCTTCATATTTGATCCTCTCCTTCCTTATTTGTCTCTTTGTTAACCTCTGTTTGTTTTTGTAGCCTTCCCAATCTTCTGATTTCCCAGTGCTTTTGGCCACTTTATAGGATCTCTCTTTTTCTTTGATACATTTCCTGACCTCCTTTGTCAGCCATGGCTGTCTAATCCCTCCCCTGATAATCTTTCTTTTCTTGGGGATGAACCTCTGTACAGTGTCCTCAATTATGCATACAAACTCCTGCCATTTTTGCTCTGCTGTCTTCCCCACTAGGTTCTGCTTCCAGTCGATTTTCGCCAGTTCCTCTCTCATGCCCTCGTAATTACCTTTATTTAACTGTAACACCATTACATCCGATTTTGCCTTCTCTCTTTCAAACTGCAGACTGAACTCAACCATATTATGATCGCTGCTTCCTAAGTGTTCCCTTACTTTAAGATCTTTTATAAAGTCTGGTTCATTACATAGCACTAGGTCCAGAATAGCCTGCTCCCTTGTGGGCTCCATGACAAGCTGTTCCAAAAGCCATCTTGTAAGCATTCCATGAATTCCTTTTCTTTGGATCCACTGGCTACGTTATTTACCCAATCCACCTGCATATTGAAGTCCCCCATGATCACCGTGACCTTGCCTTTCTGACATGCCTTTTCTATTTCCCGGTACATGTTGCGCCCCTGGTCCTGACCACTGTTAGGAGGTCTGTACATAACTCCCATTATGGTTTTTTTGCCTTTGTGGTTCCTCAATTCTACCAACACAGACTCCACATCATCCGACCCTATGTCGTTTAGTGCCATAGATTTAATTTTGTTCTTAACTAACAAGGCAACCCCACCCCTTCGGCCCACCTCCCTGTCTTTTCGATAGGTTGTATATCCTTGGACGTTTAACTGCCAGTCCTGAACCCCCTGCAGCCATGTATCTGTGATGCCTACCACATCATAATCATTCACGATGATCTGTGCCATTAGTTCGTCTACTTTGTTACAAATGCTACGAGCATTCAGGTAAAGTGCCTTAATGCTAACTTTCTTATCATTACAGATATTGGAAGTCCTAAGATGTCCAAAGTTATCCTTCCTTTTTGTTGAATTCCTAGTCTGCATCAAGCTTAAATCCACCTGCCTACATGTTATCCTCCTGCGTATCTTGCCATTTAACTCCATGCTCCCTGTCGCTTTCACTTTCCCTTCCCCTACTTCCCCTAAGACCACCCTACTTAAGCCCACACCTCCAACCCATCCCCGTAACCCCACCTAACCTAACGTTTTTGGACACCTAAGGGCAATTTTAGCACGGCCAATCCACCTCCCTATCCCTGCCCGTGCGAGATATATGTGCCCTGCTGGACCTCGTTGTTCAGTGCTTGTGACATTCAATTGCACACTTGTATCTTGAGTCAGGAGGCTGTGTGTCCAAGGCCCACTCCTGCTCATAATCGAGGCTGGCACTCGCTAAGGGATTGCTGCTTTGTTGAGGATTAAACCAAAGTTCCTTGTGTAAGTTCAGATAAATGCTATAGCTCTCGCAGCACTATTTGAGGAAGAGAATGGGGTTGGCTAGGTTTCCTCATCAATATTTAATGCCGGCCCTTAAGAGTTGAAGGCAGAGAAACGCTTGTATTTTTAGAGAACTTTATCATTCAGATCAGAATGCCTCTGCACTTTGCTGAGTGAATTGCTTGAGGGAAGTGACAGTTGTCTTGTAGGCTGCTGTGGCATTTATTCTCCATCAGCAGTGCCTCACAAAGAAAATGTGAACGGTTGAGTAGTTCAACGTACCAGTAATGCAGGGTACATACTCCACTGTGGAGAGTGATGAAGCAGAACTCAAAATATCTGGTGGTTTAATGAAAAATGAAATGAAAGCCGCTTATTGTCACAAGTTGGCTTCAAATGAAGTTACTGTGAAAAGCCCCTAGTCGCCACATTCCGGCGCCTGTTCGGGGAGGCCGGTATGGGAATTGAACCGTGCTGCTGGCCTGCCTGGGTCTGCTTTAAAAGCCAGCTCTTTAGCCCTGTGCTAAACCAGCCCCTTAAAGCAGTGTTTTTCAGACTTTTTTTTTCCCGGGACCCACTTTTACCAACCATCTGATCTTCGAGACCCACCATTTTTACTTACCATAACACAAAGGAGCAGAATGAGGCCATTCAGCCCATCGAGTCTGCTCTGCCATTCAATCATGGCTGCTCACCCAACTCAATAGCCTAATCCCGCTTTTCCCCCCATATCCTTTGATCCCCCTCGCCCTCAGTGCGATATCTAACTGCTTCTTGAAAACATACGTTTTGGCCTCAACTACTTCCTGTGGCAATGAATTCCACAGGCTGACCACACTCTGGGTGAAGAAATGTCTCCTCATCTCTGTCCTAAATGGTCTACCCGGTATCCTCAGGTTGTTACCCCTGGTTCTGAACACACCCACCACCGGGAACATCCTTCCTCCATCTACCCTGTCCAGTCCTGTTAGATTTTTTTAGGTTTCTATGACCTCCACCCTCATTCTTCTGAACCCCAGCGAGAACAATCCTAACCAACTCAATCTCTCCTCATCTGTCAGTCCCGCCATCCCAGGAATCAGTCTGGTAAATCTTTGCTGAACTCCCTCTAGAGCAAGAACATCTTTCTTCAGCTAAGGAGACCCAACCTGCACGCAATTAATGCGACAGGTGAGCCTGCTCGGTCCTCACGATCTCACTTGCCTTTTCATTCAATGCTACATTTCTGCTAAGGACTAAAGCTGACTATTTAAGTTCTCGCTGCATCCTGTGCAAAAATCAAGAGGTTTGTCCTCTAACTCACCATGTTTAGTTTCCAAATGCCTTTGAAGTTTTGAGGATTTACACTTTCATTTGCCAGAACCCCCCCCACACTCACACACAAGGGCTTTGCATCCTGATTTGCATTTGTACAATTAACAAAACCATTCCTCAAGAACAGTTCACACTGGCCCTGTCCAAGGCCAGGTGGACTGAAGCCTTGTAAACGTAGTTAACCGCTAAATGCCCCATTGGCAATCGAGGCCCCATTTGCTCCCTAACAGGGCTTGTTAAATATGGCGGAGGGGGTTGGATGGTCATAGCAGAACATTCACTTGGACTTGGAGGATGTGCCAAAGCCAATGTAACGGTGATGTGCCTCCTGCAGAACTGGTGTGGAACTGGACTGTCGGATTCAGGGCGGGACCTCTGTGATGGAGGCCGAACCACTAACAGAGACCACTCCCACCCCTCAGTCCCCCACCCCCCACTGCGATCATGCGACAACACCAGCCACTTTAGGCTGTACAGGGAGTCGGCGCATGTTCCTGATCAAGATGCAAAGCTGCGAGCTGTACTCCACGGCTGATCCACACCAGCTCCTGCAGGACGGCCCGCTCGGTCCCCCTGTGGGCAAGGCCCACGGGTTGCCGGGCAGGCGGCTGTGTCACCCTCAGGCACAGGGAGGGGCTAGCAGGGGGAGGGGCTGGTTCAGGGAGCTCGGGTAAAGGGCTGGGCAGAGCCCTAGTGTGGAGGGGAGCGGCTCCTCCTGGCCATTGAAAACACTGTGGCTCGCTCACTTGAGACAGGGCTGCCTGTGGGTGGAAAATTGAGATGTCCTTGTCCACGTCAGAATCCAGCTGCTGACAGGTGACACAGTGATGGGGCTGGTTTAGCACAGTGGGCTAAATAGCTGGCTTGCAATGCAGAATAATGCCAGCAGCGCGGGTTCAATTCCCGTACCGGCCTCCCCGAACAGGTGCCGGAATGTGGCGACTAGGGGCTTTTCACAGTAACTTCACTGAAGCCTACTCGTGACAATAAGCGATTATTATTAGTATTTCTGTTTCTTGTCTTGAAGAAGTACTGTTCCACATTCCTGACAGCAGACTGCCTGCAGCCTGTTTCCTTTCAGCAGGTAGTCCCTCATCACTTTGGTCATCTTGTCCTGGCCTTGATCATCTTCATCTCTCCCTCCGACAGGGATGATGTGGAGATGCCGGCGTTGGACTGGGGTGAGCACAGTAAGAAGACTTCCAACACCAGGTTAAAGTCCAACAGGTTTGTTTCAAACACGAGCTTCCGGAGCACTGCTCCTTCCTCGGGTGAATGTTAGTGCTCCGAAAGCTCGTGTTGTAAGACTTCTTACTCCGACAGGAAGATCGATGGGAACTCCTCATTCCCACTATTCTGAGCCGTGATGCTGCTGCTGCCGGAATTTTTAAGAATGCTGGCCGCAGCCGTTGGGCGCTTCTCCCGCGCTTGGAAACGCCGCGACCGACGCTCCGCGACCTACCCGGCACCTGCCCACAAACTACGAACCACAAACGCTGGCTTAAAGCACGAGGAAAATGTGTACAAAAAGCTGTCAAATTGTCCTCCGATCACAACTGTTTCACTGATCCCACCCTTAGCTGGCCTGACCTAATTGTGGCTCTCATTACCTCTCATCGTCACCACTGAGGACAACGAGGAATGGGCAACAAATACATTACTGCCCATCATGGGAAGAAAGGAATTCACACCTGGAAACCTGGATTGAGGTTCTCCGCTAAATACCTCCATAGAACATTGTCCATGGATTGTGTTCTGAAATCAATGTACAGTCTACACTTCCCTTTCTCCTTGACTCATGGCAGATCATTCGCTTCAGTCCAGGTGAAGTTCAAGGTCAAGAAAATTCCAGCTGATCCACCAAGTCTTCCTCACGTCATGGTGATTGGAGCATCGTGCCTGAACACTGAATTCCAGATGATCATCACCCTCTGGGTGAAAAAGAGTTTCCTCTTACCCCCTGTAATCCTTCTACCAATCACCCCTGGCAGTTGACCTTTGGGCTCGGGGAACCTTGGGAACGTACTGAAGCAACAGATCTGCGGGCCAAAGGTAAGGGAAGTGTAGACTGCACGTGGAATGGGTCATGAACTCGTATCTTCTGACTTGGAGGTGGGACCTTGCCCACTGCGGTTGTCAGTTCCACGGATGACTTTGTTGTTTGTACAAGCAGCACGGTGGTTAGCTCTGTTGCTTCACAGCGCCAGGGTCCCAAGTTCGATTCCCGGCTCCGCGTCTGCGTGGGTTTCCTCCGGGTGCTCCGGGTTCCTCCCACAAGTCCCGAAAGACGCGCTGTTAGGTGAATTGGACATTCTGAATTCTCCCTCAGTGTTCCCGAACAGGCGCCTGAGTGTGGCGACTAGGGGCTTTTCACAGTAACTTCATTGCAGTGTTAATGTAATCCCACTTGTGACAATAAAGATTATAATTATAATTATGTGGTCAGTTTGTGACTTTTTGTATTTTTGATACAGGTGACGTCCTGTCAGTTGTATTTTACAACAAGACCTTGGGAACGACAAAGGCACTAAGTACTTTTCCTGTGGAGTCTCTGAACCCGAGCTACAGTGTCCCACCAACCCTTCAGGGCCTTTGACTGTTGCACCATATGGTGGCCTGGGCTGGGCTGAGCTGTTCCAACGACCGATGAAGCTGGCCCGAGAAGGCTTCTCCATAGATCACGTCCTGGCAGGAGCTGTGAGAGAGGTGGCGGCACACAGGATCGACTTAGAACATAAGAACATAATAACATAAGAACTAGGAGCAGGAGTAGGCCATCTGGCCCCTCGAGCCTGCTCCGCCATTCAATGAGATCATGGCTGATCTTTCGTGGACTCAGCTCCACTTTCCGGCCCGAACACCATAACCCTTAATCCCTTTATTCTTCAAAAAACTATCTATCTTTACCTTAAAAACATGTAACGAAGGAGCCTCAACTGCTTCACTGGGCAAGGAATTCCATAGATTCACAACCCTTTGGGTGAAGAAGTTCCTCCTAAACTCAGTCCTAAATCTACTTCCCCTTATTTTGATGCTATGCCCCCTAGTTCTGCTGTCACCCGCCAGTGGAAACAACCTGCCCACTCCTCCACGACCAGGCCCAGGGGCCAATAGGAGTGGGGGCCAGCGCCACCAACAGGAAGCTGGCTGATGTTCTCGAGGAAGCCAGCCTGGATTTGGAGGAAGCCTCCTTTCCGGAATCTCTTGCTTGGAAATCAGCTGGAGACCTGCCAGAGAAAGGCCGGCAGGGATTCGTGGAGGCTGTCACAATGCAGGCGGGCCACCCTGGTTGAGCCTTTGGTGACTGAACTTGACCATTTCTCCCTGTACATCGCACCACCTCCTGCCTCTGGTGACGTTCTGACTCAGATCATTAAACGGGCCAAACAACACGGCCTCTCCCTAGCCAGTGTTTCCAGCATCTAAAGTGCGTCCACCACTTACCGGGATATTCTGAATGCGGCCTAGCAGGTCTACCAGAGCCTGCCCAGTTTCCTGGGACAGAAACAAAGCAAGAACAGACCCTCCATGAAGCTCACTCTGGACGGCAGTCAGGTCACAATAGTTGACGATTCTGGCAATGTTTGGGTGATGGTCGGGTCACTCGACACCTCATTCGGGGCAAAGGTTCTCTCTCCTTCCACAGCCGTTTTCCTGAGTGGCTTCACCGAGAGGGAAACCCCCAGGATTCTTTATTGGGCCTGCCCGACGGTGCTGAGAGCTGCGGCTGGGGATGACCTTGAAATGAAAATGAAATGAAAATCGCTTATTGTCACAAGGAGGCTTCAAATGAAGTTACTGTGAAAAGTCCCTAGTCGCCACATTCCGGCACCTGTCCGGGGAGGCTGGTACGGGAATTGAACCGCGCTGCTGGCCTGCCTTGGTCTGCTTTAAAAGCCAGCGATTTAGCCCTGTGCTAAACCAGCCCCGAGTGGCCATCGCGAGTACAGGGGAAACCACCGCCCCCTTTACTGTCACTAAAGTAGTTTTGAACAAAGTTTATTTCGAGAGGTCAGTAAGGGAGGCAGTCTCTGGTCCCCACTTTTACCTGAACGTTGGAGAGGGAGGAACCTTGCACAAGCTCGTTTCTGACCTGCCGAGAAATTCCAAAATGTATACTCCCCTGTTACGGCAAGAGCCGGAGTTGGAACTGGTCAGTGGAGCAGCGGCAGGCGTGACCACCACAGCGGTCGAATCCCACCTGGGCCACATAAGTGGTTTTGGACAGCCGCAAACATACTCTAATGCTGATGGTTATTAATACTGTGGCAGGTCATTCAGAATGAGCAGACAGTGTCCGCTTCCCTGTTTCCCTCCCATCCAGTGTTTCCGAAATGATTTGGGGAGTTTTTATTCCCACTGCTCCCCCTTGATGTACCATCAATGACCACGAGACAAAATGGTGAACTATTGAGGCTTTATTGTGACGGATGTTCAGCCTCCTGCAGCTGGAAGCAGAATGGAGGCAGCACAGGAGAGTGTACACCTTTATACCGAGCTTGCTGGGCGGAGCCAGCAGGCCGGGATTTACTGTATTGGCTGTAGTACAATGACAGCACCGTAATACACGTAGTGTATGACCAGTGGTGTTTACCACATCCCTGAAATCCATTACTGGGTGTCATCCATTCCTCAGTGGGTAACCCCTCTGACTTCGGAGCTGTGGTTTCATGTCCCTCTCCAGAGAGTTGAGCGCACGCTCTCGACTCTCATCCCAACACTGGGAGTGGGGAGTGGCCACGATTCGATGAGCTGGAGAGGAGGAAATCACTCCTGCGTCTGTCCAGCACTTACCCCTTCTTGCAGATCATCTGGTAGTTATCCCTGATGTCAGTGGGATCTTGCTGTGCACAAAGTGGCTGCCACAATTCCCACCCGACATCAGTAACTCCGCTCCAAAAGCGTTTCGATGATTGCAATGCGCGTTGGAATGTCACGTTGGTTATCAAACGCGTGATAGAAATGTAAATCTGCCTTTTAATTTCTGCATCATTCCCTCTGTGGAAGGAAACTGGGATAAAAGCTACAGATGTTGCTAATTGCAAGATCTCATGCAATGATTCCGCGTTAACTAAATATGTGTTTTTTAAAATAAAAAAGACAAACACAAATGCTGGAAATACGAAACAATAGCAAATGGGCACTGCACGGCTATCATTAATTTGGACCCAGGGTGTCCAGCCTCCACATCAAACTGCCTCTTCGCTGTAATAATGTCGGGCCTCACATCTCTGACTGTTTATCTATTATTCTGGGTGGGTTGCGACGATTTGATTTCACTACGTGAAGCTGGGAGTCACTCCTCTTCATGATGCATTCATTGAGCCTTGCTCTACCTAACTGGGAAGATCAGATTCTCTGGGGCCTTGATGGACTTTTAAATATGTCCTGATTGGATTTTGATCAACTCCATTGATCAGGGCTGCTTACCCATCCCCACTGGAGGGCTGCATAGATGGGATTGCATTAAAGCCTGTGTAGAGGCGCCTCTGGTCAGTTTCCTCTGGAAACGTTTTGGCAGATGACGTTGCACTAATGTCTCTTTGTTGTCCTCGACTTTCGAATGTGGTGACCTGGAATACTAATTGATTTGCGTTGGGTGCACTGCAGCGTCATTGAACAGGAGCCCAGACAGCTGCTTCTCGCCTTTACCAAGAACACACCACATAACATCCGCAAATTAATCACTTTAGCAAACTGCCGCAGCTCCTTGTCGAAACAATTATAATCACACTTGTTCTTTTACATTTTAAAAGGATTGAATTTTGAAGATCAGCGTGCAGTGTCTCCTCGGAGCTGTGTGTGTGGAGTCAGATTCCCATTGCATTCATGGCGTTATTGACAGTGTCCACAGCTGTGGCTCAGTTCCCACCACTCTCTCACCTCTGAGTCAGTAACACTCCAGAGACTTGAGCACAAGGATCAGGCTGACTGCTCCCAATGCAGTCCTCTTTGAATGAGATATTAAACCAAGACCATTCTGCCCCCCTTAGTTGATGAGAAGGATCCCACACCATTTTGAATGATTGTTGGGGGATTCTCCCTGGTGTTGCAACGAACGTTTATTCAACCAATGTCAGTTTCAAAAAAACAGATGATCAGTCATTTATCTCATTGCTCTTTGTAGCAGTTTGCGTGCAAAATGGTTATTGACGATCTAACATTACAACAGTGGCTGCACTTCAAGAAGTACTTTGTTCCCCTATGCCGTCTTCATCTCTGTGGAAACAGAAAATCCAACCTCGCACATGTTGGACATCGTGAACGGCAGCGGCAACAAAATGCGTGTTGTACTCAGCACTGGATATCCCTAAGAGATGCTATGCCAGAATTCTGACAGCCTTATGGACTTTGTAATGTGAAATGAAAATGAAATGAATGAAATGAAAGTCGCTTATTGTCACGAGTAGGCTTCAATGAAGTTACTGTGAAAAGCCCCTAGTTGCCACATTCCGGCGCCTGTCCGGGGAGGCTGGTACGGGAATCGAACCGTGCTGCTGGCCTGCTTTAAAAGCCAGCGATTTAGCCCAGTGAGCTAAACCAGCCCCCAAATTGCTTATTGTCACGAGTAGGCTTCAAATGAAGTTACTGTGAAAAGCCCCTAGTCGCCACATTCCGGCACCTGCTCGGGGAGGCTGTTACGGGAAGTGGTAGCACAGGTCAGGTACAGCAGCATGGTCTTTTCATTTGGAGTCAGCTATAAATGAATAACTGACTCAAAAGGAATTTTCACCCTCCACTTCTCTTTCAAAATCTGAAATTTCTCCTCATTTGCTAGTACTTCCCTTCACATAACGCACGTGGGCTTTGCACCCTTATTTGCATTGGCACAATTGACAAAAACCATAACTCAAGAAATCACCTTTATACTGCTTTGTTTCTGAGTTTTCTAGTGTCCTCCACCATGATTTAGTTTCTCTGCTGTTTCTGTGTTCCCCATTATTAACTCCCCAGTCTCGTTCTCCAAGGGACCAACGTTGACTTTAGCTACCCTCTTCCTTTTTATCTTTTGTTATCCATTATAGAATCTTTTATTATCCATTTTTATAATTTGCACGAGACTTATTTCATAATTTACCTTTGCTCTTGTTATTACGTTTGTAGTAACCCTCTGTTGGTCTTTAAAAGTTTCCCAATCCTCTAACTTGCTACTGACCGTTGCAATATGGCGTGCCTTAGTTTTTGCCTTTATGTCATTCTTAACCTCTTAGCGACGGATGTATTCCCCCTCTTACAATCTTTCTCAGGAATAAATTTTATTTTGAAGGAGTTGAATATCTCCTTGAGTATCTGCCACTGTTCACCAACTATTCTACCATTCAGTTTTCCTGCCCAATCCACGAAGGCCAAATCTGATTCCATGCCTATGTGATTACCTTGGTTTAACACCAGAACACTAGTGTGTGACTCAAGCTTATTGTCCTCAAACTGAATTTGAAATTCAAGCATGCAATGATCGCTCTTCCCGAGAGGATCCTTTTCTACAAGATTATTAATTAATTCAATCTGATTACACAATACTAAATCCAAAACAGCCTGCTCCCTGGTTGGTTCGACAACATATTGTTCCAAATAACAATCTCGAATACACTATGAACTCTCCCTCAAGGCTCCCCTTGCCAATTTGATTAATATATGCACAATATATTACCCATCATTGTTGTCATATCTTTCTCATATGCCCCCAATATTTCCTGGTTTATAATGCATCTTACTGTGGGACTAATATCAGGGGGAGCTATAGATTACTCCCACCAGGGACTTCTTCCCCTTCCTATTTCTTTATTTTCTACCCAGACTGATTCTCCATCTTGATCTCCAGTGCCAACATAATTTCTCCCTCCAGCATTGATCCCTTCCTTCACCAGCAAAACTACATTACCCCCTTTTCCTTTCTGTCGATCCTGACAAAACACTGAGTACCCTTTGGATATTCAACTCCCAGACCAGGAGCGAAATTCTCTGACCCCACGCAGGGTCGGAGAATCGGCCGGCGGCGGCGTTATTCCCGCTCCCGCCGGGTTTTTAATTCTCCGAGCGGCCAAAAACCGGCGTTGTGCAAATCCCGCCGGCAGCCTCTGAAAACAGCTGGCGCCGGCGGGATGTCATTGATTTTTTTACTTTCAACAAATCTCTGGGCCGGACGGGTCGAAGTCCCGCCGATGTGGCCATGGGTCACGTCGGCGGAAAACGCAGTAGCTTTAAAACGGCGTCAACCATTGATGATGGTTGACGCCGTTCAGTGACCTAGGGCGAGTGCGGGGGGGGGGGGGGAGGAGAGAGTCCCGGCGTTTGTGGGGGGGGGGTTTGGGGGGGTGGGGGGGAGAGAGAGAGTTTCCCGGCGTTTGGGGGGGGTTGCGGCGTTGAGGGGGGGGTTGCGGCTTTGAGGGGGGGGGTTGCGGCGTTGACGGGGGGTTGCGGAGTTCAGAGGGGGGGTTGCGGTGTTGAGGGGGGTTGCGGCGTTGAGAGGGGGGGCAGCGGCGTTGAGAGGAGGGGTTGCGGCGTTGGAGGGGGGTAGGGGTGGTGGGGAGGGGGGTAGGGGTGGTGGGGAGGGGGGTAGGGGTGGTGAGGGGGGTAGGGGTGGTGAGGGGGGTAGGGGCGTTGGAGGGGTTAGGGGTGGTGGGGGGGGTTTGGGGTAGGGGCGTGCAGAGAGGGGGGGCGACGGATGCCCGGGACCAACGCACCGTCGCCCCCCCCCTCTGCACGCCATTGCCCCTACCCCAACCCCAACCCCCCCTCACCGCCCCTACCCCCTCACCACCCCTACCCCCCTCCCCACCATCCCTACCCCCCTCCCCACCACCCCTACCCCCCTCCCCACCACCCCTACCCCTCTTCTCACCACCCCTACCCCCTAACCACCCCAACCCCCCACCACCCCTACCCCCCTCCAACGCCCCTACCCCCCTCACCATCCCTACCCCCCTCCAACGCCCCTACCCCCCTCACCACCCCTACCCCCCTCCAACGCCCCTACCCCCTCACCACCCCTACCCCCTCCCCACCACCCCTACCCCCCTCCCCACTACCCCTACCCCCCTCCAACGCCCCTACCCCCTCACCACCCCTACCTCCCTCCAACGCCCCTACTCCCCTCACCACCCCTACCCCCCTCACCACCCCTACCCACTCCAACGCCCCTACCCCCCTCACCACCCCTACCCCCCTCCAACACCCCTACCCCCCTCACCACCCCTCCCCCCCCTCCCCACCACCCCTACCCCCGTCCCCACCACCCCTACCCCCCTCCCCACCACCCCTACCCCCCTCCAACGCCAGTACCCCCCTCTCTTTCAACGCCGCAACCCCCCCCCCGCCGCAACCCCCCCCTCATCGCCGCAACCCCCACCGTCTCAACGCCGGGTCCCCCCCCTCTCCTCTCAACGCCGGGTCCCCCCCCCCCTCTCCTCTCAACGCCGGGTCCCCCCCTCTCCTCTCAATGCCGGGTCCCCCCCTCTCCTCTCAACGCCGGGTCCCCCCCTCTCCTCTCAACGCCGGGTCCCCCCCTCTCCTCTCAACGCCGGGTCCCCCCCCTCTCCTCTCAACGCCGGGTCCCCCCCCCCTCCTCTCAACGCCGGGTCCCCCCTCTCCTCTCAACGCCGGGTCCCCCCTCTCCTCTCAACGCCGGGTCCCCCCTCTCCTCTCAACGCCGGGTCCCCCCCTCTCCTCTCAACGCCGGGTCCCCTCTCTCTCTCTCAACGCGCCACTTCTGCAGCGGGTGAAACTGACGCGTATCGCGTCAGTCCGCTACTGGCCCTTTCGGGAACGGAGATTACCGACTTAAAAGAAGGCCCCGACGCCGGAGTCATCCACACCACTTTTGGCCGCCGGAAATGGGCGTCACACAGGTCATCGGAGAATTTCGCCCCTGGTCTCCTTGTAACCATGTAACCATTAGGGGCTGGTTTAGCTCAAGAGGCTGGTTTAGCTCACTGGGCTAATCGCTGGCTTTTAAAGCAGACCAAGGCAGGCCAGCAGCACGGTTCGATTCCCGTACCAGCCTCCCTGAACAGGTGCTGGAATGTGGTGACTAGGGGCTTTTCACAGTAACTTCATTGAAATCTACTCGTGACAATAAGCGATTTTCATTTCATTTTTCATGTCTCAGTAATCACTACCAAATCATTCCCCATTGTCTCTATTTGCACTATTAACTCACTAATTTTATCTAAATGCTACATGCATTCAGATACAAAGTCTTTAAGTTTGACCTATTATTAATTTCCCCAACTCTTGTATGATTCCCTGGTGTAATATGATGTTCACACACTATCCCTTCCTCTCATTATGGTAACAATTAGCCTCATCATTAACCTGCACTCCTACCTTCTTACATTTTAAGTTTCTAAATTTCCATGTAACTGAACCCCCCCCCCCCCCCCCCACTATTTTCACATCTTATATCATCAGGGCTTCCTCCTCCTTTTCCATTCTGCCTGCCTCTTTGAAATGCTTTTTATCCTAGAATATTTATTTCACAGTCTTGGTTACCTTGCAACCATGTTATGAATGCTTTGTTCATTTGAAAATGAAAATGGCTTATTGTCACAAGTTGGCTTCAAATGAAGTTACTGTGAAAAGCCCCTAGTCACCACATTCCAGCACCTGTTCGGGGAGGCTGGTACGGGAATTGAACCGTGCTGCTGGCCTGCCTTGGTCTGCTTTCAAAGCCAGCGATTTAGCGCAGTGTGCTAAACCAGCCCCGCTGGTAAAGACTTTTAAAACCGGCATTCTATGTGTGAACTTTATTTGCCGATCAGTGATAGTTACTTACTATCCTCTGTATCTGGGCCCCTCATAATGTTGTAAACCACAACTGAATCTCGCTTTAGCCTCCACTGTTCGAAAGTAAATAACCCCACCTATCTAATCTTTCCTCACAGTTAAAATTCTTTGTTGTTGGCAACATCCTCGTAAATCTCTCTATCCTTACTAGTGTAGTCATGTCCTTTCAGTCCCAATACAATGACCAGAACTGTATGTAACACTCCAGCTGTGGTCTAACTTGTGTTTTATACTGTTCTGGCATAACTTGGAGTATTGTGAGCAGTTTTGGGCTTCGTGTCTAAGGAAGAATCCTTACACTTGGAATCCGTATCCTTGGAATGAGGAACTTGTCGTATGCGGAAGGTTGAGAACTCTGGGTCTGTGCTCGTTGGAGTTTAGAAAGATGAGAGGGGATCTTATTGAAACTTACAGGATACTGCGAGGCCTGGATAGAGTGGACGTGGAGAGGATGTTTCCATTTGTAGGAAAAACTAGAACCAGAGGACACCACCTCAGACTATAGGGACGATCCTTTAAAACAGAGATGAGGAGGAATTTCTTCAGCCAGAGGGTGGTGAATCTGTGGAACTCTTTGCCGCAGAAGGCTGTGGAGGCCAAATCACTGAGTGTCTTTAAGGCAGAGGTAGATAGATTCTTGATTAATAAGGGGATCGGGGGTTATGGGGAGAAGGCAGGAGAATGGGGATGAGAAAATATCAGCCATGATTGAATGGCGGAGCAGACCCTTATGGTCTAACTTCTGATCTTATACTATGTTCTTCGGCCAATAAAGGATATTATCCCATAAGCCTCCTTGAGCAACTTATCTACCTATCCTGCTATTTTCTGGAATCGATGGACATGCACCCTCTTCCTTTATATTTCTCCGTATTCTACAATTTTTAGTGTTAATCCTTGCCTTCTAGGTTGAATTTAATTTGACACTTTTCTGTCCACCTCGTGCGATCGTGTGTTCGACAGCCTCCTTTCTGATTGTCAACCACACGCCCAGTTTATGTATCACCTTATAAACTTCTTAAAACCTGTCCCCGAGCTGCATGTATATATCAATGGGTTAGACTATGAAACAGCAAGGACCGTAGTACTGAGGTCTACGAAATCACACTGGAATTAACCTGCCAGTCACAAAAGTACTTGCCGACTATTAGCCTTTGCTCCCTGCCGCTGAAGCAATTCTGGATGAAACTTGTCTGTGGGTCCCCCGGGCTCCTAACTTGCTGACCTGTCTTGTATGTGGAACCTTGTCAAAAAGACTGGCTTGAAGTCCAGGTGGACTACATCAACTGAAAATGAAGTATGTGTGGGGTGAAGTGGAGAAGAGCACTTGATGAATTGGTCATTCAGAGCAGACTGAATGGTCTCCTGCTCTGTAACTGCTCTGAGACTCTGAACATCAATTCCCCTTGTCGTATCCTCGGATAGTCGTCTATGGCCCTTCCATTCCATAACGTACATGTGAACCCACAGGCAACTGGGGGAACAGAGTGAGCGAATTGAAAAGCTAAATCATGTACAAAATCAGGCGGAAGGCAAGACTGCATTAAAAGCGAAAGAGTCTGTTAACATCAATTTTTAATTTTGCATTTTTAAAACCTCCACGTGTGTATTAGTTAATATTCAGTGCGACAGAGGTTGACTGGCAGCAATTAACAGTTATCACGTGTTAAAGCCCCACTCAGCGTGGAATGGACAAGACTCAAAAGCATTTGCACGTGAATAACACTGAGCACTACTCACTTCACTGTTATTTTGATGGCCAACTACAGGCCATGGTGTTAAACATGCAGCATTCATAAAACCTGGTATTGAAACAACGTTAAATAATTTAATGCTTCTGTCTATTATCTCCAACCTTCACTCACGACTGAAGCTGAGCAGAATAAGTACTTCAACCCTCTCTCACTCACTGTAGTAAGTTATAAATTAGTTAGGAGGAACATTTTCTGAAAGTGTAAACGCTGGAAGTGCACAGCCTGTCGGCAGGTGGAAAGGGAAAATAATGGTTAGCACTGTCATCTCCAGCTGACCTGAGTTTACTCAGTTTCACTGTTATTAAAATTAAATTCTTGTGTTCTCATTTAAGGGGCAGCTAGAAAAGTGAACGAGGGGTAAAAGGTGTGGTGATAGAACATAGAACATAGAACACTACAGCACAGTACGGGCCCTTCGGCCCTCGATGTTGCGCTGACCTGTGAAACCATCTGAAGCCTATCTGACCTACTCTATTCCATTTTCATCCATATGTCTATCCAGTGACCACTTAAATGCCCTTAAAGTTGGCGAGTCTACTACTGTTGCAGGCAGGGCGTTCCACACCCCTACTACTCTCTGAGTAAAGAAACTGCCTCTGACATCTGTCCTATATCTATCACCCCTCAATTTAAAGCTATGTCCCCTCGTGTTGGTCATCACTATCCGAGGAAAAAGACTCTCACTCTCCACCCTATCTAACCCTCTGACTATCTTATATGTCTCTATTAAGTCACCTCTCAGCCTTCTCCTCTCTAACGAAAACAACCTCAAGTCCCTGAGCCTTTCCTCGTAAGACCTTCCCTCCATACCAGGCAACATCCTAGTAAATCTCCTCTGAACCCTTTCCAAAGCTTCCACATCCTTCCTATAATGTGGTGACCAGAACTTCACGCAGTACTCCAGGTGCGGCCGCACCAGAGTTATGTACAGCTGCAGCATGACCTTGTGGCTCCGAAACTCAATCCCCCTGCTGATAAAGGCTAGCACACCATATGCCTTCTTAACAGCCCTATTAACCTGGGTGGCAACTTTCAGGGATTTATGTACCTGGATGCCGAGATCTCTCTGTTCATCTACACTACCAAGAATCTTGCCATTAGCCCAGTACTCTGCATTCCTGTTACTCCTTCCAAAGTGAACCACCTCACACTTTTCCGCATTAAACTCCATCTGCCACCTCTCAGCCCAGCTCTGCAGCTTATCTATGTCCCTCTGTATCCTATAACATCCTTCAGCACTATCCACAACTCCACCGACCTTCGTGTCATCTGCAAATTTACTAACCCAGCCTTCTACACCCTCTTCCAGGTCATTTATAAAAATGACAAACAGCAGTGGCCCCAAAACAGATCCTTGCGGTACACCACTAGTAACTGAACTCCAGGATGAACATTTGCCATCAACCACCACCCTCTGTCTTCTTTCAGCTAGCCAATTACTGATCCAAACCGCTAAATCACCTTCAATCCCATACTTCCTTATTTTCTGCAATAGCCTACCGTGGGGAACCTTATCAAACGCCTTACTGAAATCCATATACACCACATCAACCGCTTTACCCTGATCCACCTGTTTGGTCACCTTCTCAAAAAACTCAATAAGGTTTGTGAGACATGACCTACCCTTCACAAAACCGTGTTGACTATCGCTAATCAACTTGTTCTTTTCAAGATGATTATAAACCCTATCTCTTATAACCTTTTCCAACATTTTACCCACAACCGAAGTAAGGCTCACAGGTCTATAATTACCAGGGTTGTCTCTACTCCCCTTCTTGAACAAGGGGACAACATTTGCTATCCTCCAGTCTTCCGGCACTATTCCTGTCGACAAAGACGACATAAAGATAAAGGACAAAGGCTCTGCAATCTCCTCCCTGGCTTCCCAGAGAATCCTAGAATAAATCCCATCTGGCCCAGGGGACTTATCTATTTTGACATTTTCCAAAATTGCTAACACCTCCTCCTTTTGAACCTCAATTCCATCTAGCCTGGTCGACTGAACCTGAGTGTTCTCCTCGACAACATTGTCTTTCTCCAGTGTAAACACTGACGAAAAATATCCATTTAACGCTTCCCCTATCTCCTCTGATTCCACACACAACTTTCCACTACTATCCTTGATTGGCCCTAATCTTACTCTAGTCATTCTTTTGTTCCTGATATACCTATAGAAAGCCTTAGGGTTTTCCTTGATCCTATCCGCCAATGACTTTTCGTGTCCTCTCCTCGCTCTTCTTAACTCTCCCTTTAGGTCCTTCCTGGCTAACTTGTAACTTTCAAGTGCCCTAACTGAGCCTTCATGTCTCATCCTAACATAAGCCTTCTTCTTCCTCTTGACAAGTGCTTCAACTTCCTTAGTAAACCACGGTTCCTTTGCTCGACAAGTGATATGCATCACTGTAAATACACAAGGGGTTAATGTAAATACACTACAACTAAGTAAACACTAGAGGGATTACCAGAGACATCATGACATGCAGACATACAGCTAATGCACACATAGAATAGACACGACCAATGGGCAGTCAAGACACACAGAGGTGACACTACCACAAGGGGGCATTACACAATCCATATATAAGGACAAGGCACACATGCTCTGTCTCTTTCCACAGGCGACACTTAGAGAGAAGGACAGGGGCAGATCAGAAGCATCACACCCACCACGTGGCTTAGAGCAGACTGGTTAGTTAGACTGAGTTACTGTAGCAAGATGAGCAGGAGAGTCAAAATCAAGTAGGAGAATTGTTAACTGTTCAATAAATGTGTTAAAGCTATCACCAAGTCTGAACCTTCCTTTGTCAGAGCATACATCAAGGAAGCAGCTTATGCTACATGAAGAAGCATAACACAACGAAAGGTACAGAAGGCAATGGTGTTGAGATTAAGTAAGGTTGGAGGAGGCTCTGGCATGGCTTTGTTGGGATGAATATCCTGCTTTTATAGAATCAGAATTTACAGTGCAGTAGGAGGCCATTCGGCCCATCAAGCCTGCACCGGCTCTTGGAAAGGGCCCACCTCCACCCTATCTCCGTAACCCAGCAACCACATCTAACCTAAGGGCAATTTATCACGGCCAATCCACTTAATCTGCATATCTTTGGACTGTGGGAGGAAACCGGAGCACCTGGAGGAAACCCACGCAGACATGGGGAGAACGTGCAGAGTCCGCACAGACTGTGACCCAAGCCGGGAATCGAACCTAGGATCCTG
Source organism: Scyliorhinus canicula (assembly GCF_902713615.1). Lineage (NCBI taxonomy): Eukaryota > Metazoa > Chordata > Chondrichthyes > Carcharhiniformes > Scyliorhinidae > Scyliorhinus > Scyliorhinus canicula. The sequence continues at coordinate 191,752,446 of NC_052153.1, forward strand.
GCGCTGTGAAGCCATAGTGCTAACCACTGTGCTACCGTGCTGCCCGGTGCTCTAACCACAATGTAGTTAGGAGTCGGTTTAGCTCAGTGGGCTGGACGGCTGGTTCATGATGCAGAGCGAGGCCAACAGCGCGAGTTCAATTCCCGTACCGGCTGAGGTTATTCATGAAGGCCCCGGCATCTTAACCTGGCCTGAGGTTGGGTGACCTTCAGGTTAAATCACCACCAGTCAGCTCTCCCCATCGAAGGGACAAAAATCAAAGGGAAAAAGCAGCCTATGGTCACCTGAGGCCGTGCTGCCATTTACATCTTTTAGTTCCAATTCTGTGTTTTGGGGAGTGACCCTGATCAGACACTGAAACTGATGGTGGGTAGAGCGGGGACAGAGAGGCAGCTCTTACCCTGAGGCACTATGTGGGTTGAATGTAGTAACAGGTTCAGTTCCCATCGCAACAACTGGGCAAATTTAAATTAAATTAATATTACAAATCAGTACGAGTAACATTATAATAAATTGTAAAAACCCACCTGGCTTGGGCTAAGAAGTAGCAAAGTAACATTTGTGTCCACAGATCCCTGAAGGTCGCAGGACAGGTTGACAGGGTGGTTGAGAAGGCTCGTATCTTAAATGTACGGCCAGTAGGAATGTATGTAGGCTTGTTTTTAAAAGCTAGAACTTTTACCTTACCTTGATGTAGCTTTAAAGTGGAGAAAAAAACTTACCCACTAGCTACCAGTCAGAAAAAAACTTACCCACTAGCTACCAGTCAGAAAACAACTTAGCCACTATGTACTAGCTAAAAACAACGTACCCACTAGCTACCAGTCAGAAAACAACTTAGCCACTACGTACTAGCTAAAAACAACTTACCCACGAGCTACCAGTCAGAAAACAACTTAGCCACTACGTACTAGCTAAAAACAACTTACCCACGAGCTACGGTCAGCTCCCTGCCTTCAGATGTGTCGCTTTTCAGAATTTGATGTCTACTCATCCGGAACTGCCAAGAGTCTGGAGTGCGCTCGTTCGCTCCGTACTCTGCCCTGCTACTCCTCCCCGCTACTCCTCCCCGCTACTCCTCCCTGCTACTCCTCCACGCTACTCCTCCCCGCTACTCCTCCCTGCTACTCCTCCACGCTACTCCACAAGCTACTCCTCCCTGCTACTCCTTCCCATTTATCCTCTCGCTGCTCCTCCCACTACTCCTCCCTGCTACTCCTCCCCGCTACTCCACCTGCTACTCCTCCCCGCTACTCCTCCCTGCTACTCCACCTGCTACTGCTCCCCGCTACTCCTCCCAGCGACTCCTCCCGCTACTCCTCCCTGCTACTCCTCCCCGCTACTCCACCTGCTACTCCTCTCCGCTACTCCTCCCTGCTACTCCTCTCCGCCACTCCTCCCCGCTACTCCACCTGCTACTCCTCCCCGCTACTCCACCTGCTACTCCTCCCCGCTACTCCTCCCTGCTACTCCTCCCCGCTACTCCTCCCCGCTACTCCACCTGCTACTCCTCCCCGCTACTCCTCCCTGCTACTCCTCCCCGCTACTCCTCCCGCTACTCCTCCCTGCTACTCCTCCCCGCTACTCCACCTGCTACTCCTCCCTGCTACTCCTCCCCGCTACTCCTCCCCGCTACTCCTCCCTGCTACTCCTCCCCGCTACTCCTCCCTGCTACTCCTCCACGCTACTCCACAAGCTACTCCTCCCTGCTGCTCCTCCAGCTACTCCTCCCCGCTACTCCTCCCCGCTACTCCACAAGCTACTCCTCCAGCTACTCCTCCCTGCTGCTCCTTCCCATTGATCCTCTCGCTGCTCCTCCCGCTACTCCTCCCTGCTACTCCTCCCCGCTACTCCACCTGCTACTCCTCCCCGCTACTCCTCCCCGCTACTCCACCTGCTACTCCTCCCCGCTACTCCACCTGCTACTCCTCCCCGCTTCTCCTCCCTGCTACTCCTCCCCGCTACTCCACCTGCTACTCCTACCTGCTACTCCTCCCCGCTACTCCTCCCCGCTACTCCTCCCCGCTACTCCTCCCCGCTACTCCTCCCCGCTACTCCTCCCCACTACTCCTCCCCACTACTCCTCCCCGCTACTCCTCCTTGCTACACCTCCCTGCTACTCCTCCCCACTACTCCTCCCCGCAACTCCTCACTGCTACTCCTTCCCACTGCTCTTCCTGCTATGCCTCCCGCTACTCCTCCCCGCTACTCCTCCCCGCTACTCCTTCCCACTGCTCCTCCCGCTACTCCTCCCTGCTACTCCTCCCCACTACTCCTCCCCACTACTCCTCCCTGCTACTCCTCCACGCTACTCCTCCCCGCTACTCCTCCCTGCTACTCCTCCCTGCTGCTCCTTCCCATTGATCCTCTCGCTGCTCCTCCCGCTACTCCTCCCTGCTACTCCTCCCCGCTACTCCACCTGCTACTCCTCCCCGCTACTCCTCCCTGCTACTCCACCTGCTACTCCTTCCCGCTACTCCACCTGCTACTCCTCCCCGCTACTCCTCCCTGCTACTCCTCCCCGCTACTCCACCTGCTACTCCTCCCTGCTACTCCTCCCCGCTACTCCTCCCCGCTACTCCTCCCCGCTACTCCTCCCCGCTACTCCTCCCCGCTACTCCTCCCCGCTACTCCTCCTTGCTACACCTCCCTGCTACTCCTCCCCACTACTCCTCCCCTGCAACTCCTCACTGCTACTCCTCCCCACTGCTCTTCCTGCTATGCCTCCCGCTACTCCTCCCCGCTACTCCTCCCTGCTACTCCTCCACGCTACTCCACAAGCTACTCCTCCCCGCTACTCCTCCCCGCTACTCCTTCCCACTGCTCCTCCCGCTACTCCTCCCCACTACTCCTCCCCGCTACTCCTCCCCACTACTCCTCCTTGCTACACCTCCCTGCTACTCCTCCCCGCAACTCCTCACTGCTGCTCCTTCCCACTGCTCCTCCCGCTACTCCTCCCCGCAACTCCTCCTTGCTACACCTCCCTGCTACTCCTCCCCACTACTCCTCCCCGCAACTCCTCCCCGCTACTCCTTCCCACTGCTCTTCCTGCTATGCCTCCCGCTACTCCTCCCCGCTACTCCTCCCTGCTACTCCTCCACGCTACTCCACAAGCTACTCCTCCCCGCTACTCCTCCCCGCTACTCCACAAGCTACTCCTCCCTGCTGCTCCTTCCCATTGCTCCTCTCGCTGCTCCTCCCGCTACTCCTCCCTGCTACTCCTCCCTGCTACTCCACCTGCTACTCCTTCCCGCTACTCCACCTGCTACTCCTCCCCGCTACTCCTCCCTGCTACTCCTCCCCGCTACTCCTCCCAGCGACTCCTCCTGCTACTCCTCCCCGCTACTCCTCCCTGCTACTCCTCCCTGCTACTCCTCCCCGCTACTCCACCCCGCTACTCCTCCCCGCTACTCCTCCCTGCTACTCCTCCCCGCTACTCCACCTGCTACTCCTCCCCGCTACTCCTCCCTGCTACTCCTCCCTGCTACTCCTCCCTGCTACTCCACCTGCTACTCCTTCCCGCTACTCCACCTGCTACTCCTCCCCGCTACTCCTCCCTGCTACTCCTCCCTGCTACTCCTCCCCGCTACTCCACCTGCTACTCCTCCCTGCTACTCCTCCCCGCTACTCCTCCCCGCTACTCCTTCCCACTGCTCCTCCTGCTACTCCTCCCCGCTACTCCTCCCCGCTACTCCTCCCCACTACTCCTCCTTGCTACACCTCCCTGCTACTCCTCCCCACTACTCCTCCCCTGCAACTCCTCACTGCTACTCCTTCCCACTGCTCTTCCTGCTATGCCTCCCGCTACTCCTCCCCGCTACTCCTCCCTGCTACTCCTCCACGCTACTCCACAAGCTACTCCTCCCCGCTACTCCTCCCCGCTACTCCTCCCCACTACTACTCCCCGCTACTCCTCCCCACTACTCCTCCTTGCTACACCTCCCTGCTACTCCTCCCCACTACTCCTCCCCGCAACTCCTCCCTGCTACTCCTCCCCGCTACTCCTCCCCGCTACTCCAAAAGCTACTCCTCCCTGCTGCTCCTTCCCATTGCTCCTCTCGCTGCTCCTCCCGCTACTCCTCCCCGCTACTCCTCCCCGCTACTCCTCCCCGCTACTCCTCCCCGCTACTCCTCCCAGCTACTCCTCCCCGCTACTCCTCCCCGCTACTCCACAAGCTACTCCTCCCTGCTGCTCCTTCCCATTGCTCCTCTTGCTGCTCCTCCCGCTACTCCTCCCTGCTACTCCTCCCCGCTACTCCACAAGCTACTCCTCCCTGCTGCTCCTTCCCATTGCTCCTCTTGCTGCTCCTCCTGCTACTCCTCCCCGCTACTCCTCCCCGCTACTCCTCCCTGCTACTCCTCCCTGCTACTCCACCTGCTACTCCTTCCCGCTACTCCACCTGCTACTCCTCCCCGCTACTCCTCCCTGCTACTCCTCCCTGCTACTCCTCCCCGCTACTCCACCTGCTACTCCTCCCTGCTACTCCTCCCCGCTACTCCTCCCCGCTACTCCTTCCCACTGCTCCTCCTGCTACTCCTCCCCGCTACTCCTCCCCGCTACTCCTCCCCACTACTCCTCCTTGCTACACCTCCCTGCTACTCCTCCCCACTACTCCTCCCCTGCAACTCCTCACTGCTACTCCTTCCCACTGCTCTTCCTGCTATGCCTCCCGCTACTCCTCCCCGCTACTCCTCCCTGCTACTCCTCCACGCTACTCCACAAGCTACTCCTCCCCGCTACTCCTCCCCGCTACTCCTCCCCACTACTCCTCCCCGCTACTCCTCCCCACTACTCCTCCTTGCTACACCTCCCTGCTACTCCTCCCCACTACTCCTCCCCGCAACTCCTCCCTGCTACTCCTCCCCGCTACTCCTCCCCGCTACTCCAAAAGCTACTCCTCCCTGCTGCTCCTTCCCATTGCTCCTCTCGCTGCTCCTCCCGCTACTCCTCCCCGCTACTCCTCCCCGCTACTCCTCCCCGCTACTCCTCCCCGCTACTCCTCCCAGCTACTCCTCCCCGCTACTCCTCCCCGCTACTCCACAAGCTACTCCTCCCTGCTGCTCCTTCCCATTGCTCCTCTTGCTGCTCCTCCCGCTACTCCTCCCTGCTACTCCTCCCCGCTACTCCACAAGCTACTCCTCCCTGCTGCTCCTTCCCATTGCTCCTCTTGCTGCTCCTCCTGCTACTCCTCCCCGCTACTCCTCCCCGCTACTCCTCCCCGCTACTCCTCCCACTGCTCCTCCCCGCAACTCCTCCCAGCGACTCCTCCCCGCTACTCCTCCCCGCTACTCCTCCCACTGCTCCTCCCCGCAACTCCTCCCTGCTACTCCTTCCCACTGCTCTTCCTGCTATGCCTCCCGCTACTCCTCCCCGCTACTCCTCCCTGCTACTCCTCCACGCTACTCCACAAACTACTCCTCCCTGCTGCTCCTTCCCATTGCTCCTCTCGCTGCTCCTCCCGCTACTCCTCCCTGCTACTCCTCCCCGCTACTCCACCTGCTACTCCTCCCCGCTACTCCTCCCCGCTACTCCAAAAGCTACTCCTCCCTGCTGCTCCTTCCCATTGCTCCTCTCGCTGCTCCTCCTGATACCTCTTCCCGCTACTCCTCCCTGCTACTCCACCTGCTACTCCTCCCCGCTACTCCTCCCAGCGACTCCTCCCGCTACTCTTCCCCGCTTCCCTTCCCCATTACTCCACCTGCTACTCCTCCCCGCTACTCCTCCCCGCTACTCCTCCCCGCAACTCCTCCCCGCAACTCCTCCCCGCAACTCCTTCCCACTGCTCCTCCCGCTACTCCTCCCCACTACTCCTCCCCGCTACTCCTCCCCACTACTCATCCCCACTACTTCTCCCCACTACTCCTCCCCGCTACTCCTCCCCACTACTCCTCCCCGCTACTCCTCCCCGCTACTCCTCCCCACTACTCCTCCCACTACTCCTCCCCACTACTCCTCCCCGCTACTCCTCCCCACTACTCCTCCCCGCTACTCCTCCCCACTACTCCTCCCACTACTCCTCCCCGCTACTCCTCCCCGCTACTCCTCCCGGCTACTCCTCCCCACTACTCCTCCCCACTACTCCTCCCCACGATTCTGCCCCGCTATTCCTCCCGCTACTCCTCCCCGCTACTCTGCCCCGCTGTTCCTCTTTACTCTGCCACGCTACTCTGCCCGCTACTCCTCCCCGCTACTCCACCCCGCTGTTCCTCTCTTTACTCCGTCCCGTCACTCCGGCCACTACTCCTCCTGCTGCTCCTCCTGCTGCTCCTCCCGCTACTGCATCCTGCTGCTCGTCCCGGCTGCTCTTCCCACTATTTCGCCCCATTGCTCTTCCCACTGTTTTTTCCACTGTAGTTCTTCCCGCTGTCCCGCCCCGCTACTCCCTCACCGGTCAGCTCCCGCAGTTGTAACTTAACTCTAATTATCTACATTCCTCACACATTTATTGCTATGGATTTTAGAGATTAGATCCTTCCCCTCTCTTCTCCGAATCCCCATTGTCTCCAGATCCCCAGTTAAGCTGCTCTGTTAGGAAGCACTCTGCCCACAGCCACTGGCAGTGACACCCACGCTCTGCACTCAGGCTGCACGGTTGTAGCTGGAACAGGTGGCAGCTGTCCATGAGGATGTCTTTGCTGGGGCACAGACATTGTTTATCATTGAGGTTTAGGGTGGAGAATTGTTCCTGAACACTCTGGGCGATATGGTTCCCAGCTGAAAATCGCTGTCCTCGTCTTTTTCCTCATTCTGCTCCTTCTCTTCCCGCTTCTTCCGGCATTTTACCTGGGTTATTTCATAGAATTTACAGTGCAGAAGGAGGCCATTCGGCCCATCGAGTCTGCACCGGCTCTTGGAAAGAGCACCCTACCCAAGCCCACACCCTCACCCTATCCCCATAACCCAGTAACCCCACCCAACACTAAGGGCAATTTTGGTCACTAAGGGCAATTTATCATGGCCAATCCACCTAACCTGCACAACTCTGTGGGAGGAAACCGGAGCACCCGGAGGAAACCCACGCACACACAGGGAGAACGTGCAGACTCCACACAGACAGTGACCCAAGCCGGGATTCGAGCCTGGGACCCTGGTGCTGTGAAGCAATTGTGCTATCCACAATGCTACCGTGCTGCCCTAATGGGCAGGGAACGTCACATATTGGGACAGACAGGATTGACCCATTGGTCTTTTTCCTGTCTGTCATTTCTTTGCGTGTTTGTAACTTTCAGCTGACTCAACAGCCTGATGTTCGGAGAGCAGTTCCACTTGCATCGCTCACTGTCTCTGAATAAAACAACATTGAGCAAGTTTACTGTACACCCGATGATTCAAAACTATCTTCTTTGTTGGCCTGAAACAAAACAATTGGTGTTAATATGGCACCAGTAACCTGGTACAATATCCCAAGGTGCTGCTGGGCAGTGTGGTCACACAGGGACCTGAAACTTGGTCGAAGAGCTGGGCACCGTCTGAAAGGGTGACAGAGCTTGCAATGTTCTGGTCGGATGGCCTGATTTCTATTACAAGAACACTTGCAGCTGAAGCTGTAAACGATTAATTAACATTAACTGTGGGTCAAATGCATACAATACCACAGATGAATAACAATATTAACATGTACAAACAATCCCAACTCCCTACTCAGCCTGAGGCCACCTCACTCTAACATTCACTTATATACTCCTGAGCCTCCCAATGGTCAGTCGGTGAATTACAGCACATGATAGCACAACAGAGCTGATGAGGTTTGAAGACACCCAGAGTGTCAAAGGCCTGGCAGCGAAGAGTGGTGTCATGTCAGTGTCCCTTTAAGAAATGTTCTGTCTTATCACATGGCGTCTGTGATGTCATTGTGTGGGTGGAGCTGGGCTGTGGCTCTGGGTTTTCACATTTGGCTGCTGGATTCAGACAGACAAGTCTCGTCCTCTCTCCCTCTGCATTTTCAAAGCTGTTTCCAGATGACTTGATAACTTGAAAAGAAAGAACTGCTTTCTGGAAGGAATTGAAACCTGATGTTTTGAAAAGGAAACGAGTGTATATCAGGTCTTGAGTTCTGTGGGCTGGGCCACAGCACTGAAAAGGGGTTTCTGGTTCATGGGATCTTGTTACTGATTTGGAACAACTTAAAGGGGGGAATTTATTAAGGGTTATATATAGAGTACTGTAGCTGTGTGGGTATTTATGTTTGTAGCTGATAAATATGCTTACTGTGTGTGTTTATACAAATGTTAACTAAATTCGTAGAATAAATTTGTGTTTTAAATGTTTTTTTTCCAATTAAGGGGCAATTTAGCGTGGCCAATCCACCTACCTGCACATCTTTTGGGTTGTGGGGATGAAACCCACGCAGACACGGGGAGAATGTGCAAAGCCCACATGGACAGTGACCCAGGGCCGGGATTCGAACCCGGGTCCTCAGCGCCGCAGTCCCAGTGCTATCCACTGCGTCACCGTGCTGCCCATAAACTTTGGGCGGATTCACCGACCCCCTGCCGGGCCGGAGAATCGCCGGGGGGACGGCGTGAATCCAGCCCTGACGCCGGCTGCCGGATTCTCCGGCGCCAGTTTTTCGGAGGGGGCGCGGAATCGCATCGCGCCGGTCAGGGGCCGTTGGCAGCGCCCCCCCCCAGCGATTCTCCTCCCCGCGATGGGCTGATTGGCCGCCCATTTGCGCCCTGTCCCGCCAGCGTAAATCAAACCGGCCTCCCCGAACAGGTGCTGGAATGTGGCGACTAGCGGCTTTACACAGTAACTTCATTTGAAGCCTACTCGTGACAATAAGCGATTTTCATTTTCATTTCAAACAAGGTCCTTACCGGCGGGACCTGGCTCTGCGGGAGACCTGCGGAGTACTCGGGGGGGGGGGGGGGTGTGCAGGGGTATCTGGCCCTAGCAGGGGACCCCCCACGGTGGCCTGGCCCGCAATTGGGGCCCACCGATCCGCGGGCGGGCCTGTGCCGTGGAGGCATTCTTTTCCTCCGCGCCGGCC
>NC_052153.1:191761935-192039744 GCF_902713615.1 Scyliorhinus canicula
TCCCCACCAGGATCGCCACCCCCTTACTCTTCTCATCCAGCCCCAAGTGAAATACTTGGCCCACCCATCCCTTCCTCAGCCGAACCTGGTCCACCACTCTCAGGTGCGTCTCTTGGAGCATGGCCACATCCGCCTTCAGCCCCTTCAGGTGCGCAAACACCCGGGCCCGCTTGACCGGCCCGTTCAGCCCCCTATCATTCCAGGTTATCAGCCGGATCCGAGGGCTCCCTGCCCCCCTCCCCTGCCGACTAGCCATAACCCATCCCCTGCCCGCCACTTGCCAGCGCCCCCCGCTCGGCCTGTTCCCCACGGCGGCAACTCCCCCCCCCCCCCCCAGCACCCCCTGCATTCTCCAGTTCCTTCCTGGCCATTCCAGCAGCAACCCGGTACCCCCCCCCCCCCCCCCCCAGGCTAGGACCCCTCCTAGCCGGCCCCTCACTCCGCAGCACTCCCGTGAGCCAGCTAACTTCTGCTGACCCCAGCAACTCCCGCCACACCTCCGACCCCTCCCCACGTGGGACTACTCCTCCTCCTTCGTGCCTATCAACTGGCCCTCTCCTCCCCCCCCCCCCCCCCCCCCCCCCCCCGCTCTTGAGCAGGAAAATAATAACCAGCGAAGGCCCGCGCTTCTCAGTCCCGACCCCGCCCCCATCACCCCGCAGCACGGGAAACCAGAGAAAAGCCCGCGCTTTCGCCCTGCCCAACCCCGCCTCCTCTAGGGCAACTCCCATTGCCGGTCCCCACCACCAGCTCCCCGCACCCCCAGTTTACCTCCCTGCCCGAACCCGTCCACCAGACCCATACAAAAAGACATCGCCCCACCCACCCTAAAGCCAACACACATCCTGCATGAAACAGAGAACCCCCCCTCCAGAGAAAAAATTAAACACAGTTACATTTTCATACAAAACCCCCATTCTTGACCCTCAGTTTGAGTCCAGTTTCTCGGCCTGCACAAAGGCCCACGCCTCCTCCGGGGACTCAAAATAATGGTGATGATCCTTATAGGTGACCCACAGATGCATCGGCTGTAACATGCCAAACTTCACGCTCCGTCTGTGGAGCACCGCCTTCATCCGGTTCAACTCGGCCCTCCGCTTAGCCACCTCAGCACTCCAGTCCTGGTAGATCCGCACCTCCGTGTTCTCCCACTTGCTGCTCCGCTCCTTCTTGGCCCACCGAAGCACGCACTCCCGGTCAACGAACCGGTGAAACCGCACCAACACCGCCCACGGCGGCTCGTTCGGCTTGGGCCTCCTAGCCAGTATTCTGTGGGCCCCCTCCAACTCCAGGGGTCCCTGGAAGGACCCAGCCCCCATCAGCGAGTTTAACATAACCGCCACATAGGCCGCCAGGTCCGACCCCTCCAGCCCCTCCGTGAGGCCCAGGGTCTGTAAGTTCTTCAGCCTCGACCGGTTGTCCAGTTCCTCGAACCGCTCCTGCCACTTTTTATGGAGCGCCTCGTGCATCTCCACCTTCCCCGCGAGGGCCGCGGCCTCATACTCCCTTTCGGAGGCCTGCTGCTGCAGCTCCCGGATCGCGGCCCCCTGGGCTGTCCGAGTCTCCATCAGCTCTCTGGTGGTAGCCTTCAGCGACTCCAGCAGCTTCACCTTAAGCTCCTGGAAGCAGCGCAGCAGAGTCTCCAGCTGCTCCTGGGCCCACTGCCTCAGCTCCTCTGGACCTCCGCCGGCCGCCATTTTGTTTCCCTTCCCCCGCTTTTCCAGGGGCGCTGCCACCGCTTTTCTGCTCACCCCACTCCTGGTCCGGACCATAGAACCCTGGGGATCTACTGCAGACCCCTTCCCACGTCGGGAATCGTCGACAAAGTTCCGTTGGGGGCCCTGAAAAGAGCCCCAAAGTCCGTTTTTAGCGGGAGCTGCCGAACGTGCGGCTTAGCTCCGCATTGCCGCAACCGGAAGTCACAGCGGGCAGCATAATCAAGGACCCCTCCCACCCGGGGTATTCACTCTTCCAACTTCTTCCATCGGGCAGGAGATACAGAAGCCTGAGAACACGCACGATTAGACTCAAAAACAGCTTCTTCCCCACTGTTACCAGACTCCTAAACGACCCTCTTATGGACTGACCTGATCTCTTCACACATCTTCTCTACTGAGTAGTACTATACTCCGTATGCTTCACCCGATGTCTGTGTCTATGTATTTATGTATGCCCTTTGTTTTTTATTAAGGTATGGAGTGATCTATCTGGACTGTATGCACAACAATACTTTTCACTGTGCTTCGGTAAAAGTGACAATGAAACTAAACAAATCCAATCCAATTCAATCCAAATGATTAGTCCCTCAATTAAATCACTAAATTAGTGAATTCTCCCAATCAAATCACTAAATTTGTGAACTCTCCCAATCCAATCATTAAATGATTAATAAATTCTCCCAATCCAAATGTTAAATGATTAGTACATTCTCCCAATCCAATGAATGATCTCTCCCAATCTAATTTGTAAAGTGTTAATGAATGCACAAATTCAGTCTCTGAAGATTTAACAAATTCTCCGAATCCGCTCTTTAAATGATTGGTGAATTCTCCCAATCCAATCACAAAATGTGTAATGAATTCTCCCAGCCCAGCTGTGAATAATTAACAAATTCATCAACTCGAGCCTCTAAATAATTAATAAACTCTCCAAATCCAGTCTACGAATGATTATTTCGCCCAAAATGTCCTCCATGACCCAATGAGAAATGAATTCTTAAAATTTGATCCCTCAGGAATTAATGAATTAATCAAATCCAGTTTCTAAATGATTAATGAATTCTCCCAATCTAGTCTGTAAATAATTAATTTCCTCCTCATTCCTATTTATAGCCTGCAATTGAAATTATTTACCCCCCCCCCCCCCAGTCTGTGAATAAATAATATTTTTTTGCCAATCCATATATTGTCCTGACTCAGCTGTGAGCAATAATCTTTCTCTACGCTCTCGGTGAGAGCTAGCCAAGACTCAGTTGGCAATATTCTTACACCTACGATCCTTGAGTCTCTAGGCTACAGCACTGAAGGGATGCTGCGTTGTTGGAGGGGCTGTCTGATGTGACCATCAATTCACACGACACGTGGTTGGAAGTGAACAGTGGTTTTAATAGTCTTTCAACAGAGCCTGCCTGCGACGAGATGAACTGGCAGGCAGGCTCACGACTGCCAAGCTTTATACTTCCGGTTAGTGGGAGGAGCCATGGGCAGAGCCAAGGGTCGGACATAAAGGCAACCGATCTTTGGTCGGTGATGAGGGTGAACCTCCTACCTGCGAGGTAGTGCCTTCAGTGACGTATAGCTTCCACGATGACTTGTGCTTCCTTTTCGACTGAGGAGTGTCGAAGTTCCGAAGCAGAGAGGGTTCGGGAGAAGAAGGCGACTTGCCTGGTTTAGTATGGCTGCGAGAGTGACCTCTGAGGCATCGCTCTCTACCTGAAAGGGGACGGATTCATCCACCGCCCGCATGGCCGCTTTGGCGATGTCCTCCTTGATACGAGTGAAGGCCTGACGAGCCTCTTCCGATAGAGGGAAGAGTGTGGCCTTAAATAGTGGGCGGGCTTTGTCCGCATACTGAGGGACCCATTGGGCATAATAAGAGAAAAATCCCAGGCACCTTTTGAGGGCCCTGGGACAATGAGGGAGAGGGAGTTCTAAGAGCATACGGTCCGGGTCGAGGCCTAGGACTCCGTTCTCCACGACATAGCCGAGGATGGCTAGCCTGGTTGTGCAGAAAACGCATTTCTCCGTGTTATACGTGAGGTTGAGCCGTCTGGAGAAATCGATCGATGTTAGCGTTGTGGTCCTGCTGGTCGTGGCCGCAGATGGTGACGTTATCCAGGTATGGAAACGTGGCCCGCAGCCCGTACTGGCCCACCATTCGGTCCATTGCTCGTTGGAACACCGAGACCCCATTAGTGACGCCAAAGGGAACCCGGAGGAAGTGGAAGAGGCGGCCGTCGGCCTCAAACGCCATGAAGTACATAGAACATAGAATAGTACAGCACAGAACAGGCCCTTCGGCCCTCGATGTTGTGCCGAGCAATAATCACCCTACTCAAACCCACCCTATACCCGTAACCCAACAACTCCCCCCCTTAACCTTACTATTAGGACACTACGGGCAATTTAGCATGGCCAATCCACCTAACCCGCACATCTTTGGACTGTGGGAGGAAACCGGAGCACCCGGAGGAAACCCACGCACACACGGGGAGGACGTGCAGACTCCGCACAGACAGTGACCCAGCCAGGAATCGAACCTGGGACCCTGGAGCTGTGAAGCATTTATGCTAACCACCATGCTACCGTGCCACCCCGTGGTGGTCCTCCGGGCGGATTGGGAGCTGGTGGTATGCAGACTTCAGATCCACCGTGGAGAAGACTTTATAATGGGCGATCTGATTCACCGGGTTTGCAGTCCGGCGTGAGATTGGCAAAGAGTGGAGGGGGGTCAATTTTTAGTGTGACGAGGCTGCAGATAGTGAGTGGGAGAAAGGGCCCGCCGAAGCTGAGCGTGAGGCTTTTCAGGTTGCACTGGAAATCGAGTCCCAGTAGGAGTGGGGCGCAGAGTTCAGGGAGCACGTACAGCTGGAAGTTTGAGTAGCTGGTGCCCTGGATCGTTAGGGTTGCGACGGTGCTCCCTTGGAGGTGAACAGAGTGTGAGCCTGAAGCGAGGGAGATAGTTTGACGTGCAGGGAAGATAGGGAGCGAACAGCGTCTTACCAGATCTGGGTGTACGAAGCTCTCGGTGCTCCCGGAGTCGAAGAGGCACGGTGTCCTGTATCCGTTAATTTGAACGGTCATCATTGAATTTCGGAGGTGTTTTGGACGCGACTGGTCCAGTGTCACTGCGCTGAGTTGCGGGTAGTCGTCGGCTCGATCAGCTGTGCTGGAGTGGCCCCGTGATGACTGCCCTCTGAGTTCGTATTCTTCTGGACGAATTTCTGAGTTGGACGAAGATGGCCACCCCCGCGGATCGCACGTGGCGGGCGGCGAGGAAGATGGCGCCCAAGTTGGCGGCCCACATGAGTCGCACGTGGCCGGCCGCGTGGAGGGGGGTTGCCAAGATGGCGGCCCCCATGAGTCGCACGTGTCGTTTGGGGGCTGAGTCGGAGTACAGGCCGCAGCATTTCGGGGCCTGCGGGCCTGTGGATTCCGGAAACGAGTGCTCAGGGCTGCGGGGGAGTTAGGAGAGGGGGCCCTGCTTTGCCAGGCAGACCCGGGCATAGTGTCCTTTGTGACCGCAGCTGCTGCAGGTCGCGTTACGGGCCGGGCAGTGCTGCCGTGGGTGCTGGGGCTGTCCGCAAAAACGGCACACTGGGGCTGCGTGATGGCTGGGTGGCCGCGCGGCGCAGGCCTGGGGCAGTCGCTGGTCGGGGGCCCAGGATGGGGTCGCTTGGTCTGCGGGGAACGAGGTGAGGCTGCGGAATGAGACCTCCATAGTGGTAGCTAGTTCAACTGTGTCCTCTAAGTTCTGGGCCCCTTTTTCTAGCAACCGCTGGCGCACATAATTCAATCTGAGGCCTGCCACGTACACATCTCTAACGACAAGTTCCATGTGCTGTTCGGTTGATACAGCCTGGTAATTACAGTCCTGAGCTAAAATCTTTAACTCCCGCAGGAATTCTTCTAACGACTCCGCGGGGCGCTGGCGGCGGGTCGTGATGGCGCATGTAGACCTCGTTGATGGGCCTCACATAGATTCGATCTAGCATGGCTAGGGCCCCCGTATACGAGTTGGTACTATTGAGTTGAGAAGATATACGGTGGCTCACCCTTGTGTGCAGTAGACTGAGTTTCTGCTCCTCTGTAGTTTCAGCAGTACTTGATTCAGCCAGGTAGGCCTTGAAACATCTGAGCCAGTGCTGGAAGATTTCTCTTGCCTCTGCAGCCTGCGGGTCGAGTTCTAGTCGGTCAGCTTTGAGGGCTGATTCCATAGTTGTTTCCTCGATTTCTTCTTATTTCCAAAGACTATTAAATTGATGTGACCATCAATTCACACGGCACGTGGTTGGAAGTGAACAGTGGTTTTAATAGTCTTTCAACAGAGCCTGCCTGCGACGAGATGAACTGGCAGGCAGGCTCACGACTGCCAAGCTTTATACTTCCGGTTAGTGGGAGGAGCCATGGGCGGAGCCAAGGGTGGAGCCAAGTACAAACTCCTCATCTCCCCCTATGGGCAGAGCCGCGCAACTGCTCATATACCGAGCTGACACCGACACAGTGCATTATATATAATAACAGTGTGAATTACACGGACTGTGATTCATCACACTGTCATACAGACGAGGCCATGCCATCTTCCTCAGGTGGGTCTGAAAGCTCCCATGGTACTATTTTGAGGAAGAGTAAGTGAGTTATCCCTGGTGTCCTGGCCAATCAGCATTACAGAAACAGATTGGGCGGGATTCTCCGACCCCCCGCTGGGTCGGAGAATCGCCCGGGGGGGGCATGAATCCCGCCCCCGCCGGCTGCCGAATTCTCCGGCGCCGGGGATTTGGCACAAGCGGGAATCGCGCCGGCCTAGCCCCTGAAGGTGCGGAGCATTCCGCACCTTTGGGGCTGCCCGACACCTGAGTGGTTGACGCCACTCCTCGGCGCCGGAGCCCCCCACCCCTGCCCCGCCGGGTAGGGGAGAATCCCGCCCATTATCTCACTGCTGTTTGTGGAATCTTGCTGTGCAAACATGTATCTGCCGCATTTCCTACATCAAAACAGTGACTCCACTCTGAAGAAAAACATTTCACTTGTTGTAAAGTAGGGATTGCCTCCTTCCGCAGCCGGCCAATGGAGTTTCCCATTGTGGCCACCCACTTGCCATCGGGGAACCCGCAGGCATGGGTGCGCTGCCGGCGAAGCGGAGGATCCCCTGATGGAGAATCCTACCGTCTACTTTTGTTTCAGATTTACGGGGAGTGGGCATCACTGGCTAGGGCCCCGCATTTAGTGCCCATCCTTAATTACCCCTTGAGAATGTGAAAGGAGCTTTGACGTTACTCCTATAATGATGTTATAGGAATATAAAGGTCCTCAAAACTACATCCAGCAATCTGCCACCTAACCATGCTTGGCCCAATTTTATTACATAAAAGTTACAGCACTGAAACTCCAATTGATCAACTCCAACATTCATGGACAGCCCACCCCCACTCTCCCCTTATGTAAACCTAGCAGATTGTCCTTCTCTTCCTGGCTGCCTCCTGTTTTAATCTAGCTTTCCCTTAAGTGCATCTTTTCAATTCACTCCAGCTACTCCACATGGTGTAACATGCACCACCGTCTGACCATTGTCTTTGCCTCCTCCTGAATTCCCTACTGGCTCTCGGAGGTTCTCGTACACTTAGGGCCCTTACGTTTGGACGCACCATAAAAGAGGGAGCATCTTTTCCACCCCATCGGAGAAATGGAAGTAACGTTACAGGTTAATGAGTAAAAATTCAACGTATTACGTTCACAAAGCATTAATGTGGGCTGACGTGAATGTGCTGGAGAGAGAGACCCTGTGTGATGATTTATGTGCTTCTTCTATGTAGGTATTAAACATCGCTAAACAACATTGAGGCATCACATCATCAGCTCTCCTGGACCTGTGAAATGTTGTTTCATTGTAGGGGATTGAAGTGGTTCAACACGGCAGTCCTTCTCCAGGGATTAAGGATTCACAATAAATGCTGACCTTGACAGCAACGCCCACATCCCATCAATGAATAAATGCAATTAGATTAAATTAATTGCTGTGCTGCATTTGGTGAAGATGTTCGCAGAACTCTTCTGGCAACGCACAGTATTCAGGACTCTCCCTTTCCTCCAGTCTCCACAGTAAGACAGTCCCTGCCTTATCTCGCCACCGCAGTGGAACGGTAAACTCTGCCAAATGAGATTCCAAGAGCTTTCACCAATTTCCTGTTCAAAAAAACTCACGTTTTTTTTCAGATTCCAGTTGTCCTTTGATTCAGCGAATTCTCCCTTATCGACCAATAAACATTTCACTTTGCATCCATAAATATTCAACAGTTTAAATCCAAGCACTCAAAGTAATAAAATGTGTTATCTCTTCACCTCTAAAATGTAAATTCTCATTAATTCTGAATTTTGAAAGTCTTTATTTATTGAAGGGCCAGGGAACCTGAGGGCCCCAGTTCCTTTTCAGAATCCACAATTCCATTGATGCAGCACCTGCCTTGACCACAGGACACCTTAAAGTGCTCTACAGCCAAGAACATAAGAACATAAGAACTAGGAGCAGGAGTAGGCCATCTGGCCCCTCGAGCCTGCTCCGCCATTCAATAAGATCATGGCTTATCTTTTGTGGACTCAGCTCCACTTTCCGGCCCGAACACCATAACCCTTAATCCCTTTATTCTTCAAAAAACTATCTATCTTTACCTTAAAAACATTTAATGAAGGAGCCTCAGCTGCTTCACTGGGCAAGGAATTCCATAGATTCACAACCCTTTGGGTGAAGAAGTTCCTCCTAAACTCAGTCCTAAATCTACTTCCCCTTATTTTGAGGCTATGCCCCCTCGTTCTGCTTTCACCCGCCAGTGGAAACAACCTGCCCGCATCTATCCTATCTATTCCCTTCATAATTTAAAATGTTTCTATAAGATCCCCCCTCATCCTAAATTCCAACGAGTATAGTCCCAGTCTACTCAACCTCTCCTCGTAATCCAACCCCTTCAGCTCTGGCATTAACCTAGACATAAGAACTAGGAGCAGGAGTAGGCCATCTGGCCCCTCGAGCCTGCTCCGCCATTCAATGAGATCATGGCTGATCTTTTGTGGACTCAGCTCCACTTTCCCCCCCCGAGCACCGGAACCCTTTATTCCTTTATTCTCAAAAAAACCCTATCTGTCTTTATCTTGAAAGTAGCTTTGAAGTGTAGTTATTGTTGTGCAAAGAACACTGAGACCAGTTTCCACATGGCAAACCCTCAGCCCCACAAACAACATGAAAATGACCAGGTAATCTATTCTCTTGGTGTTGATTGAGTTGACAGGTCAAGAAGGATATCTTCCCAGCTCTTCTTCAATATAATGACACCAATCAGCTCCCCATAGTTCCCACCACTCCCCTCCTTTCTCCTCTACTACAGGTCGTTGTGATTTATTTTGGAATTTGGGTTTCTTAGGTTGGTCCTGATGATTTTTAAACATTCATTCCCGGGATATGGGTGTCGCTGACTCGGCCCAGCATTCAATGCTCATCCCTAATTGCCCTCGAGAAGGTGGTGCTGAGCTGCCTTCTTGAGCGGCAGCAGTCCATATGGTGTAGGTGTACCCACAGTGCTGTTAGGGAGGGCGTTCCAGGATTTTGCCCCAGCGACAGTGAAGGAACGGCCGATATATTTCCAAGTCAGGGCGGTGAGTGACTTGGAGGGGAACCTCCAGGTGATGGAGTTCCCGGGTATCTGCTGCCCTTGTCCTTCTGGGTGGTAGTGGTCGTGGGTTTGGAAGGTGCTATTTAAGGAACCTTGGTGAGTTACTGCAGTACATCTTGTAGATGGCACACACGGCTCTACTGTTCGTTGGTGGCGGCGGGAGTGAATCAAGCGGGGCTGCTTTGTTCATCAAGTTTCTTGAGTGTGGTTGGAGCTACACTCATCCAGGCAAATGGGGAATATTCCATCACATTCCTGACTTGTGCTTTGCAGATGCTGAGCAATCTTTCAGTACTCAGGAGGTGAGTTATTCACCGCAGGATTCCTAGCCTCTGACCTGTTCTGGTAGCCACAGTATTTATACGGCTAGTCCAGTTCAGTTGCTGGTCAATGGTAACCGCTAGGATGTTGCTTGTGGGGGAATTCAGCGATGGCAATTTAATTGAATGTCAAGGGGCAATGGTCCCGCTCTCGTTGGAGATGGTCATTGCCTGGCACTTGTGTGGCGCAAAGCCTGGATATTGTCCAGGTCTTGCTGCATTTGGACATGGACAGCTTCATTATCTGAGGAGTCACGAATGGTGTTGAACATTGTGCAGTCATCCGCGAACATCCCGCTTCTGACTTTATGATGGAAGGAAGGTCATTGATGAAGCAGCTGAAGATGGTTGGGTCTAGGACACTACCCTGAGGAACTCCTGCAGGGATGTCCTGGAACTTCCACAAGCGTCTTCCTCTGTGCCTGACTCCAAACAGTGAAGATTTTCTGCATTTATCAGAGCAGGGAGTTCGATTCATTCCAGAAGTGATAATATAAGAAATAGAGCTTGGTTATTTTATAACCTTAACCTTCGAGTTCCCATTAAACAGGACTTTAACAGAACATGCGGCTCCCATGCCACTTGCACAGACAAAAGCAATAATTGCATTTACGAAGCAATTTCTCTCCTGTCAGGGGCATTGGTTCAGAACCCTTTTCCAAAGCCTGCCTCAGTGGCAACTTGCTCAATTTCCAAAGCCTTCTCTTCCAGCTGTTCAAAACTGTGGGCGGGGTTCTCTCAGCCCGCCCTGGTTCAGAGAATCGGCGCTGTTGGCGCCAGCGCGGTCAGCACGGCGCCCGTTGTGGGGGGGGGGGGGGGGCGTTCTAGGTGCCCCCCCCACCTCCCGGCAATTCTCCGCCCGGGAATGGGCAGAGTGGCTGCCAAAAAAGCCCGAGTCCCGCCATTCACATGTGGTCTTACCCGGCGGGACCTCGGCATCCATCCAACCTGGGGCGGCCTGGTGGGGGAGGGGGTGGAGAGGGGGGGTACAACCCCAGGGGGGCCACCATTGTGGCCTGGCCCGCGATCGGGCCTACCAATCATTGGGCCGGCCTTTATGGGCAGCACGGTAGCATGGTGGTTAGCATAAATGCTTCACAGCTCCAGGGTCCCAGGTTCGATTCCCGGCTGGGTCACTGTCTGTGCGGAGTCTGCACGTCCTCCCCGTGTGTGCGTGGGTTTCCTCCGGGTGCACCGGTTTCCTCCCACAGTCCAAAGATGTGCGGGTTAGGTGGATTGGCCATGCTAAATTGCCCGTAGTGTCTTAAAAGTAAGGTGGGGGGGGGGGCGGGGGGGGGTTGGGTTACGGGTATAGGGTGGATACGTGGGTTTGAGTAGGGTGATCATTGCTCGGCACAACATCGAGGGCCGAAGGGCCTGTTCTGTGCTGTACTGTTCTATGTTCTATGTACTGGTGGGGGCCTCGTTTACTCCGCGCCGGCCCCTGTAGCCCTACGCCATGTTGAGAAGGAAGGCACTGCGCATGCGCGCATTCGCACCCGTCGCAGCGCAGACCCGTGGCGCCCGTTTGACGCCGGTATCAACAGCTGGAGCGGCGTGGGTCACTCCAGTGCCATGCTGGCCCCCTGTAGGGCAGAGAATCGCTCTGATTCTTGGTCCGATGACGCCATCGTTAAACCCTCCAGATTGTACGACGACGTCAACAGTCTGCCGTCAGAAGGGAGAATTCCTCCCAGGATTCTCTCTCTCTCTCTCGTTCTCTCAGTATGTCTCTCCCCCTCCCCCCCCCTCTCTCTCTCAGCCCCGCCCAGTCCCTCAAACAATTTAGAGGTTAAACAGATTGAGGGGGAAGAAAAGCTGTGAGCAATAGGTAAAACTGAGTGATTCCACAGCCAACCAATCAAATCTAAGTTCCGCAGTCTAGTCACATTTAGCCTTGAATGGTGGTGGGCAACTAAATAACTCACTGGAGGATTGGGCCTCAGCTTCTGCTCGCAGTTGAAGGGCAGCGCCTCCATCGGAGCAGCGCTCCCTCAACACTGCAAAGAGGGCCAGCCTAGATTTATTGTGCTCAATAAATTTAGGGCCTGTTCCTGTGCTGTAATTTTCTTTGTTCTTTCCGGAAGGGTAGACAGGCGATGTTCGGCACGGTAGCACAGTGGTTAGCACAGTTGCTTCACAGCTCTAGGGTCCCAGGTTCGATTCCCGGCTTGGGTCGCTGTCTGTGCGGAGTCTGCACGTTCTCCCCGTGCCTGCGTGTGTTTTCCTCCGGGTGCTCCGGTTTCCTCCCACAGATGTGCAGGTTAGGTGGATTGGCCATTATCACCTGCCCCTTAGTGTCCAAAAAAGGTTAGGTGGGGTTATTTGGTTATGGGTATAGGGTGGAGGTCTGGGCTTAAGTAGGGTGCTCTTTCCAAGGGTCGGTGCAGACCCGAAGGGCCCAATTACGTCCCTCTGCACTCTGAATTCTATGATTCAGAAGGGCAGCATGGTCGGTGCAGGCTTGGAGGGCCGAAGGGCCTGTTCCTGTGCTGTAATATTCTTTGAAAGACCTGCAGTGGGGCAGAGATTCTGCAGCTGCTGACTCAGAAGCGGTTGATACAGTTAAAATTGGGTATTTCTTTTAGACATCTACTTCTGAGCATCTATCTTTTGATCTCTAGCAACTATACATTAGAAATTCTGAATAATGCATCTGAAATTACTGTGTCAAGCTTTAAAATAGAGCCTTACAAAGAATTCTAGAATCTTACAGCATAGAAGGATTCTAGTTGACCCATAGTTTCTCATTGGCTCTTTGAGTCCAAGATGTGCAGGGTAGGTGGATTGGCCCTGGATAAATTGCCCTTAGGGTCCAAATTGCCCTTAATGTTGGGTGGGGTTACTGGGTTATGGGGATAGGGTGGAGGTGTGGGCTTGGGTAGGGTGCTCTTTCCAAGGGCCGTTGCAGACTCGATGGGCTGAATAGCCTCCTTCTGCATTGTAAATTCTATAAACTAATTCTATGAAACACCGTCAAATTACTCCTACTCCTCTTCTCATCCTCATTTCCCTGCTCTTCCATCTCGATTATTTCCCTCGCAGACACGGGGGGGGGGGGGGGGGGGGGGGGGGAAGAATGTGCAAACTCCACACGGACAGTGACCCCGGCAGGGATCAAACCGGGTCCTCGGCAGTTGCTCCATATACATTCTAAGAAAACTCTGTATAATTTTGTCCATTAAATCTTCCCTTGACCTTCTGAACTGAGAAGAACAGTCCCAACGTCTCCAAAAAACTGAAATAAAACTAATGTGCGCAAGTTAGCTCTCAATTTCCACACATAAACTATAAAAAATGGGAGGAGGAGGCCATTCAGCCCATCCGAGCCTGCTGCACCATCCAATAAAGTTCTGCCTGATGTCATTGTTACCGTTGAGCATGTAGACAATATTGTGTCTGGTTGATGGTGCGACCTCCAACCAGCAGGTGGCGCACACATCCACCATGCAGTCTCTAGACATCGGTCATGTGACAAGGCACTCTCATCAGAAGGTTGTAAGGCGTACACGAGGACAGTCGCACATAAGGGTAGTTCTAGGAGAATCTAAAGAAACCCTGTAGTAATGTGCCCTGTATAAGATTCGCATTGTGCCAAACCATGTGTACATTAATAAATCATCGTTCCGGCTAAGTCACCACCAGTTCTGTAGAATCATTGCGAGACAAGGTCACAGAACACAACATGGTACCAGGAGTACTGAAGATTTGCAGGTAACGTTCGAACTGAAAGACAAAGTTAAATCGGCTGAAGAACCGACCTGGTGAACTACGACCATTGGTGCCTCAAATCAGTAAACGACACTGGGGTTCAAGGTGGAAGGTTTTAAGGGACCCCCACCAGCTTCAATTGTTGGGTAATGTAGAAAGGAATTGGCATGCTGTTAAGCTGCAATTCGGATTCCATATTGTAACCCTAGGACTGCAGCCACAGCCTGACGAGAGGCTGTTTGCTTTGCCACTTACGGTAGCAGGTCTTCAAGCAATAGAACTAGACCATACCTTCGCCGAAGAGGAGGACAAGAGCTATGAGGAGCTGATCAAGCGCTTTGATCAGTACTGCTCTCTGAAAAAAGACAAAGCATGTGAATGTGACACATTTAGTACGGGTACCCAGAAAGAAAGGCTTCAATCAGAAATCCATATTAATATGTGTCATGTGAGTGAGGTGGCAGCCCAGCAAATCAGTACACTCACTCTGAAGCATTTCGGCGGCAACATGGAACAGAACGCCAGCACTGTGCCGCCGGTCAAACAGGAAAGTGGTCTCGGTGCGGGCGGCCATTTTAAGCAGTCATCCGGAGCCTCCACCTTGAGCCAGAAATGTGGAAACTGGTATGTCCCACGGGAATGTCCCGCTTTCGGAAAAGTAAGTTCCAGGTGTGGCCGTATTTCACGAAACAGTGTTCACGCGTCCTACAATGGACCAAATAAGATCAGTAAATGCGGTTGACGAGATGCCACCGGACGAACAGTTCGTCATCGATCTCTTTGCAACCAAGGATCAGAAGAGTCCGACCCAGAAAAATTAAGATATAGGGCGGGATTCTCCGACCCCCGCCGTGCCAGAGAATCGCCGGGGGGGCGGCATGAATCCCGCCCCGGCGCCGGCTGCCGAATTCTCCGGCGCCAGGGTTTTGGCGGGGGAGGGAATTGCGGCCAATGGCCCTCCCGGCGATTCTCCGCCCCACGATGGGCCGAGTGGCTGCCTATTTTCAGCCAGTCCCGCTGGCGTGAATCAAAGCAGGTCCGTACTGGCGGGACCTGGCTCTGCGGGCGGCCGGCAGAGTCCACGGGGGGAGCGTGGGGGGATCTGGCCCCAGGGGTGCCCCCATCGTGGCCTGGCCTCCGATCGGGGCCCACAGATGGACCTGTGCCGTGGGGGCACTCTATCCCTCTGTGCCGGCTGCTGTCAACCTCCGCCATGGCCGATGCGGAGGAGAACACCCCTGCGCATGCACTGGGATGACGCCAGCAGACGCTGGCGCTCTCGCGCATGCGCCAGCTCGTGCCAGCCGGCGGAGGCCCTTCGGCGCCGGTTGGCACAGCGCTAATCCCACCAGCGCCGGCCTAGCCCCTGAAGGTGCAGAGGATTCCGCACCTTTCGGGCGGCCTGACGCCGGAGTGGTTCACACCACTGCTCAGCACCGGGACCGCCAGCCTCACCTGCTAGAGGAGAATCCCGCCCTTAAGCTCAAAAAATAACGATGTTGCTAAGAACAAACCGGATGCCACCAAACCCAGATGGGAACCGATGGTGTTCTTGAACGACTTATCCGTACGCTGCGACCTTGACATTGGAACTGGAGCCAACCTCCTCAGTCGGTCTGCTTTGCATGAGGTGTACGTGCAGCCGAAAAGTCATTGATCGGCCGGGACTACCGATGGAGACATTCGGTGAATGTGAACTTGAGCTAGCTGTACATGACTCAATATACATGCTACTGTTTTATGTTGTGTACAGCACGGTAGCATTGTGGGTAGCACAATTGCTTCACAGCTCCAGGGTCCCAGGTTCGACTCCGGCTCGGGTCACTGTCTGTGCGGAGTCTGCACATCCTCCCCGTGTGTGCGGGTTTCCTCCGGGTGCTCCGGTTTCCTCCCACAGTCCAAAGATGTGCGGGTTAGGTGGATTGGCCATGCTAAATTGCCCTTAGTGTCCAAAATTGCCCTTAGTGTTGGGTGGGGTTACTGGGTTAAGGGGATAGGGTGGAGGTGTTGACCTTGGGTAGGGTGCTCTTTCCAAGAGCCGGTGCAGACTCGATGGGCCGAGTGGCCTCCTTCTGCACTGTAAATTCTATGATAATCTATGACATGAAAATTGAATCTCGCAGAGGAGCAGATGCGTGTGAATCCCTGAACCTCGTTGAGTGACAGAACGTTCCAGAAGACGGTGGCCGTCCGAATACTACAGATCCCTACAAGATATGATAGTGCAGTCATTCGATGATTCAGCAGAAATCCAGGCAGGAGCCAACAAATCAGATGAAGAAAAGGAAGAGCCAAAAAGCATTCCAGATTTCTGGGTAACAGTCTTCAAAAAGGTGTGTGTACTTAGTGGCATGTCACAGGAGCATGACGAGGCCATGTTGAAGCAGCTACAAGATGTGAATGTTAAATATGCAGAGCACGAAAAGCCCAAGAGCTTCACTCTGGAGTTTAAGTTCGAGCCTAATGAGCACTTTATAAATGAGATGATTACGAAAGTATACCAGATGGAATCGCACCCTGACAAGTTTGAATTTCCATTCTTTGACGAACTAGAAATAATAGGGCGGACATACTGCCGGATCGACTGGAGGGAACAAAGGAATGTCACGGTGAAAACGTTTAAATCCAAGCCGAAGCACAAGGGTCGGAGCACTCGCTAGACAGTTACGAAAACTGGACCAAATCACTCATTCTTTAATTCCTTTAGTCCTCCTGAAGTTTCACACAATGGAAGGTTAAGTAAAACTTTGGCAGAAAAACCCGATGCTAACTTTGAAATTGGCTGCCTCCTGCGCTGCGCTGTGTGCAATGATGTATTTTACAGGAGAAATTATTGCAGATAATACCGACTCAGGTGATGAGTACAAGGATATTGTCGGTGAGTGCGAGGATATTGATGGTGAGTACGAGGATATTGATGATGAGTACGAGAATATTGATGGTGAGTACGCGGATATTGTCGGTTGAGTGCGAGGCTATTGATGGTGAATACGAGGCTATTGATGGTGAGTACGAGAATATTGATGGTGAGTACGAGGATATTGATGGTGAGGTACGAGGATATTGATGGTGAATACGAGGATATTGATGGTGAGTACGAGGATATTGATGGTGGAGTAGGAGGATATGATGGGAATATGAGGATATTGTAAAGAGAGGATATTGATGGTGAGTACGAGGATATGATAACGAGCACGAGGATATTCCACGATGAGTACGAGGATATTGATGGTTGAATACGAGGGTATTGATGGTGAGTATAGGGATATTGATCGTAAGTACGAGGATATTGATGATGAGTACGAGGATATTGATGGTGAATACGAGGATATTGATGGTGAGTACGAGGATTGATGGGAGTAAGAGGATATTGATGGTGAGTACGAGGAGATTGATGGTGAGCACGAGGATATTGATGGTGAATAGGAGGATATTGGGTGAATACGAGGATATTGATAACAAGTAGGAGGATATTGATGGTGAGTACGAGGATTATTGATGGTGAGTAGTACGAGGATATGATGAGAGTACGAGGATATTGATGGTGAGTACGAGAATATTGATGGTGAGTACGAGGATATTGATGATGAGTACGAGGATATTGATGGTGAGTACGAGGATATTGATGGTGAGTACAAGGATATTGATGGTGAGTACGAGGATATTGATGATGAGTACGAGGCTATTGATGGTGAGTACGAGGATATTGATGGTGAGTACGAGGACATTGATGGTGAGTAGGAGGATATTGATGGTGAGTACGAAGATATTGATGGTGAGTACGAGGATATTGGTGGTGAGTATGAGGATATTGATGGTGAATAGGAGGATATTGATGGTGAATATGAGGATATTGATAATGAGCAGGAGGATATTGATGGTGAGTACGAGGATATTGATAACGAGCACGAGTATATTCACGATGAGTACGAGGATATTGATGGTGAATACGAGGGTATTGATGGTGAGTATGAGGATATTGATCGTAAGTACGAGGCTATTGATGATGAGTACGAGGATATTGATGGTGAATACGAGGATATTGATGGTGAGTACGAGGATATTGATGGTGAGTAAGAGGATATTGATGGTGAGTACGAGGATATTGATGGTGAGCACGAGGATATTGATGGTGAATAGGAGGATATTGATGGTGAATACGAGGATATTGATAACAAGTAGGAGGATATTGATGGTGAGTACGAGGATATTGATGGTGAGTACGAGGATATTGATGATGAGTACGAGGATATTGATGATGAGTACGAGGATATTGATGGTGAGTACGAGGATATTGATAATAAGTAGGAGGATATTGATGGTGAGTACGAGGATATTGATGGTGAGTACGAGGATATTGATGATGAGTACGAGGATATTGATGATGAATACGATGATATTGATGGTGAGTACGAGGATATAGGGGCTGGTTTAGCACAGTGGGATAAACAGCTGACTTGTAATACAGAACAAGGCAGAAGCGCTGGTCAATTCCCGTATCGGTCTCCCTGAACAGATGCCGGAATGTGGTGACTCGGGGCTTTTCACATTAACTTCACTGAAGCCTACTTGTGACAATAAGTGATTATTATTATTATTGATGAGTACGAGGATATATTCATGGTGAGTACATGGATATTCATGATGAGTACGAGCATATTGATTTTTTTTCTTTTTTTTTAAATTTAGAGTACCCAATTATTTTTTCCAATTAAGGGGCAATTTAGGGTGGCCAATCCACCTACCCTGCACATCTTTGGGTTGTGGGGGTGAAACCCACGCAGACACGGGGAGAATGTGCAAACTCCACACGGACAGTGACCCAGGGCCGGGATTCGAACCCGGGTCCTCAGCGCCGTGAGGCAGCAATGCTAACCACTGTGCCACCATGCTGCCCTCGAGCATATTGATGATGAGTACGAGGATATTAACTCCGATGATGAAGACTACGAGGACACATACGATGAAAATGTTGAGGAAAATGACAACTCCAAAAGTGAATCAGCGGAGGGCGATGATAAAGTGCTCATAAGATGGTTTTGAGGGTGTGATGAGGTAATAGCACTGGACATTGTTCCAATCTTGGAGAATCGTGCTCCTGAGTCACTTAGTGAGTAGTTTCAGGCCTCTGAAGTGGTTCCGTGAATCGACTCGCTGATCCTCGAGGCTACTCCACCGGAAGATGAGGAGGAACTGATGCAACTCCACAGATCACACACATATATACTAGAGCAAGACCAGGATAACCCATTGCCTGGATCGGCAGGGCCACAGAGTGTTTGCATCATGATTTTCAGTGATGAGGAGCTATTGATCCAACAAGCCAAGAAGGGACAGCACCTGATGTTATAGAGGCATCAGAGAGTGAGGCACTCCAACCCTCCAGGTAAGGGTACAGAATTGGGCCTGGCCACACAGTCCCTTATAGACACGCCGGAGGCACGGGTCTCAACTGAGGATCTTGCACACTTCTATCCACAGGATGCAGACCAGCGCCGAAACAGGGGTTGCCAAACCCAAACATAAAAAGAAAAGAATTTGCCAGGTGATCGTTAAAACAAAAAAGAGGGAGAGGAGAAGAGTGGGGGAGCTAGCTCACCCCACTGACAAAAACAAAAGATAAGCTGTTGATGTTGTGATTGACAATTCAGAGACAGAGGAGACAGAAAACATACAACGAAGCAGCAAACAGTGCCTTGGGAAGGAACAAAAAAAGAAGGAGCTGGTGACGCCCGTGTGCCCATTACACATACATACCTTCAAGAGGCATTGTGTCAAAAAGGATACGAAACAAGAGAGCGTCACGCAAACCAGTCTACAAAAAGGCTGGAAACAGCCCAAGTGATCATAGGGCCGTGAGGGAGGTACAAGGAGCTGCGCACAAGGAAAATACATTGTGCACACATGTCATGTCCATGGACACCCTAGTTAAATCTGTTTACATTGCTTATGCATATAAAATGTGTAAAGTAAAAATAGTAATCATGTTTGTACACTCAATCATCAATATCTCCTAAGGAAGGGGGATGTGGTGATATGCCTGTAGACAATTTTGTGTATAGTTGATGGTGCGACGTCCAACCAGCAGGTGGCAGTATAGATCGACAATGTGGTCGCGAGACATCGGTCATGTGACATCGGACTCTCAGGAGAACGTTGTAAAGCGTACACGAGAACAGTAGCACATAGGGGTAAAGAAACTCTGTAAAAACTTGGTCTGTATCAGATTAATATCGTACCTAACCATGTGTACATTAATAAACCATCATTCTGGCTAAGTCACCAGCAGTTCTGTAGAATCATTGCTGGACAAGATAACAGAACACAAGCTGTAACTCCACTTTCCTGTATTTTTCCTCTAAGATTATCTAAGAAATCTTATATTGGACTTTAGTGAGACAACATGTTTTTTCATTCTCTTTTTTTTTTAGTTGCTTATTGTCACGAGTAGGCTTCAAATGAAGTTACTGTGAAAAGCCCCTAGTCGCCACATTCTGGTGCCTGTTCGGGGAGGCTGGTGCATCTTTCCTTGGATGTGGGCGTTTGTTACCCACCCCTTGATCTGAGTGGTTTGCTCGACTCTTCATGAGGAATCAACAACGTTGCTGTGGGTCTCGAATGACGTGTGGGCCAGACCGGGTCAGGGCAGCAGATTTCCTTCCCTAAAGGACGTTAGCGAACCTTCGGGTTTTAATGGCAATCGGTGATCACCGTTACTGGGACTAGTTTTCGACTGGAGATTTACTAGTTGAATTTAAAAACGACTTTTGAGAAACGCGTTGGACTCCCCTCACTGGCGACGAGGGTGAAAGTTTAGTAAAGTTTCTTAAAAGCCTTTTTATTCAGCAAACGACACTACCTCCACGAATTCCTGATACACCTCATCAGGTCAGTGCCACACTGGCTGAACTTTTCCATCAGTCCTAACAAGCTACCCCACCAATAGTGCAGCACCATTGAGAACAGGGAAGGAATGATCCTCAGCTAGATGTCTCCCATCTAAGTTATTACAGTGGGGATTTGAACCCATGTCCCCAGAGCTTTAGACTGGACATCTGGATTGGCAATCCAATGACGTTACCACCTAACCCAGAATGCCTCCTCAATCAAAGGCCTGCCTTACTCTATCTTCAATATATTCAATGACCAGCCTTCCCTGAGGAAGAGTATTCCGAAGACTAATGGCGATTCTGAGAAAACAAATTCTTCCTGGTCTCCATCTTAAATGGGAGACCCCCTTATTTTGAAACTGTTCTGGATTCTTCCACAAGGGGGAACCGTCCTCTCAACGTCAATGCTGTCACGCTGCCAGAGAATCCAATATATTTGCAAAGGGGTTGAGTCTGCTGTGGCGAGATTTTATGTCGATCTGGTGAGGATATTTATACTCCTTTATAACTGTAGGTAAAGCAGTTCTCTGGGAATACTTGAGGCTGCTTGAGATTATTGACATTAAGAGAAACTGTGTTAAGTGGAAATATATTCTGTTGAGTAATCCCTTGGTGTTTGAAGCAGAGATTGTATTACTGCGATATTTCAGTTGCTCTTTATTGCTGCACTTTATACTTTGCACAGTCGCTGAAACCAGCGAGCAGACATTTTACGCTGAAGTCCCTGTCATGGCGAATTCTACCCGACGATCTCAGGTTTGCTCAAGCGACTAGAAAAGTATGGTTGAATAGAGCTTAACTTGGTGTGCGATAGTCTTCAATGCGGAGAAGTGTGATTCATTTTGGTATTTGGGGAGTCAATGGGCCATCAATTTAAAATTGCTCTTTGACATCCGCAGTTTTACAAAGACGGCATAAAGTAAGGGATACAATTCTTTCAATTTAGAATACCCAATTCATTTTTTCCAATTAAGGGGCAATTTAGCATGGCCAATCCACCTACCCTGCACATCTTTGGGTTGTGGGGCCGAAACCCACGCAAACACGGGGAGAATGTGCAAACTCCACAAGGGCAGTGACCCAGAACCGGGATCAAACCTGGGACCTGGATGCCCTGAGACAGCAGGACTATCCCACTGCGCCACCCTGCTGCGCAGGAGTACAATTCTTAACGGGTACAGGAGCAGAGGGACATGGGTGTCGATGTGTATAGAACATTGAAGGTGCCAGGACAGGCGGAGAGAGCAGTTGATAAACTATATAGTATTCTGAGCTTTATTAATAAAGACAGAGAGTACAAGAGCCAGGAGGTTATGCTGAACTTATACAAGACACTAGTTAGGCCTCAGCTGGAATATTGGGCACAGTTCTGGGCCAAGCCATAGGAAGGAGGTGAGTGCATTGGAGAGAGAGCAGGAGAGATTCACAAGAATGGTTCCAGGGATGAGAAACTTCAGTTATGAGGATAGAGTGGAGAGGTTGGGACTGTTCTCCTTGGGGAGAAGAGGGCTCAAAGGAGATTTCTTTTTTTTAGTTTTTCCACTTGAGCAATTTAGCATGGCCAATCCACCTACCCTGCACATCTTTGGGTTGTGGGGGTGAGACCCACGCAAACATGGGGAGAATGTGCAAACTCCACACGGACTGTGACCCAGAGCCGGGATCGAACCCGGGTCCTTGGCGCCGTGAGGCAGCAGTGCTAACCACTGCGCCACCGTGCCATCCTCGGCTCAGAAAAGATTTGATGGAGATGTTTAAAATCATGAGGGGGCTGGACAGAGTAGACGGGGAGAAACTGCTCCCGCTCGTAAAAGGATCAAGAACGAGAGGGCACAGAGATTGAAAGTGATTTGTAAAAGAAGCGATTGGGATGTGAGAAATAATTTCTCACCAAGCGAGTGGTTGGGATTTGGAATTCTCTGCCTGGAAGTGTGGTGGAGGCAGGTTCAATCGAGGTGATCGAGACGGCATTAGACCATTACTTGAACAGAAACATTGTGCAGGGGTACGGGGGAAAAGGTAGGGGAATGGCACCATTTCAAGATGCTCGTTTGGAGAGCCGGTGCAGACACGATGGGCAGAATGGCCTCCTTCTGCACCGTAACTGATGCGACCATCAATTCACTCAAAGACACGAGTAGAAGCAAACCGAGGTTTTAATCAGCTTAGAACAGAGCCTGCCTGTGACTAGTACAATACTGTGGACCGCTTACAGGTCAACTGCTCTTTATACTTCCTTTCAAGGGGAGGAGCCATGGGCGGAGCCCGTACATGCCCCAACATATCCCCCTGTGGGTGAAGCCACACAATGGCCCATTGGTGGAGCCCACAAGGTCAACAACGCAACATAGCTGTGACACAATGGCAGAACATGATACTAATACACTGGTGAATTACTGGTACTATACATTCACCACAGTAACAATTCTGTGATTCTGTGTAAAATGGATATTACTGAATCAACAGCCTGTTTCCCATCTCTCTCCGTTGAATTCAATAGAACTAGACATTGAGAGTGATGCAGAAAGGGCTGCCAACACCTCCAATCAAACAAAGTGAAAATCTATCCTAATTTCTTACAGCTGGGGAGTCAATGGGCCACCAGATGAATCTTGGCCTGCTCCAAGTTTAGTCATTCCACCATTGGTGGCTCTCTGCTCAGCTACCTGGGTGCTTCATCCCCTCGTGAAAACTCTGGGTCTCCTTCTTCTCATTTAAAAGTGCTCCTTAAAACCGACCCCCTTGACCACCTACATATAGCACGGTGCCAGATTTTATTTCATAAAGCTCCCTTTCCGTGAAGTGCTTTATTCTGTGATTATAATGGTGCTGCATGATTGCACATTGCTCTCGTGAAGAGTGTGATGAAGAGAAATCTCTGTAGGCAGACGGTCTTTGGAGTCTCGAATCGGAGAGTTTGGAATATCCGATGGGAAAGGTTGGAATATCCGATGAGAGAGTTTGGAGCAAAGGCCTATTCTTCTGTTACGGAAAAATTGGCTTGCGCCTTCTTCGAGAAACCACATTATTCCTCTCCTCATCAAGCTGTTATTCAAACCTGTTCACTCCCACCTTGATAAAGCTTCTCAAGCACTTAAATTTGATCCTCTCACAATTTTTTTGGGATTCTTTTAACAACCTTTTCATTCCCTTGTTACCTCAACTGTAATCACGTTATGATCACTGGTGCTTATAGCCTCACTGGCCAATATGTTGTAGAGTTACCCTCGAGGTAAATCGGGGACACAAGTGGGGGACAACGTTAAGACTTCTGAGGTGAGGTGCAAAAGCGTGCCGTAAGAGGTCTGGATGAGCAGGTATATTCTTCTGGATCCCACAAGGGATTCTGGACTTGTCTCGATATTGGGTCCTCCCCGTTTGCGAGACCAGCTGTTCTGTCCCATCATGGACTTACCTTGCAGCCATCGGTCTTGACCTGCCTTTGGAGCGCAATCTTCATTCTCCTCTTGTCCTCCTAGATGGGAGTGGCTGTGGGTTTGGGAGGTGCTGTCAAAGGAACCTTGGTGAGTTATTGCAGTGCATCTTGTAGATGGTACACACGGCTGCCACTGTTCGCCTGTGCGGGAGGGAGTGAATGTTTGTGGAAGGAGGAGCAATCAAGCGGGACTGCTTTGTCCTGGATGGTGTTGAGCTTCTTGAGTGTTGTTGGAGCTGCACTCATCCAGGCAAGTGGAGAGTATTCCATTACACTCCTGACTTGTGCCTTGTAGATGGTGGACTGGCTTTGGGGGTCAGGAGGTGAGTTACTCGCCATAGGATTCCGAGCCTCTGACCTGCTCTTGTAGCCACAGTATTTATACGGCTAGTCCGGTTCAGTTTCTGATCCATGGTAACCCCCAAGATGTTGATAGTGGAGATACTTGCGACTTGTCAGTCCAAGCCTGGATATTGTCCAGGTCTTGCTGCATTTGGACATGGACAGCTTCATTATCTGAGGAGCTGAACATTGTGCAGTAATCCGCAAACATCCCCACTTCTGACCTTTTGATGGAAGGAAGATCATTGATGAAGCCGCTGAAGATGGTTGGGCCTAGGACACTACCCTGAGGAACTCCAGCAGTGATGTCTTGGAACTGAGATGATTGACCTCCAACATAGAAAATAAGAGCAGGAGAAGACCATTTGGCCTTTCGAACCTGCTCCTCCATTCATTATGATCATGGCTGATCAACTCAGTAACCTGTTTCCATTTCCCCCCTATATTCTTTGATCCCTTGAGCCCAAAGTGCGATATCTAACTCCTGCTTGAACACATACAATGTTTTGGCCTCAACTACTTTCTGTGGTAACAAATTCCACAGGCCGACCACTCTCTGGGTGAAGAAATTTCTCATCATCTATGTCCTAAATGGTTTACCCCCTCGTATCCTTAGTCTGTCACCCCTGGTTTTGGACACCCCGACCATTGGGAGCATCATCCCTGCAGAGTGAGCTGGTTTAGCTCACTCGGCTAAATTGCTGGCTTTTAAAACAGACCAAGCAGGCCAGCAGCACGGTTCGATTCCCGTACCAGCCTCCCCGGACAGGCGCCGGAATGTGGCGGCTAGGGGCTTTTCACAGTAACTTCATTGATGCCTACTCGTGACAATAAGCGATTTTCATTTCATTTCATTTCTAACACAACTAGCCCTGTTAGCACTTTATAGGTTTCTATGAGATCACCCCTTATTCATAGGTCCCAGGTTCGATTCCCGGCTTGGGTCACGTGCGGACTCGACACATTCTCCCCGTGTCTGCGTGGGTTTCCTCCGGGTGCTCCGGTTTCCTCCCACAAGTCCCGAAAGACGTGCTTGTTAGGTGAATTGGACATTCTGAATTCTCCCTCTGTGTACTCGAACAGGTGCCGGAATGTGGCGACTAGGGGCTTTTCACAGTAACTTCATTGCAGTGTTAATGTAAGCCGACTTGTGACAATAATAAATATTATTATTATTATTACAATTTACACCGCCAAAACCGATTGGCCAGGGTTTTAAACCCCTGATCAGAGAGATTTTGAACAGAGGTTTTGTTAAGGACAGATCATATCTGATGAATCAAAGAAAAACAAAGAACAAAGAAAATTACAGCACAGGAACAGGCACTTCGGCCTGTGATGGTATGATTTGCATAGCTGTCTGCTATTGATGCAGAACACTGGCTTACCATTGGCCCTGGTCGGTCATGTGCCTCTCGACCGATTGGTTGAGACCAGTCATGTGACGGCTCCCCGATTGGTCGAGAGGCTGAGTTAACCCCGCCTCAGAGCGAGGTATAAATACCCAGAATGCCTGGCGGTCGGCCATTTACTGTAGTCGACCGCAGGGCTAACTTCTATCTTATTAAAGCCTAACTTTTGTACAGCAACTCGTCTCGCGTTCGATTGATGGTTCATCACAGCCCTCCCAGCCTGCGCCGATCCAGATCCTTTATCTAAACCTGTCTCCTATTTTACAAGGTCTACTTCCCTCTGTTGCCGCCCGTTCATATACCTGTCTAGATGCCTCTTAAATGATGCTATCGTGCCCGCCTCTGCCACCTCTGCTGGTAAAGCGTTCCAGGCACCCACCACCCTCTGCTTAAAAAACTTTCCACGCACATCTCCCTTAAACCTTCCCCCTCTCACCTTGAATCTTATAGGTAATTTTGTAAAAGTGTTAACCACTGTGCTACCGTGCCACCCATTTGGGATTAATGCCCGTTAGATGGCACAACCACACATAATAACAATGTACAGCATCAGTATACACCAGTTTATTAGATCACAGTGTCCTACACCACACAGTCCTAGCAACATTCATCCCCTGTTGAGTTGCTGCTTTTGATGGTGTGTGGTGAGATGACAGTGATCACATCAGACACACAGCTCCATTTAAGAAAGAAATATTCAGAAACAAGTCAAGTGAGATTCGGAACAACAAGGAGATTTCAGGAGACGATAAGGCCTGATCTCCCTGTCAAAATCTGTTAAAGGTTTTTTAATCCAATTCCTTTGTTGTTTCAATCTACAGAATCACAGCAGTTTTGTCCCTGGCAATTCCAGTCGGCCTCTCACACTTTATCTCTTCACTCCAGCACCGATGGGGGATTTTCAGAGAAGCAAAGAAGATCCCATCCCACAGACAGCCCCCATAGTGATCCCATCCCACCCACAGTGATCCCATCCCACCCTCAGCCCCCCGAAAGTCTGCCTCTATAAATATATGACAAGTAAGCTGATCACTTGGAGCACGGCCTTGTTACTTGTTGACCTGTCAAACTGTACTGACCACCCAAACTCTGTAGCCCACCATTAGACCTGGCTGTCGACATCGTCACTTAGTCAAAGTCTTGCCTTTATTCAGGAAGTTGTCCCAGTCTCATTTTGTGGCAAAAATTGTCCTGATTGTTTGAAATTTGGTAGTCTTGTATTTGTCCTGGTTTGTGCAAGATGAAAAACGTCAAAGTCATGTTTCTCTTTTCAAAATGGGCGGGATTCTCTGACCCCCCCCCCCCCCCCCCCCCCCCCCCCCCCGGCCCCCCGGGCCGGGTCGGAGAATTGCCACGGGACGGTGTGAAGCCCGCCCCACCGGCTGCCATATTCTCCGGCGCCGGAGTTGGAATCGTGCCGCGTCGGTCGGCGGCCGCTGACAGCCCCGGCCATTCTCCGGCCCGCGATGGACCGAGTGGCCGCCCGTTTTTTGCCAGTCCTGCAGGCGTAAATTGGAGTAGGTCCTTACCGGCGGGTTTGGCGGATCGGGCGGCCTCCGGGGTTCTCGGGGGGCTGCGGGGCGATCTGGCCCCAGGAGGTGCCCCACGGTGGCCTGGCCCACGATTCGGGCCCACCGATCCGCAGGCGGGCCTGTGCCGTAGGGGCACTCTGTTCCTCCACATCGGCTGCTGTGGTCCTCCGCCATGGCCGATGCGGAGATGAATCCTGCCGCACATGCGCTGGAGCTCCCGCGCATGCGCCAACGCGTGCTGGCCGGCGGAGGCCCTTCGGCGCCGTTTGGCATGGCACCAAGCCCCTTCCCCGCCAGCCGGAAAAGAAAAGCTTGGGCGGGATTCTGCCGTAATCGGTGGGGCGGCAACCCCGGCGGGAAGGAGTGGAGTGAACCACTCCGGGGTGGGCCTAGCCCATGAAGGTGCAGCCTCCAGCTAGCCAATTTCCTGGAGGTTTCATAAAATGACCTCACAACATTGTTTTCCAGCCGTGCCGTGACGGGTCCCAACCTTTTCAATCTATCCTCACAACTGAAGTTTCTCATCGTTCGAACCATTCCCATTAACCTCTTCCGCACTCTCTCCAGTGTGTTCACATCCTTCCTATAGTGCGACGCCCAGAACTGTGCACAATATTCCAGCTGAGGCGTAACTTGTACAAATTCAGCAGAACCGAATACTTGTTTCAAGAAGCTTCCCCACCATTGATGTTAAACTGACTGGTTAGAAATTGCCGGGGTTTTCCTTAGCCTTTTTTTATCAAGGGCCGAACATTTACATAAGAACGTAAGAGCTAGGAGCAGGAGTCGGCCATCTGGCCCCTCGAGCCTGCTCCGCCATTCAATGAGATCATAGCTCATCTTTTACGGACTCAGCTCCACTTTCCGGCCCGAACACCATAACCCTTAATCCCTTTATTCTTCAAAAAACTATCTATCTTTATCTTAAAAACATTTAATGAAGGAGCCTCAACTGCTTCACTGGGCAAGGAATTCCATAGATTCACAGCCCTTTGGGTGAAGAAGTTCCCCCTAAACTCAGTCCTAAATCTACTTCCCCTTATTTTGAGGCTATGTCCCCTAGTTCTGCTTTCACCCGCCAGTGGAAACAACCTGCCTGCATCTATCCTATCTATTGCCTTCATGATTTTATATGTTTCTATAAGATCCCCCGCATCCTTCTAAATTCCAACGAGCACAGTTCCAGTCTACTCAACCTCTCCTCGTAATCCAACCCCCTCAACTCTGGCATTAACCTCGTGAATCTCCTCTGCACACCCTCCAGTGCCAGTACGTCCTTTCTCAGGTAAGGAGACCAAAACTGAACACAATACTCCAGGTGTGGCCTCACTAACACCTTATACAATTGCAACATAACCTCCCTAGTCTTAAACTCCATCCCTCTAGCAATGAAGGACAAAACTCTATTCGCTTTCTTAATCACCTGCTGCACCTGTAAACCAACTTTTTGTGACTCATGCACTAGCACACCCAGGTCTCTCTGCACAGCAGCATGTTTCAATATTTTAGCATTTAAATAATGATCTCTTTTGCTGTTATTCCTACCAAAATGGATAACCTCACATTTCTCAACCTTGTATTCCATCTGCCAGACCCCAGCCCATTCACTTAAACTATCCAAATCCCCCTGCAGACTTACAGTGCCTTGGTGCCTTGTCGACTTTCAGTACCGAAAATCTACCCCTTATCAATTTTGAACCCATCTAGAGGCAAAATATCCTCGTCTGTCACTATGGTAGCATCTATCTGCTTGATTCATAAGTTCATAAGATATAGGAGCAGAATTAGGCCATTTGGCCCATCAAAGTCTGCTCCGTCATTCAATCATGGCTGATCCCATCCTGGCCTTAACTCCACCGTCCTGCCCGTTCTCCATAACCCTTCAACCCATTACCAATTACAAATCTGTCTAACTCCTCCTTAAATTGAGTCACTGTCCCAGCATCCACCGCACCCTGGGGTAGCGAATTCCACA
This sequence comes from Scyliorhinus canicula, assembly GCF_902713615.1. Taxonomy (NCBI): domain Eukaryota; kingdom Metazoa; phylum Chordata; class Chondrichthyes; order Carcharhiniformes; family Scyliorhinidae; genus Scyliorhinus; species Scyliorhinus canicula. The sequence continues at coordinate 191,790,933 of NC_052153.1, forward strand.
GATTCACAACCCTTTGGGAGAAGGAGTTTCTCTTCATCTCCGTTTTAAATTTGCTACCTCTTATTCTAAGATCATGACCTCTTGAACCAGAATGGCCCACAAGAGGAAGCATCCGTTCCACATCTAATTTATCCATCCCTTATATCATCTTGTATACCTCAATTTGGTGAAGACAGATGCAAAGTATTTATTTCCAACCACAGCCAGCCTCCATGTGTAGAATCCCTTTTAGGTTCCTAATCGGCACTTTTACCTCCTTTTGCCATCCCATTACCGTTTATATGCCCACTCTCTGGGTGAAGAAGTTTCTCCTGAATTCCCTATTTGTTTATTAGTGCCTATCTTTTTTACCACCCTTAGATTTGTACTCCCCCAATTGACACCATGTCATGGTGTCATTACAGGAGTGAAGGAGGACATTTAGTGCATTGAGTTCCTGCTGGCTCTCTGCTGTGCTATCATGCCAGTCCCAATTCCATGCTATAACCCCTTGGCCCTGGAAGATGGGTCTTGGGTCACTACATGGACGAAATTCTCCGACCCCATGCAGGGTCGGAGAATCGCCCGGGGCCGCCGGAAATTCTCCGCCACCTGGGAATTGGCGGGGGCGGGAATCGCGCCACGTCGAGCGGCGAGCCCCCTGCGGCGATTCTCCGGCCCGCGATGGGCCGAAATCCCGCCGTTGGGAGGCCTCTCCCGCTGTTGAGGTTTCAACCACCTCTGGTGGCGGCGGGATCGGCGGCGCAAGCGGGCCCCCAGTGTCCTGGGGGGGGGGCACAGGCCGATCGGACCCAGGCCAGGCCGGCGATTGGGGCCCACTGATCGGTGGGCGGGCCAGTGCCGTGGGGGCACTGAGAATCCCCCAGTGTGCATGCGCCAGTGGTGACGTCAGCGGTCACCACCGGCGCATGCGCGAACCGGCGAAGGCCTTCCGGCCAGCCCCGGCGCCGGGCGCCGGGTGTCAAAGGCCGTTGGTGCCGGTTTTGATACCAGTCGGCGTGGTGCCAACCGCTCCGGCGCGGGCCTAGCCCCCAAAGGTGCGGAGAATTCTGCACCTTTGGGGAGGCCCAACGCCGGAGTGGTTGGCGCCACTCCGCTACACTGGGACCCCCCGCCCCGCCGGGTAGGGGAGAATACCACCCAATGTGTGAAGTCTGCACGTTCTCCCCGTGTCTGCGTGGGTTTCCTCCGGGTGCTCCGGTTTCCTCCCACAAGTCCCGAAAGACGTGCTGTTAGGTAATTTGGACATTCTGAATTCTCCCTCTGTGTACCCGAACAGGTGCCGGAATGTGGCAACTAGGGGCTTTTCACAGTAACTTCACTGTGTCATAATATGCACTCAGGCACACATTGGGCCGCACGGTAGCATAGTGGTTAGCATAATTGCTTCACAGCTCCAGGGTCTGTGCTGAGTCTGCACGTCCTCCCCGTGTGTGCGTGGGTTTCCTCCGGGTGCTCCGGTTTCCTCCCACAGTCCAAAGATGTGCAGGTTGGGTGGATTGCCCGTGATAAATTGTCCTTACTGTCCAAAATTGCCCTCAGTGTTGGATGTGGTTACTGGGTTATGGGGATAGGGTGGAGGTGTGGGCTTGGGTAGGGTGCTCTTTCCAAGAGCCGCTGCAGATCCGATGGGCCGAATGGTTTCCTTCTGCACTGTAAATTCTATGATTCTATGAGGTAAAGACAGGCAGTGACAGACACCCAGGTTAGCCAATCAACACACAGGACAGAACACAACCAATCACCAGGCAGAACACGAGAGGGTGGCTTCCTACTATAAAACACACGAGGCATCAGCACTCCGCCTCTTTCCACTGGTGACAACTGTAGTGACAGTCAGGGTGTATATATCAGTCAGCACCTTCTACACATGGCTCAGAGCTAGTCTGGTCTAGTTAGTTAGAGTTAGCACGCTTAGAGTAGTAGAGTGTCAACCCACAGCGAACTGTGTGCATTGTTACAGAAGTTCAATAAATCGTATTGAACCAACGTCTAAGTTTGGAGTCTACTTTCCAGTACAACTGCTTCCAGTTGCAGCCCGTGTTACCCCAGGGTGAATAACACAGCACATTGCAGTGTTAATGTAAGCCTACTTGTGACAATTAGGATTATTAAAAAAAAAATTAAAAGAAGTTTATTTGCATCATATGATAAAAGCAGAACATAAGATCTCAGAGCTGGAGTAGGACATTCAGCCCCTCGAGCCTCCTCCGCCATTCAATACAATCATGGCTGATCTCAACTCTTATATCTTACATATCTCAATTAGATCCCCTATCATTCTTCTAAACTCCAGCGAGTATTGGCCGAAACGGCTCAATCTCTCTTCATATGACAAGTCCTTCATCGTTGAAATCAATCTGGTGAACCTCCTCTGAATAGTCTCTCTCATGCATTGAGGTCCTTCTTCAAGTAAGGAGAACCAAACTGTTCGCAGTACTCCAGATGCGCTCTCACCAATACTCTGTACAGTACAACAGCACTTCCCCGCTTTAATACTCTAATCCATCAGCAATGAATGTCAACATTCCATTTGCCTTCCTTATTACCTGCTGCATCTGCATGCTAACTTTCTGCGATTCATGCACCAGGACATCCAGATCCCGCTGCACCAATGCATTTTGAGGTTTCTCTCCATTTAGATGATAAGTTGCTTTTTTATTCTTCTAACCGAAACAGATAACCTCACACTTACCCACATTAAATTCCATCTGCCAAATTTTGGTCCACTCACCGAACCTACCCATATTGACTGGTCTGATTAGTAAGTTTGCAGATAACACAAACGTTGGTGGAATTGCGGATAGCGATGAGAACTGTCAGGATACAGCAGGATATGATCGGTTGGAGACTTGGGCGGGGAGGTGGCAGATGAAGTTTAATCCGGACAAATGTGAGGTAATGCATTTCGGAAGGTCTAATACAGGCGGGAAATATACAGTGAATGGCACAACCCATAAGAGTATTGACAGGCAGCCGCATCTGGACATACAGATCCACAGGCCACTGAAAGAGGCAAGGTAGATGGAGAAGATAGTCAAGAAGGCATGCCTTCATCAGCCGGGGTATTGAGTATAAAAATTGTCAAGTCATGCTGCAGTTGTATAGAATCTTAGATGGCCACGCTTGGAATACGGGGCGGGATTCTCCACCCCGCCGCGGCACATTTCTCCCCCGACCGGCCGGCGGGATTCTCCGTTACACCAGGCGGTCAATGGGGTTTCCCATTGTGGGGCAGCTCCGCGCCATCGGGAAACCCCCGGCCACCGGCAAAACGGAGAATCACGCCGGCAGAGAATCCAGGCCATAGTGTTCAATTCTGGCCACCACACTACCAGAAGGATGTGGACATTTTGGAGCCGATGAAAAAGAGGTTTACCAGAATGTTGCCTGGTCTCGAGGGTGTTAGCTATGAGGAGAGGTTGAATGAACTCGGTCTGTTCTCTCTGGAACGACGGAGGTTGAGGGGCGACCTGATAAATGTCTACAAGATTATGAGGGGCATGGACAGAGTGAATAGTCAGAGGCTTTTCCCCAGGGTAGAGGGGTCAATTACTAGGGGGCATAGGTTTAAGGTGCGAGGGAAGTTTAGAGGAGATGTGCGAGGGAAGTTTTTACACAGAGGATGGTGGGTGCCTGGAACTCGCTGCCGGAGTTGGGCAGCATGGTCGGCGCAGGCTTGGAGGGCCGAAGGGCCTGTTCCTGTGCTGTACTGTTCTTTGCTCATATCCATTTGTAAATTTCTTACTTTCCCATTGCAACTTGGTTTCCCGCCTATTTTAGTGACATCTGCAAACGTGGCTTCCCTAATTTTGCTCTAATTTGGCTAGTCGTCTATCCCTGTATCCAAGTCGTCAATATAGGTTGTAAATAGTTGAGGCTCGAGGACTGAACCCTGTGCCAACCAGAAAAAGACCCATTGATCAGCGCTCGCTTCTTTCTGTTGATTAGCCAATCCTCTCTCCAAGCTAATAAATCACTCCCAACCCGGTGAAGGCCTACCCGGGTGAACTGTGCATCTCCCCTCTAGTACCCATCCAATTTCCCTTTGAAGCCTATCTTCTCTGATAGCCAGCTCCAGGTTATTAGCACTGGCTGCATAAAAATGTTCTTCACCCCTCCCCCCCACCACACACCCTCTTCGCCTAAACCATAAATCGGTGTCCTAGTGTTCTTATATCAAATAACGGGAACACCTTCTACTTGGATACCTTAGCTAAACATAGAACAGAGACCATACAGTGGAGAAGGAGGCCATTCAGGCCATCGACACTGCACCGACCCACTTAAGCCCTCACTTCCACCCTATCCCCGAAACACAATGAAATGAAAAATGAAAATAGCTTATTGTCACGAGTAGGCTTCAATGAAGTTACTGTGAAAAGCCCCTAGTCGCCACATTCCGGCGCCTGTTCGGGGAGGCTGGTACGGGAATCGAACCATGCTGCTGGCCTGCTTGGTCTGCTTTAAAAGCCAGCGATTTAGCTGAGTGAGCTAAACCAGCCCCTTCTAACCATTCTAACCCCTTCTAACCATTTTGGTCACTAAGGGCAATTTAGCATGGCCAATCCACCTAACCTGCACGTCTTTGGGCTGTGGGAGGAAACCGGAGCACCCGGAGGAAACCCACGCAGACACGGGGAGAACGTGCAGACTCCGCACAGACAGTGACCCGAGCCGGGACTCAAACCCGGGACCCTGGAGCTGTGAAGCCACAGTGCTACCCACGTGTGCTACCGTGCTGCCCACAAACCTGCCACATCTCCTCCCGAACCCCGCCGCTCCGAGTCGAACGACGCCGGCTTCTCCGGCCGAGCTTTGTGAAGCTACAATCCCCTCATTCCCGGAACCATTCTGAAAAATCCCCTCTCCAGGAGCCCTCGAGTCCTTCCTAATGTGGTGAGGAGAACAGGGCACCGTGCTGGAAGTGAAACCTTTCACTGTGTCCACCCTGTCAAACTGAGATGCTAAAGACCTCCCTCAAGCCACCCCCTCAGCCTTCTTGTTTCCAGAACAACCAGCTCCAGCTTGCAGAATCTTTCCTGGTCATCACACTCTCTCAGTCCGGCTATCGTTGCTAATGGTATATTCCTGTCGGCCATGTGTTATACTGCCAGCAGGTTGTTTAACGGGAGCCTCACACTTTTACAAAAAAATTGGGAATTCATAAAACTTTGTCTTTTCTTATGCAATTTTATTGAGACAATTATATTGAGACAATTGTGGTGGGGGGGCTCCCTCCCCCCAGCCTTGCATTCATGAACAAATAGTTCTCGAGGGGCTCAGGGCAGGAATCCTTTGGCGGAGAGGAAAGTTCTGGTATCGCCCAGTCTGATGTGCTCTCCCCTGATTTGATTTATTTACAGAGCACCTGTCCACGTTTTCCTCTCCCTTTTCCCTGCGATGTTCCTCCCGTTTGTCCGTAAAGAGAGAGAATGTTTATCGTTCAACCGCGGGGCTCCCGGTTGAGGAACATCAGCTGCTGCAAATGCTGTTGACAGACACCAGCCCCGGATCGACCAGTCCCATTTCCTCGTGCTCGTTGACACACAGCCGGTATCCGCAACCCCTCTTCCTCGGTAGAGGGGCCGCTCCGCCTCCCCTCCCTGGCCCTCCCTCCGGCCTGGAGGTGGGGGGCAGGAGGAAGCCCACACTGCCGGCGATCAGCATGTGCCAGATGCTGTGGATGTAGAAGTAGTTCTCCTCGGTCTCCACAAAGGCGTAAAGGACCACGGCCGATGTGGCAATGACAGTGCCGGGGAAGAGGTAGAAAACCCAGCGCTTCCACGTGGGAGGGTAGCAGTGGCGTCTCCGAATCGTGCGTACAGTCTGCAAGGGAAAGGAGAGCGGAATGTTAAACCTGTTTCGCAGGTAGAGAGTGTTATGGAATGAAAAAAATGAAAATCGCTTATTGTCACGAGTAGGCTTCAATGAAGTTACTGTGAAAAGCCCCTAGTCGCCACATTCCGGCACCTCTCCGGGGAGGCTGGTACGGGAATTGAACCGTGCTGCTTGCCAGAGATTTAGCTCAGTGAGCTAAACCAGCCCCTGATTATTGTGAGCCCAATAGAGCGATAGAGAATTAAGATCAACATCCATAGGGACAAGTGGCTGGATTCTCCGATTATGCGACTATGTCTCATGGCCTAAAGGTCGGCGCCGCCCCCACACCGATGCTGCGCCCAGAAGGGGGCAAGCAGCCGAGCCACTAGCGGCCAATACGGAAGCAGAATGGCCGGGTCCGAGGCCGCGCATGCGCAGTGCGGCGGCCGCGCAGCACAACGTGGCTTCGGTTGCCTGCGGACCCGGCCGACAAAAACTGCCCCCCCTGTAAACCCTCCCCCACGCCACCCCCGGACTCCCCTGCCCCAGTTCCCCAGCCCCCGCTGAAGCCGTCTCCTGCCAGTGGAACAGCTCACCAGCCCCCCCCCCCCCCCCCCCCCCCCCCCCCCCCCCCCACCACCGACTGTGGCGGTGCTGGACACAGTCTGCAGCCGCCACGCCAGGTTTACGAAATGTGAGACGACGCGCGCCCCACGCCGTCGGGAACTCGGCCTATCAGGGGTGGAGCATCGGGGGAGGGCCTCAGGTGGTGTTTTGAGGCTGCCACCCCCCCATTCCGGCGTAAAAATGGATTCTCCGGCCGATTGCCGAACGCGATTTCGGCGTCGGCGATCGGAGAATCCCGCCCTATGCGTGTATTGTGATAAAACTTTTCAAAACCCGGCTTCAGCCGCAGCTGCAGTCCTGTGTCCTCGGCCCCACACTTCAGGAAAGGTGCCAAAAGCAGGGAGATGGTGCAGAGAGGGTTTACTGGAACGGAATCAGCGATTCCGGATCACCAATACGTGGAGAGGCTGCGGAGGCTGGGTTGGCCGCCTCACAGCTGGGAAGATTGAGGTTGGATAGATCCAGAATCGTCGAATTTCACAACCTCGGTGTCCAAAAAACCCTTGACACCCAATGCCTGCCTCCTCAATCACGGTCGCTATGTAACGTGGCGAAGACGGCAGCCAATTAGCACGCGGCAAGCTCCACCAGCAGCAATGCGATGATGATCAGGTCATCTGTATTTTAGTGAAGTTGGCTGTGTGAGGAATATTGACCAGGACACCTGGAGGACTCTCCGAATCATCTTCAAATAGTTCCACCGGATCTGTGATGTCTATCTGAGGGGCTATTTCTTCAGTCAGAGGGTGATGAACCTTTGGAATTCTCAACCCAGGAGGGGTGTGGAGGCTCCGTCAGTGAGATGGTCACGGATGGGGTCCTCAAATTTTCAGATATTAAATATATCCAGGGAAATGGGGATAGTGCGGGAAAACAGTGCTGCGGTAGAAGATCAGCCATAATTTGGTTGAATGGCAGAGCAGGCTCAATGGGCCGAATGGCCTATTTCTGTATTTACATTTCTATATAATGAACTGAGGAGCACATTGTCAGCCAATCCACCCGCACTGTCCACTCTTACATTTCCGACCTTCCCCACAAACACAGCCTTTCGCTGACTGAAACGATTGTGGCCAAAGCAGCGGTTACAACAAGGGACAACATTAGCCTCCTTACCCAAGCAATAGCCATGATGCCGAGAGCGAAGAGACTGGGCCCCAGGAGATTCCACAGTCCGTGTCGGTCCAGCTGCAAGGCCATCGACAGCAACATGGCTCCCAGCAGGTACAAGATCTGTCAAAGTGCAAAGGTCAAGGGTTAGCAATTATTAACATCGCTGCGTGCGACACAATCCGTCTCCTCCACCTTAACCTATTTTTAAATATCCTACCCATGTATCGCCTCAATGCAAATCCCCTCCCTATCCCCCATCACCCTCCCACACCAGCCCATCTCACTTTTCCTCCCAAGGGTGCGACACCTCGTGGCAATCTCTCACGGCTGCAGTTTAAAATCTGACGTGTTCTCCCTCCCGTTAGTTCTGTCGATGAGTCGAACGGACTCGAAACGTTGATGGAACCATCAATTCACCAGACACGTGTTTCCGATATGAATCTCGGCTTTAATCGACTTACTTCAGAGCCAGCCTGTTACCCGTTGATGAACTCTTAGTGAACTGCAGGCTGACTCTGGACAAGGGTATTTATACAGCTGCACTAGGGGGAGGAGTCGTGGGCGGAGCCAAGGGTGGAGCCCAGTACAAGTTCCTGAGTGCTCCCAGAGCTACTCCCCCTAGTGGTAGGATAGCGCTACTGCGCTTACAAAGACAGTGTGAATTATCATATATACATATATATATTACATTCACCACAAACGTTAACTCTGTTTCTCTCCCCTTCCAAATGCTGCCAAACCTGCTGAGCTTTCCCAGCATCCTCTGTTCTTCTACCAGATTCCAGCACCCCAAGCAGTTTAATTATTTTAATTGTCTACATTTTTTTTCCCCTTTGACTTTACCATCGATGCTTTTTAATCGGAAAGAATCGTATTTTATTGGTTAGATCAAGTAACCAATTGTGATGATAGATGGACTATCATCTGCATATAATATGAGTAAATCATCATCATCATTAGGGGCTGGTTTAGCTCACTGGGCTAAATCGCTGGCTTTTAAAGCAGACCCAGCAGCACAGTTTGATTCCCGTACCAGCCTCGCTGAACAGGCGCCGGAATGTAGCGACTAGGGGCTTTTTACAGTAACTTCATTGAAGCCGACTCCTGACAATAAGCGATTTTCATTTCATTTCATTTCATCTGTACGTGTATTATCAATTGTAAGTTTAACTGTTGTAATTTTAGCATCCGAACAGCAGGTGGTGTGAGTATGCAGGCATGTTGTCGGACGCACCATGTGTTCCAGGAGAAGGTGTTAGTAAGGAGTTGATAGCAGTCACATATTAGAGTAGCTCTGTAGTATCTTAGTGTAAGATAGTGTTAGACCATGTTATTTCCAACTGTATTCATCCTAGTAATCCTTTATCGCAGTGTGAGTAACAAATACCTTTGTTGTACAACAAAGTCTCACGTTCTTTGTTAACACTACCACATCAGGATTCAGCATCAGCATAGTCAAAGAACGTTGCACCAATCACTTTGAAGCATAGTGGAGACAAAGGGCTTCGGAACCAAAGATGGCAGATTTCGGATCAATAGAAACATGACAACACAGAAGGGGGTCATCCGGCCACGAGAGTCCTTACAGGTCCTTTGCTAAAGCAGTTCGCCGTGTTCCACTCTCCTGCCCTTTGCCTGGAACCCTGTAAATTATCTTCAGATAACGATACCGTTGCCTTTTGAAACCTGAAACAGAATCTTCCTGCACCGTTCCTTGTGGCACACAGAGAGAATCAACTACGATTTAATGGAATGGCGGGACAGGTTCGAGGGGCTGAATGGCCTCCTCCTGTTCCTATGTTCTGATGGAAGGCCATTTCTATGAATCATTGTGAATTGGGGATATCTTACGCTCACAACCATCCCGACCCAATTCCTGCCTGGCCCATTGCACACAGGACATGTCCAACATGCCCGCAACAGCGCCCACTCCACTCACCCAGCGCCCACTCCACTCACCCTGCTCCAGATACCCAGCAAGCTAATGCCCCAGCGAGGCGGCTGCTCCTTGTTGGGCGATAGGTCGCCGCAGTGGTTAGCACTGTGGCTTCACAGCTCCAGGGTCCCAGGTTCGATTCCCGGCTTGGGTGACTGTCTGTGCGGAGTCTGCACGTTCTCCCCGTGTCTGCGTGGGTTTCCTCCGGGTGCTCCAGTTTCCTCCCAAACACGTGCAGGGTGGCTGGGGCTATGGGGTTACAAGGACAGGGTGGGGAGGTGGGCCGAGGAAGGGTGCTCTTTCAGAGGGTCAGTGGTGACTCGATGGGCTGAATAGCCTCCTTTTCTGCACTGTAGAGATGCTATGAAACAGTTGGCAGTGAACCAGTCTCTGGGCTGATAGGGGGCAGAGTGAGAAATGAAATGTAAATCGCTTATCGTCACAAGTTGGCCTCAACTGAAGTTACTGTGAAAAGCCCCTAGTCGCCACATTCCGGCGCCTGTTCGGGGAGGCTGGTACGGGAATTGAACCCGCGCTGCTGGCCTGCCTTGGTCTGCTTTAAAAGCCAGCTATTTAGCCCAGTGTGCTAAACCAGCCCAGAACCAGTCAATCTCCACAATTCCCCAGTGCACCATCAGAAAACTCAAACACCTTGGCTCTGGCCGAGGGAAAGCTCCGGGATTCGGTTAGAAGAAAGCGACTGCTGCATTTATATAGGGCCTAATGAAATATACAACCCAATGAAATGTAACTTGAACACAGGGAGATCCCATAAATGAGAAGGTGACGAAAGATTGGACCGCCTGTTTTTACTGATGCGGTTTGAGGGATGGCCGGGAGCGCAGGGAGAGCTCCCCCTACCTGTCCTTCACCCAATCGCGGTCGTGGGATCTTGACTCTAACTGAAAGGGCAGACACAGCTTGGTTTATCGGAGTTGTGAGTGGGTTGCACCCCACAAAGAAAGCACAGAGACGCCACGACAGGCAAAGGTGCTTTGAAGTCTGTAAAGCCTTTGAATCAGTGTTACAAGCCCATCTCACAGGTCGGCGCAACATCGAGGGCCGAAGGGCCTGCAGTGCGCTGTAATCTTCTACGACTGGGCTATGACTATCTCGCCTCCATCCTGAGCTGCTCCGGCTCCACCCCAACTATAGCCATGAAATAATTAGAGTGTCCACTAGATGGTGCCTGGGAGCAGCAAAGAATTTATCCATTTAATTCTTCCAAAAATACTTTTGAACATATTATTAATTATTGATGAGATCATGACAGGAACAGAATTCAGATATTCATATTCAGCGTGTTTGGAAACTTATTTTTAAGACAGATCTAGAGGATAGTGGATGACAAGAAAGCCAAGTTATGTCTAAATAAACTCGATTTTTAAATGTTATTCTTTCACAGAATGTGGGGTGTTGCTGGTTAGACCCAGAATTTGTTGCCCATCCCTAGATGCCCTTCAGAAGGTGGTGGTGAGCTGCCTTCTTGAACTGCTGCAGATCACGTGCTGTAGGTACACCCACTGTGCTGTTAGGGAGGGAGTTCCAGTATTTCACCCAGCGACAGTGAAGGAACGGCCGATATATTTCCCAGTCAGGGAGGTGAGTGACTTGGAGGGGAACCTCCAGGTGGTGGGGTTCCCAGGTATCTGCTGCTCTTGTCCTTCTAGGTAGTGGGCGTCAAATGTTTGGAAGGTGCTGCCTAAGGAGCCATGGTGAGTTCCTGGCGTGCATCTTGTAGATGGTACACACGGCTGTCACTGTGCATTGCTGGTGAAGTTAGTGGATGTGGAAGGTGGTGGATGGGGTGTCAATCAAGAGGGGCTGCTTGTCCTGGTGGTAATAAATAGCTGGTTTCACGTCCGGCCCCTTTAGAATACTCCCTCAAAGTAATATGGAACAACATAGGAGAAGATAAAGGGGTAAAATACCTCCAATGTGAGCACTCCCCAGTCAGCTACAGCACAGGGTTAGATACAGAGTAACGTTCCCTCTACGCTGTCCCCATCAAACACTCCCCAGTCAGCTACAGCACGGGGTTAGATACAGAGTAAAGCTCCCTCTACACTGTCCCCATCAAACACTCCTAGGACAGGTACAGCACGGGGTTAGATACAGAGTGAAGCTCTGAGAAGGCTTGGTGACCAAACCATCCAATCTATTCACCGTTAGAAGCTGCTTTAAGTGTCACATCCCTGATGCAATGACAGAAGAATGGACACACCAACATCATTCAGCCCCGAGTCTAGTTTGCAGGCGTGCCCTGGTGTTGAGGTTATCTTATTGGACTCGTAATCTAGAATCGCTGGACCAAAGCCACAGAGAATAGTCCTTTGGTAGTACAGAACCTGAGAGTTGCTGTAATGAAGAGACAGATAGCAATGTGGCTGATTCCTAATTGCCCCTGAGGTGTTTGAATGAGTCAGTCACCTGTGGCAACTAGTGATGTATAATAAATGCCGCCCTTGCCTGCCAGGCTCACACCCTGAGAATGAGTTTCTGAAAGCCACGTGGTTCTGACGCAATCATTGTGTCAGACCCTGGCGCACGAGGGATGGGCAAAGCGCAGGGTTATTGGCAACAGAGCCAGAGGCGACAATGAGAGAACGCTCCACACAGTGAAGTGGTTCGGGTCCAGAAGGCACTGCCCGGGAGTGTGGGGGAGGCAGAATCAATCGGGGTCTCCAGAACGGAATTGGTTCATCATCTGAAGTTTGCAGGATTATGGGGAAAGCGTAGTGGAGTGGAGCAAGGCGAATTGCTCTTCGAGAGAGAGCCCGGGGAACAATGGGTGGAATGGCCTCCTTCTGCCTGTAGCCATTCTGTGATTCTGCCATTCTGAGGCCGTAGACCACCCAGGTTGTGGTGTTCGTTGGGATTCTTCTTTTCGGGATGGATGTCGTAGTGTTCACAAAGACCACAGAAGCTAAGTTCATTAACAAAGCTAACTTTTATATACACTACTTAAATTAAGCTTGACCACTTACTCCTACAGTAAACAATCATCATAGTAATCTACACTCTACCAACACTAGTCTCTACACTCTAACTGTACTCTATCCTCTCTAGATCTCTCCTTTCCACTCTCACGGACGTTTGAGAGTCAGTGCTTTATATTGTACCGCATCTAGCTCCATCTAGTGGTTAACTGTAACATGACATTAACTCTTTGTATACTGAACATTTCTATAATGTCACACGGGCCACCTTGTACCATCCTGGTAATGCGTCAACCAGTCTCAAACCAGACTCTTAACTGCCCCATGGAGTCGCTCAGGAAGCCCCTGAGGCCCCCATCGAGAAGACGGCCCACACCCACATTGCCTGGGAAAGTAAGGATCAGGAATCACTTCTGGCTTTGGCCCGGTTCCCACATTGCGAGAATGAATTTTTTTTTTAGAAAGGTAGTCCTCCGTTTCGTCCTGTTTGGAGTGAGGGAGTGTGGCCTAGAGCTGGAGTGCTATCATAGAATTTAGAATCATAGAATTTACAGTGCAGAAGAAGGCCATTCGGCCCATCAGGTCTACACCGGCTCTTGGAAAGAGCGCCCTACCCAAGGTCAACACCTCCACCCTATCCCCATAACCCAGTCACCCCACCCAACACTAAGGGCAATTTTGGACACTAAGGGCAATTTATCATGGTCAATCCACCTAACCTGCACATCTTTGGACTGTGAGAGGAAACCTGAGCACCCGGAGGAAACCCACGCACACACGGGGAGGACGTGCAGGCTCCGCACAGACAGTGATCCAAACCGGGAATCGAACCTGGGACCCTGGAGCTGCGAGGCAACAGTGCTAACCACTGTATTACCGTGCTGCCCATATAAAACTCGCTAAGCGGGAATCACACCCCCCCAGACCAATGATCCAACCGTTATAGAGCAGCAATGATCCAACCGTTATAGAGCAGCAATGATCCAACCGTTATAGAGCAGCAATGATCCAACCGTTATAGAGCCGCAATGATCCAACTGTTATAGAGCAGCAATGATCCAACCGTTATAGAGCAGCAATGATCCAACCGTTATAGAGCAGCAATGATCCAACCGCTATAGAGCAGCAATGATCCAACCGTTATAGAGCCGCAATGACCCAACCGTTATAGAGCAGCAATGATCCAACCGTTATAGAGCCGCAATGACCCAACCGTTATAGAGCAGCAATGATCCAACCGCTATAGAGCAGCAATGATCCAACCGTTATAGAGCAGCAATGATCCAACCGCTATAGAGCAGCAATGATCCAACCGTTATAGAGCAGCAATGATCCAACCGTTATAGAGCAGCAATGATCCAACCGCTATAGAGCAGCAATGATCCAACCGTTATAGAGCCGCAATGATCCAACCGTTATAGAGCAGCAATGATCCAACCGTTATAGAGCCGCAATGATCCAACCGTTATAGAGCAGCAATGATCCAACCGTTATAGAGCAGCAATGATCCAACCGTTATAGAGCAGCAATGATCCAACCGTTATAGAGCCGCAATGATCCAACCGTTATAGAGCCGCAATGATCCAACTGTTATAGAGCAGCAATGATCCAACTGTTATAGAGCAGCAATGATCCAACCGTTATAGAGCAGCAATGATCCAACCGTTATAGAGCAGCAATGATCCAACCGTTATAGAGCAGCAATGATCCAACCGTTATAGAGCAGCAATGATCCAACCGTTATAGAGCCGCAATGATCCAACCATTATAGAGCAGCAATGGTCCCCATCTGCCGCCGCGACAAAGTTCAATTCGTCAGAGCCCAAAGCAAAGACTCACCTGCTTGACGATTGGCTGCAATCTCGCCATGGCAATGACCGTGACCCAGACGGACATGAGTGACCCCAGAAAGTCGCAGAACTGCAGCACATCGTATTCCATGATGCAAAACACCACCATTCCAGGCTGGTCGCAGGCGTGGTAAAACTGCAGGGTTTACAACAAGCATCTGTTAGTCTGCACAATCTGAGGCATCTGCACAGACAGAGGTTGGGAGGGTGGGGGGTGGGGGGAGGGGGCGGGGGGGGGGGGGGGGGGGAGGAGGGGGGGGGTAGGGAGGATGGAAGGTGTTTCCCCTGCCTGGGGAATCCAGATCTAGTGGAGCACAGTTTCAAATTAAGGGGTCTGCCAATAATTTTTTCACATTTTTAAATTTATTTTTTACAGTACCCAATTCAGTTTTTTCAATGAAAGGGGCAATTTAGCGTGGCCAATCCACCTAAGCTGCACATCTTTGGGTTGTGGGGGGGGCGAAGCCCACGCAAACACGGGGAGAATGTGCAAACTCCACACGGACAGTGACCCGGGGTCGGGATCGAACCTGGGACCTCGGCGCCGTGACGCCGCGGTGCTAACCCACTGCGTCACCATGCTGCCCCCCCCAAGGGTCTGCCATTTAATAATGAAATGAAAATCACTTATTGTCACAAGTAGGCTTCAAATGAAGTTACTGTGAAAAGCCCCTAGTCGCCACATTCCGGCGCCTGTTCGGGGAGGCTGTTACGGGAATCGAACCGTGCTGCTGGCTTGCCTTGGTCTGCTTTCAAAGCCAGCGATTAGCCCTGTGAGCTAAACAGCCCCTAATACTGAGATGAGTGGCATTTGTTTCTCTCAGACCAAAAAATAAATAAAGAGGGAGGAGGTAAACTATGAGGGTAAACAAACCAAGAGTTTCTTTAAATATAATAAAGAGGAAGAGAGAGGCCAAAGGGAGATTGAGACTGGGGAAATAATAATGGGGAACCAGGAAATGGCTGAGAAGTTCAATGAATACTTTGCATCAGTCTTCATGGTGGAAGACATTTAATAGCATTCCAAAAATACTAAATAATCGAGGGATAGAAGCAGGGGAAGGTCATTAAGACAATAATAATCACAAGGGGAAAATTACTGGGGAAAATAAGTCCCATTTTTAGGACGGCAACTAGTGGAGTGCCGCAGGGATCATTGCTGGGGTCATAATTATTGACAATAAATATCAATGACTTGGACGAGGGAAGTGAATGTACTATTGCTAAGTTTGTGGATGACACCAAAGTAGGTGGGAAGGTGAGGAAAATACAAAGAGCTTACAGAAGGATAAAGACAGGTTAGGTGAGTGGTCAAAGAATTGGCATTTGGAATGGAATGTAGGAAAATGTGACGTTCTGCCCTTTGGTCGGAAGAATAAAGGAGCTGAATGTTATTTAAATGGAGAGAGACTGCAGAAAGCTGCAGCACGGGGGGGGGGGGGGGGGGGGGGGGGATTTGGGGGTCCTCGCCCATCAATCACAAAACGTTAGCTTAGGGAGCCGGTGGCATTGTGGTGTTGTCAGTAGACTTGTAATCAAACAATCCAGGGCAGTGCCCTGGGACATGAGTTTGAATTCGATAAAAATCTGGAGTTAAAAGTCTAACGACGATCATGAAACCATCGTCGATTGTTGTAAAAACCCATCTGCTTCACTCATGCCCTTGGGGGAAGGAAATCTGCCGTCCTTACCCGGTCTGGCCTACATGTGACTCCAGACCCACAGCAATGGGGTTGACTCTGAAAATGCCCTCTGAAATGGCCGAGCGAGACACTTAGTTCAAGGGCAATTAGGGATGGGAAATAAATGCTGACCTTTGACACCCACATACCGTGAAAAAATAATAATAAAAATTCAGCAGGAAAGCAAATGGAATGTTGGTCTTTATTTCAAAGGGAATGGATTATAAAATAGGGAAGTCCTGCTAAAACTATACACGGCTCTAGTTAGACCACACCTGGAACACTGTGAACAGTTTTGGTCCCCTTATCTATGGAAAGATATCCCGGCATTGGAGGCAGTCCAGAGAAGGTTCACTCGGTTGATCCCGGGTAGGGAGGGATTTTCTATTGAGGAGAGGTTGAGTAGGTTGGGCCTGTGCTCATTGGAGTTTAGAAGAATGAGAGGCCACCTTATTGAGACATATCGGATTCTCAGGGGGTTTGACAGGGTCGATGCTGAGAGGTTGTTTCCCCTTGTGGGAGAGTCTGGGACCAGAGGGCACAATCTCAGAGTAAGGGGGTCGCCCATTTCAGGCAAAGATGAGGAGGAATTTCTTCTCTCAGAGGGGAGTGAATCTGTGGAATTCTTTACCGCAGAGAGCTGTAGGGGCCGGGCCGTTCAGTATGTTCAAGGCTGAGAGAGACAGATTTTTAATCAGTGAGGGAATCGAGGGTTATGGGGATGAGGTGGGAGAGTGGAGTTGAGGATTATATCAGATCAGCCATGATCTCATTGAATGGAGGAGCGGACTCGATGGGCCGAATGGCCTAATTCTGCTCCTATGTCTTAGTCTTCTGTTTAGCCTTTGGACAAAGTGTGGGTTGGGTCACTGAATATGTTCAAGGCTGCGTTAGATTTGTGATGAGCAAGGAAATGAAGAGTTGTGCAACAGGAAGGGTGACGTTGAGGCCACAGTCAGATCAGCCATGATGGCCCTATTGAATGGCAGAGCAGGTTGACGGGCCGAATGGCCTACTCCTGCTCCTGTTCCTTATGACTTCCTGATGAAAGGGGGGGGGGAAGGAGAGACAGAGAGAGAGAGAAGATATGCGTAGATTGATAGAGAATTTTACAAGAGGGCGCAAAGAAAAAAGAGAAAGGCCAGGAGTCAGAGGGAGGAGCTGAGGGTCAGAGGGAGAGGTCGAGTGTCCTGCAGGTCAGGGGTCAGGGATTCCAGGTATGGAGCAGTTTGTGGCAAGTTACTTGGAGATTAGAGTTGGTGTCTGAGCGGTTCAATGGGTAATGTCGCAGAGGGTACCTAAGGCAGGGGTGAGATCTCTCCTCTGTATCGTGTGGGGAATCTGCTCTGTTTCCCCCCTTCCCCCCAACGTCAGTGACCCAGGGGCAAACAGTCACCTTCCCAAACAGCCCCTCCCGGCCAAGACAGGCTCAATGAGCAGAGGCCAGAGGTCAAACAGTCACGGTCACCGGTCAGCTCTGCGCACAAAGGCCCACGCGGCGCACTGTGGATGGACAAAGGGAGGCACTGACCGTGGAGAAAAACATGGTGAAAATGTAGACGGAGGCCTCCAGGAGGTATTCGCTGCGTATTGCTATGGCAACGGGCGGAACGAACATGAGGTTGCTGAGGCAGAGCAAGAGGGTGGAGAGCAGTTGAAAGCCATATGAGTAAGCCTCCAGGTTATCGGTGCAGCCCCATCCATTCCAACCTATAACAGGGAGAAACCAGTCAGAATCACAGGAGACCAATCGGCCCATCGTACCCATGTTGGGGTTTTGAAAGAGCGATCCAATCAGAGACACACCTCCACTCTACCCTCAAAGCCCCGGACCATTGATGTTCATTTGAAATGAAATGAAAGTTGCTTATTGTCACGAGTCGGCTTCAAATGAAGTTACTGTGAAAAGCCCCTAGTCGCCACATTCCGGCGCCTGCTCGGGGAAGCTGGTACGGGAATTGAACCCGCGCTGCTGGCCTTGGTCTGCTTTACAAGCCAGCTGTTTAGCCCACTGTGCTAAACCAGCCCCTATTTGTAAGTATTTTGTCCCTGAATCTTCTCTCGCTGCCCTTTCAGAAGCTCAGATCTCAACAGCCAGCGGGTTTCCCAAAGGCGTGAGGTGGCTTCAATGGCGATTCTCATTGACAACCGACACGCGGCCGGCAGACACGCGGCCGGGGGGGGGGCTGCAGAATCTCGCCCAAGATGTTCTCTCACCCCCCCCCAACCCCTTCACCCCTCTTTCACCTGTTACACCTTGTTGCTGCCCTAACTTGTCCCAGTTCTGATGACAGGTCATCGACCCCAGACGTTGACTCTTGTTTCTCTCCCCGCAGATTGTGCCAGACCTGCCGGGTTTAATCCGGAGTTTTCCCGTTTTTTTTTTCACAGGTTTGCCGCACCCGCCGCGTTTTGTTTTGGGACCAGGACCCTGTCTGCCTCGGCCCTGGTCAAAGACAGCCCGAGAGTGTGGCATCCCCTGAGCTGCCGCTGGCCTACCTGCTTTGCATTCGCAGGCAGCATATAGGTAGTTGTTGGTGCGCAGGAGTTTGCACTGCCCGTAGATGCCGCACTCGTTTATACACGGTGTTAGGTAGGTTCTCAGGTACACCTCTGCTGTCACATTGTTGCACACTTCGTACCTGTGAAGATCAGAGAATATTCCCATCACAAAAGCCGTGAACTGGACCACTGAGTCACAAACTGCGGGGCATCTATACCTCCACAAAGCACAAATGTGAGATTATCCATTTTGGTAGGAATAACAGCAAAAGGGATTATTATATAAATGATAAAATATTAAAGCATGCCGCTGTGCAGAGAGACCTGGGTGTGCTAGTGCATGAGTGGCAGAAAGTTGGTTTGCAGGTGCAACAGGTGATTAAGGCGGCGAATGGAGTTTTTTTTTATTCATAGAATTTACAGTGCAGAAGGAGGCCATTCGGCCCATCGAGTCTGCACCGGCTCCTGGAAAGAGCACCCTACCCAAGGTTAACATCTCCACCCTATCCCCATAACCCAGTAACCCCACCCAACACTAAGGGCAATTTTGGACACTGAGGGCAATTTATCATGGCCAATCCACCTAACTTGCACATCTTTGTCCTTCATTGCTAGAGGGATGGAG
Source organism: Scyliorhinus canicula (assembly GCF_902713615.1). Classification (NCBI taxonomy): domain Eukaryota; kingdom Metazoa; phylum Chordata; class Chondrichthyes; order Carcharhiniformes; family Scyliorhinidae; genus Scyliorhinus; species Scyliorhinus canicula. The sequence goes on from NC_052153.1 coordinate 191,810,030, forward strand.
TTTAAGACTAGGGAGGTTATGCTGCAATTGTATAAGGTGTTAGTGAGGCCACACCTGGAGTATTGTGTTCAGTTTTGCTCTCCTTACCTGAGAAAGGACGTACTGGCGCTGGAGGGTGTGCAGAGGAGATTCACTAGGTTAATCCCAGAGCTGAAGGGGTTGGATTACGAGGAGAGGTTGAGTAGGCTGGGACTGTACTCGTTGGAATTTAGAAGGATGCGGGGGAATCTTATAGAAACATTTAAAATTATGAAGGGAATAGATAGGATAGATGCGGGCAGGTTGTTTCCACTGGCGGGTGAAAGCAGAACTAGGGGACACAGCCTCAAAATAAGGGGAAGTAGATTTAGGACTGAGTTTAGGAGGAACTTCTTCACCCAAAGGGTTGTGAATCTATGGAATTCCTTGCCCAGTGAAGCAGTTGAGGCTCCTTCATTAAATGTTTTCAAGATAAAGATAGATTTTTTTTGAAGAATAAAGGGATTAAGGGTTATGGTGTTTGGGCGGGAAAGTGGAGCTGAGTCCACAAAAGATCAGCCATGATCTCATTGAATGGTGGAGCAGGCTCGATGGGCCAAATGGCCTACTCCTTCTCCTAGTTCTTATGTTCTTAAGGCGGGCTGAATGGTCTCCTTCTGTGCTGTGGCCATTCTATCGTTCTATTAGGACAGGTGGTAATGAGTTATGAAGTCGGCGGACTTTGACAGTCAGAGATGACTGTGACCTCTGGAGTCTGGATGTTTGTGAGGGAATTGGGAGCAGAAACAGGGAGTTCAGCTGGCTGAGAGGAGGCCCAGAGAAAACAGAGGCCAGCGAACCCTCCACATCCCAACCCCCTGCCTTCCTCTACAGCGAGTGTGGCAGAGACCAGGTCCCACCAGACCAAGGCTGCGGAGCCACACCAGGCCCCACCAGACCGAGGCTACGGAGCCACAACAGGCCCCACCAGACCGAAGCTACGGAGCCACACCAGGCCCCACCAGGCCCCACCAGGCCGGGGCTACAGAGCCACACCAGGCCCCACCAGACCGAAGCTACGGAGCCACACCAGGCCCCACCAGGCCCCACCAGGCCGGGGCTACGGAGCCACACCAGGCCCCACCAGACCGAGGCTACGGAGCCACAACAGGCCCCACCAGACCGAAGCTACGGAGCCACACCAGGCCCCACCAGGCCCCACCAGGCCGGGGCTACGGAGCCACACCAGGCCCCACCAGACCGAGGCTACGGAGCCACAACAGGCCCCACCAGGCCAGGGCTGCAGAGCCACACCAGGCCCCACCAGGCCAGGGCTGCAGAGCCAAACCAGGCCCCACCAGGCTGGGGCTGCAGAGCCAAACCAGGCCCCACCAGGCTGGGGCTGTGGAGCCACACCAGGCCCTACCAGGCTGGGGCTGCAGACCCACACCAGGCCCCACCAGGCTGGGGCTGCGGAGCCACACCAGGCCCTACCAGGCTGGGGCTGCAGACCCACACCAGGCCCCACCAGGCTGGGGCTGCGGAGCCACAACAGGCCCCACCAGACCAGGGCTGCGGAGCCTCACCAGACCCCACCAGGCTGGGGCTGTGGAGCCACACCAGCCCCACCAGGCCAGGGCTGTGGAGCCTCACCAGGCCCCACCAGGCTGGGGCTGTGGAGCCACACCAGGCCCCACCAGGCCAGGGCTGTGGAGCCTCACCAGGCCCCACCAGGCTGGGGCTGTGGAGCCACACCAGGCCCCACCAGACCGGGGCTGTGGAGCCACACCAGGCCCCACCAGGCTGGGGCTGTGGAGCCACACCAGGCCCCACCAGACCGGGGCTGTGGAGCCACACCAGGCCCCACCAGGCCAGGCTGCAGAGCCACACCAGGCCCCACCAGGCCGGGGCTGCGGAGCCACACCAGGCCCCACCAGACCAGGGCGGCAGAGCCACACCAGGCCCCACCAGGCCAGGCTGCAGAGCCACACCAGGCCCCACCAGGCCGGGGCTGCAGAGCCACACCAGACCCCACCAGGCCAGGGCTGCAGAGCCACACCAGGCCCCACCAGACCAGGGCGGCAGAGCCACACCAGGCCCCACCAGGCCAGGCTGCAGAGCCACACCAGGGCGGGGCTGCAGAGCCACACCAGACCCCACCAGGCTGGGGCTGTGGAGCCACACCAGGTGATATTTAAGACACAGTTGACCAACACGGCGCAAGCCCATCATCTTACGCGACACATCGCTGTCAAAGAAACTACTAAAACTCCAGAGAATGCTGTCCTAACACCCCGCCATGCCATTGTCACTTTCTGTTAGTTTGGCCACAGTTTCTGTTACACTAATGACCGTGGCTTCCTGTTACATCTCCATCACATGACCACAGCCGCCATTACATCCTGTCACATGACCGTGGCTTCCTGGTCCACCTGTCACATGACCACAGCCACCCGTTACAACCCATTACCTAATCATGGGTGGTCTGTGAATCTGAACTGAATCAGTCTCCAGAGAGTTGAGCACATACGCCTGGATATTTGCCAAGTCGCAATGGCTCAGGAACCCGTTAAAAATCATAGAATCCCTACTGTGCAGAAGAAGTCCGTTCGGCCCATCGAGTCTGCCCTTGGAAAGAGCACCCCACCTCCACCCTATCCCCGTAACCCAGTCACCCCTCCTAACCTTTTTGGACACTAAGGGGCAATTTAGCATGGCCAATCCACCTAACCTGCACATCTTTGGACTGTGGGAGGGAACCGGAGCACCCGGAGGGAACCCACGCACACACGGGGAGAAAGTGCAGACCCCGCACAGGCAGTGACCCAAGGCCGGAATTGAACCCGGGTCCCGGGAGCTGTGAGGCAGCAGTGCTAACCACTGCGCCGCCGTGCCATCCATAAAAATAGGTGGATCCTGATTCTGGGATTCCAGAGCCTGTCTGATTTTCCGGAATGCCTTTTAAGAGTCCGGCTAGTTCCTGTCATAAGCCCACATCCGGCAGGTCCGGTATGGCAGGGCTCCATTGCAGAGACAGATGTCTGAATATACAAACATATTCCATAGGCATGTCCTCCCCCCCATCCCCCCCCCCCCCACCCCCACCCACCCCCCTCCCCTGCCCCGCTCCCACCCCCCAGCATCCCCATCAATGTCGGCCAGTTTTTTTAAAGAGCCATGGTTCACAACAGTTTCGAGGAGTCGTGAACCCTAGTCTGCATCAGGAAACTTTTTAAAAGGTAGCTTCAAATGGTTCTCCTCATGTCTCCTATGCCAAGCTATGCCCTTCCACCTATCCCATGATCCCTGATGCTTTAAAAGCCAGGATATGGCATTTCTATGGCCATTGACCATTACACACTTTATAACAATCCTCTAGTGACGGTAGGACGTGTAAACGAAAGCTTAAAAAAAGCTATTCATTCATAACTTTCTATTATGTTAAAAAAAGCTATTTCATTTAGAACGCAATAAAAGTGTCAATCATCCAGGCCCTTTAAAGTATTCATAACAAAAACCATTAACCCTTGAAACCACTTAACCTAGTGTAACTAAACATGGACAAATTGACAGTAGAGATCAGTGAGTTGAGCTGTCAATCAATGCTTACCCTGGGGTGTAGATGCTTCATCAATTGTAATCGCTGTCGGGGCTCTTGGGGAGGCGAGGGCATGAGGTGGCATGGATGGGGCCTCTGGAGTGTGGGAAGGGGGAGGGCTGGAGGGCCTTTCTGTTTTTATCCCAACTGGGACAAAGTCCCACAGCACTGAGGTGGGCCTTTTCAACGTCCTGCCTCCACTCCCTGCCGCTCCTGTGGTTGCCTCCAAACCTGTCCTCAGGTCAGCAGGCCCAACTGCAGCCTGTATCCGCCTGCCCCCCGGCAATGAAGATCCCTTATGGGCACCTTCCCCCGTGGTAAGTGGGCAGAGCCAAGAACTTTCCTGACTCCCGCTGCCCGCCTCGAGGATGAAAATTCAGGGTATAATCGAGGCTGCAACTTGCCATTCCTGTCCTCAGTTTCTCCCCCAAACTCTCTCCCTCACTCCAAAAGTCTCTTGGTGGTTTAAGAGAAATTCTCAACGTTCAGACTGGTGAATTTTGGTTGGATGAGGATCTCGGGGGACGTGGCGCAATGGCGGGGGAACGGGTTTGAAGTAAAGGATCGACCGTGCACACTGATCTGCTTCTGTCCCGACGACCTCCGGAAAAGGTCTGTTCCCTCAGCTGGATTCGAAAGATCCCATCGCACCCCTTTGTGCATTTGATGGCTCGCTCTGGTGCCCCTCCTCATATTTATCTTGCAAACCAACGTCACAACGAAACCTGATCTGACCATCATCTGTTTGTGGGAGCTTGCTGTGCACAAATTGGTGGCTCCGGCACCCGCAGTGACCACACTTCAAGACGTACTCCATTGGCTGCGCTGCTATTTGGGACCTCTTGGCTCCAGTTGGCTGCTTTGGCCAGCGAGCGAGGGGTTACGGATGAAAACCCCCTGCACCTTATTAATCAATATCACCGCTGCTAATTTTGCTTTGAGTCGTTCAGTGGGAAAGTGAGGCTCAAATTCTGCAAACATCCTATTTACTCCGTGTTCCTTGTAAATCAGTCCCGTATCCAGATTAAACTGCTTGGGTTTAACCAGAATCGCTCTGATAAACAGGCTTCTAATTACTTTCAAACCAAATTGTATTTAATAATAATCCCCAATGTGCAGCTCCAGTTTATTCGGCCCGATACACCGACATTAGCGAGATATGGGGAGGCACAAATCAAATTCTCCATAACTGGGAGATAAACATCTCCACAGCAGATAGACCAGAGCAGGACACAGAGAAGATTCTGGAACCAGCCAGCGGACTCAATGTTTGAAGATAAACATATATATTCTACAAGATTGGGACGGGGGTGGAGAGGAGCAAACAGGAGAGGTTATTTGTGGCTCCGATGATACAGGAGAGGTTTGGTGAGGGGGTACACTCACCCCGATCGTACAGGGGAGGTTTGGTGAGGGGGGTACACTCACCCCGATGATACAGGAGAGGTTTGGTGAGGGAGATACACTGACCCCGATGATACAGGGGAGGTTTGGTGAGGGAGATACACTGACCCCGATGATACAGGGGAGGTTTGGTGAGGGGGGTACACTCACCCCGATGATACAGGAGAGGTTTGGTGAGGGGGGTACACTCACCCCGATCGTACAGGGGAGGTTTGGTGAGGGAGTACACTCACCCCGATCGTACAGGGGAGGTTTGGTGAGGGAGTACACTCACCCCGATCGTACAGGGGAGGTTTGGTGAGGGGGTACACTCACCCCGATCGTACAGGGGAGGTTTGGTGAGTGGGTACACTCACCCCGATGATACAGGGGAGGTTTGGTGAGGGGGGGTACACTCACCCCGATGATACAGGGGAGGTTTGGTGAGGGGGGTACACTCACCCCGATGATACAGGAGAGGTTTGGTGAGGGGGGTACACTCACCCCGATGATACAGGAGAGGTTTGGTGAGGGGGGTACTCTCACCCCGATGATACAGGAGAGGTTTGGTGAGGGGGGTACACTCACCCCGATGATACAGGAGAGGTTTGGTGAGGGGGGGTACACTCACCCCGATCGTACAGGGGAGGTTTGGTGAGGGGGTACACTCACCCCGATCGTACAGGGGAGGTTTGGTGAGGGGGGTACACTCACCCCGATCGTACAGGAGAGGTTTGGTGAGGGGGGTACACTCACCCCGATCGTACAGGGGAGGTTTGGTGAGGGGGGTACACTCACCCCGATCGTACAGGAGAGGTTTGGTGAGGGGGGTACACTCACCCCGATCGGACAGGGGAGGTTTGGTGAGGGGGGTACACTCACCCCGATCGTACAGGAGAGGTTTGGTGAGGGGGTACACTCACCCCGATCGTACAGGGGCGGGTGGCAGAAAATGCCCTGTGCACATGTGGGACAAGCAGACCACGGAACAGGCAATCCGTGACAAACATAGTGGACATCGTAGCAATAAACAGTAATAACCTGACAGGGGAACATTAAACAAGGGACTGCTGTGTGTGCATTTAAAGCGAAACGAGACAAGCATATGAGAGAGAAGGGAATGTGTTTCGATGATAGTTTGGAGGAAAGGTGGAACGAGGTTTGGGTGGGGCATAAACACCAGCATGGACTGGTTGGGCCGAATGGCCTCTTTCTGTGCCGCATGTTCTGTGTAATCCAAATGTGGGCGAGTTGATTTCAGTCGGGAAGCTTTTAAAAACACCCACCAGAACCCAAGCCACTTGAGACTGGGATGAGGAGGAATTTCTTCATCCAGAGGGCGGTGAATCTTTGGGATTCTCTCCCTCAGAGGGCGGTGGAGTCTCAGTCAGTGAGCGTGTCCAAGACGGGAATCAATAGATTTCTAGATGTTAAAGACATCAAGGGATAAGGGGATAGCATGGTGAAAATGCCATTGAGACAGGAGATCAGCAGTGAGCGAGTTGATTGGAGGAGTGGGCCGAGGGGCCGAATGGCCTACCCCTGCTCCGATCTCCTTTGTTCCAACTCGACAGACCACCAGGTGGAATCAAAGAAAGGCAGCCAATCACCTTGCAGGAGACGGGCTGGCCATTTAACATAAAATGAATAAGAAATAAGAGCAGCAGTGGGCCGTTTGGCCCATCTATCCTGATACTCCTTTTAATTAAATTCATAGCTGATCTGATTGTGGCCTTAACTCCACCTCCCCGCCTGACCCCCATAACCCTGACCCAGCCCCCACTGCTCTCTGAGGAAGAGCATCCCAGACTAACGACACTCTGAGATTAGAAATCCCTCCCCATCTCCGTCGGAAATGCAAAGCCCCCTTATTATGAAACCTCGCTGCTTAGTTCTAGAATCCACCATGAGGCGATAAATCTTCTCAGCGTTGCCCTTTCAGAATCTTCTATGTTTCAATAAAAACACCTCTCATCCTTCTATTGACCCAACCTGTCCTCATTCGACAAACCTCTTCATCTCAGGAATTAGCCGAGTGAACCTTCTCTGAGTGGCTTCCTGTGCCAGTTTTCCCCTCTGTCAGTGAGGTCTCCCAAACTGTCCACAGTGTTCCTGGCGTGGTAGCAGGATATCCTGGGCAAAATTCTCCCAAAGGGAGACAAACAGCCGACGCCGGAGTGAAACCCGGAGTGTTTCACTCCGGCGTCGGAGGCTGCTCCTCGCCCCCTATTCCACCACCCCCCCCCCACCCCCTGGGGGCTAGGAGCGGCGGCGCGTGAATTCACGCGCCAGGCCTTGATGCTTGCGTCAAAGCGGCTGCCGTCTTCCCCTCCGCTGCCCCGCAAGACATGGCGGCTTGATCTTGCGGGCCGGCGGAGGGAAAAGAGTGAGCCTTTTAGAGACGCCGGCCCGACGGTCGGTGGACACGTCCTGAGCACCCCCCTGGTGCTCGATCCCCTCTCTGCCCCCCACAGGCCCCACATGCACCGGTCGCGCGATGTTCACGCCGGCAGCGACCAGGTGTGGTTGGAGCCGGCGTGAACCGGTCGGGTTCGGCAGGCCGCTCGGCCCATCCGGGCCGGAGAATCGCCGGTCGCTGTGAGAAACGGCGAGTGGCGATTCTCCGGGCGGTCTGTCGCAAAGCGCGACACGCCATTTTGGGGGGGGGGGGGTGGGAGAATCGCGTGGGGGTGCCAGGGCGGCGTGGCGTGATTCACCCGGCACTCCCGCGATTCTCCCACCCGGCGTGGGGGTGGGAGAGTCGAGCCCCCCTACTTTCACTCTGCACTCCCTGACAACGCAGGACAAATTCCATTCGCCTTTCTGGTCACTTGCGTTATCTGTGTGTTAATCTTTTGTGACTTATTTACACGGGCAACCCAGATCCCTCGGCACCACAGCGTTCTGCAGCCCCTCTTCCTTGAAATAATATTCTGCTTCTCTATTATCCCTCCCAAAGTGGACACTTTCAAACATCTGTCAAATTCTTCTCCGCTCATTTAACTTGTCGACATCGCTTCGCAGACTCTTTAAATCCTCCTCACAACTTACTTTCCTCCCCATCGTCGTAACATCAGCAAATGCTGCGACAGTACAGTCGGTCCCTGCATCCGGGCGATCAATCCAGATCGTACATGTGGCTGGGAGCCTCACATTTAATCCGTTCTCCAAATTAAACTATTGCCGGCCTGATTCTCTGGGTGTCAGGGAATCTGGCCTCTCATGGGAAGAAAAAGCTAAATGCCCTGACGGCCCCTCTCATACAGCCCACCCACACATCCCCCTCAATCCCTCCTCCCCCACGCCTGGTGTCAGGACTCTGACGTTGCTCTGCTCCTACGATCCAAGGATATGGATTACTTGGACCGGCGCCCTGAGCTCGTGAAGGATCCCGGGCTCCCAAAGCCTCCCGACCAAAATCCCACACCTCTCCCGCCCACAGCTTGGAAAATCTGCCCTGTCAATTGATCAGAGTTCGTCTCTCCGCTGGGAAATGCACAGCACCCGGGGCACAATGAAGTGTTTCTGGAGCATCTCAAACTGTATCAGCCTTTATCGAGGATGAAGGGACAATGCATTAAGCGAAGGTAGAAAGGCTGAAAAGAGCTGAGTTTTTCCCCATAGCAACGTACGGGCGGACATGGCCTAGGTTAAACATCACATCAAAAGATGTTTAGAATCCCAGCATTGCTTATAATCAAAGGTTAAAGCAGATTGGCAAAAAACAAGTACCGAGAATATCCATTACTTAATTTTGCTTTGCTTTAAAATGATGAAGGGGATTGAAAGGGTTGATGTAACGTTTGCAGAAGATCGAAATTCTGGGTGATCAATAATCACTAATTAATCCACTCGGGAATTCAGGAGAAACCTCAGGCGGGATTCTCTGATCCCGCGGCGGGTCGGAGAATCGCCGTTGGGGGGGTGGGGGGGGGGGGGGGCGTGAATCCCACGACGCCGCCCCGGCGCCGGGCCGCAGATTCTCATTGAATCGGCGCCAATGGTGTCGGCATGGCTGGCGCGGCCGGCGTGGCATTGGTCGGGGGCCGCTCAACGTTCCCCCCCCCACCCCCCGGTGATTCTCCACGCTCAACGGGCTGAATGCCCGCCGAGTTCGGCCGAGACCCGCCGGTGTCGTTCGCGTGAGGTACTGCCCAGCGGGATCTCGGCGTTCTGGCTGCGGGGGCCGTCCTGGTGGTGGGGAGGGGGGCATCCGACTTTATTTCACAGTCTTTATTTCGAATTATTCGCTCGTGTGAACTGAAAACTCTCCCATTTGAACACGGAACCTTACCCATTGTCGGCGGAGCAGAGGGAGCGTAGGGTGATGTACCAGTTTCCTGTCTGAGGGTAAGGGATGCGCAGTCTGGTAACATTTGAAGTGGAATTGACCAACAAGAGGAACCCCGCAGAAGTTTCTGGAACAGAAGATAAGATGGATTTGTGTCAGTGAGTTGAGTGCTCTTACTTCCTCCCCTGTCTGACTGAGCTACCTGCTCACCAAGGAATGAGTGGCTTTAAGAAGGGTAGAGAGATAGGGAGAGGGAATCCCAGCACTGAGGGCCCACGACAGCTGGAGTCGCACTTCTGGTGGGGAACCTTCGTGCTACGTGTTCAGAACCTTTCCCCCTGCCCGGAATCTCTCCTGGGTGTGAATGGGTTGGAAATCTCGGAGAGGAAAGCAGGTGGAATGGAACACGGGCTGCCTGTTGGGCAGCTCACTGGGGATAAGGATTCTTCATTCGGAGGCCCCTTATTCCTCTGAGCTCCAGGGTCATTGCGATAGGAGGCCACCACATTCAAACCCTGAGCATCAAATGGAACAAAACAAGGCCCCGGACTGTGAGATTTGTTCAGCCGGGGCAGTAATGAGTGGCGGGATTTCTCCATTACCTGATTCACAACTGATTGAAGTGTTGTCCGATGGCGTCAGAGGCATCCCGTGATTCAGGCAGCCAACCACCGTCACGTTCTCTCCTTTCACCGAGGACTGCAAATCAGAGAAAAGGTTGGCAGGTTAATGACTAAAATGAAGATTCTCTGGGCTGAGATTTCCGAGGAGATTGACGGATTGCCACTCCACTCCTAATTACTGGAGCTACACATTTCCCTCCTGGACTTCTGAACAGGGCCTCTTCAGAAACGTGGGGCAGCCCTTCCTTCGGAGTGCAGCATTGTCAGGGGAAGCCCAGTCACACACTCTTGTTACAGCACTATCTCCTGTACACCAGTCAGTTTAAATGGAACAAAGCTACTTTGAGTAAGTGTGTGAGGTAAGTGGGTAAGGTAAGTGTCTGAGGTAAGTGTGTAAGGTAAGTGGGTAAGGTAAGTGTGTAAGGTAAGTGTGTAAGGTAAGTGTGTGAGGTAAGTGTGTGAGGTAAGTGTGTGAGGTAAGTGTCTGAGGTAAGTATGTAAGGTAAGTGGGTAAGGTAAGTGGGTAAGTGGGTAAGATAAGTGTCTGAGGTAAGTGTCTGAGGTAAGTGGGTAAGGTAAGTGTCTGAGGTAAGTGGGTAAGGTAAGTGGGTAAGGTAAGTGGGTAAGGTAAGTGTGTGAGGTAAGTGTCTGAGGTAAGTGGGTAAGGTAAGTGTCTGAGGTAAGTGGGTAAGGTAAGTGGGTAAGGTAAGTGTCTGAGGTAAGTGGGTAAGGTAAGTGGGTAAGTGGGTAAGATAAGTGTCTGAGGTAAGTGTCTGAGGTAAGTGTCTGAGGTAAGTGGGTAAGGTAAGTGGGTAAGGTAAGTGTCTGAGGTAAGTGGGTAAGGTAAGTGGGTAAGGTAAGTGGGTAAGGTAAGTGGGTAAGGTAAGTGTGTAAGGTACGTGGGTGAGGTAAGTGTGTAAGGTAAGTGGGTAAGGTAAGTGTGTAAGGTACGTGGGTGAGGTAAGTGTGTAAGGTACGTGGGTGAGGTAAGTGTGTAAGGTAAGTGGGTAAGGTAAGTGGGTAAGGTAAGTGTGTAAGGTAAGTGTGTAAGGTAAGTGGGTAAGGTAAGTGTCTGAGGTAAGTGTCTGAGGTAAGTGTCTGAGGTAAGTGTCTGAGGTAAGTGTCTGAGGTAAGTGTCTGAGGTAAGTATGTAAGGTAAGTGGGTAAGGTAAGTGGGTAAGATAAGTGTCTGAGGTAAGTGGGTAAGGTAAGTGGGTAAGGTAAGTGTCTGAGGTAAGTGTGTAAGGTAAGTGGGTAAGGTAAGTGGGTAAGATAAGTGGGTAAGGTAAGTGTGTGAGGTAAGTGTGTGAGGTAAGTGGGTAAGGTAAGTGGGTAAGGTAAGTGTCTGAGGTAAGTGTGTAAGGCAAGTGGGTAAAGTAAGTGTGTAAGGTAAGTGGGTAAGGTAAGTGGGTAAGGTAAGTGGGTAAGGTAAGTGTCTGAGGTAAGTGTGTAAGGCAAGTGGGTAAAGTAAGTGTGTAAGGTAAGTGGGTAAGGTAAGTGGGTAAGGTAAGTGTCTGAGGTAAGTGTGTAAGGTAAGTGTGTAAGGTAAGTGGGTAAGGTAAGTGTGTAAGGTAAGTGGGTAAGGTCAGTGGGTAAGGTCAGTGGGTAAGGTCAGTGTGTAAGGTAAGTGGGTAAGGTAAGTGGGTAAGGTAAGTGGGTAAGGTCAGTGTGTAAGGTCAGTGTGTACGGTAAGTGGGTAAGGTAAGTGTCTGAGGTAAGTGTGTAAGGTAACTGTGTAAGGTAAGTGGGTAAGGTAAGTGTCTGAGGTAAGTGTGTAAGGTAAGTGTGTAAGGTAAGTGGGTAAGGTAAGTGGGTAAGGTCAGTGTTCTGAGGTAAGTGTGTGAGGTAAGTGTGTAGAGTAAGTGTGTGAGGTAAGTGTGTAAGGTACGTGGGTGAGGTACGTGGGTAAGGTACGTGGGTAAGGTAAGTGGGTACGGTAAGTGGGTAAGGTAAGTGGGTAAGGTAAGTGGGTACGGTAAGTGGGTAAGGTAAGTGGGTAAGGTAAGTGGGTAAGGTACGTGGGTAAGGTACGTGTGTCAGGTAAGTGTGTAAGGTACATGGGTAAGGTAAGTGTGTCAGATAAGTGTGTAAGGTTCATGGGTAAGGTAAGTGTGTCAGGTAAGTGGGTAAGGTAAGTGGGTAATGTCAGTGTTCTGAGGTAAGTGCGTGAGGTAAGTGTGTGAGGTAAGTGTGTAGAGTAAATGTGTGAGGTAAGTGTGTAAGGTACGTGTGTGAGGTACGTGGGTAAGGTAAGTGGGTAAGGTAAGTGGGTACGGTAAGTGGATAAGGTAAGTGGGTAAGGTAAGTGGGTAAGGTAAGTGGGTAAGGTAAGTGGGTAAGGTAAGTGGATAAGGTACGTGTGTCAGGTAAGTGTGTAAGGTACATGGGTAAGGTAAGTGTGTCAGGTAAGTGTGCGAGGTTCATGGGTAAGGTAAGTGTGTCAGGTAAGTGTGTCAGGTAAGTGTGTCAGGTAAGTGGGTAAGGTAAGTGGGTAAGGTAAGTGTCTGAGGTAAGTGTGTAAGGCAAGTGGGTAAAGTAAGTGGGTAAGGTAAGTGGGTAAGGTAAGTGTCTGAGGTAAGTGTGTAAGGTAAGTGTGTAAGGTAAGTGGGTAAGGTAAGTGGGTAAGGTCAGTGTGTAAGGTCAGTGTGTAAGGTAAGTGTGTACGGTAAGTGGGTAAGGTAAGTGTCTGAGGTAAGTGTGTAAGGTAACTGTGTAAGGTAAGTGTGTAAGGTAAGTGTGTAAGGTAAATGTGTAAGGTAAGTGGGTAAGGTAAGTGGGTAAGGTAAGTGGGTAAGGTCAGTGTTCTGAGGTAAGTGTGTGAGGTAAGTGTGTAGAGTAAGTGTGTGAGGTAAGTGTGTAAGGTACATGTGTGAGGTACGTGGGTAAGGTACGTGGGTAAGGTAAGTGGGTACGGTAAGTGGGTAAGGTAAGTGGGTAAGGTAAGTGGGTAAGGAATGTGTGTCAGGTAAGTGTGTAAGGTACATGGGTAAGGTAAGTGTGTCAGGTAAGTGTGCGAGGTTCATGGGTAAGGTAAGTGTGTCAGGTAAGTGTGTCAGGTAAGTGGGTAAGGTACGTGTGTAAGGTAAGTGGGTAACAGGGGCTGGTTTAGCTCACTCAGCTAAATCGCTGGCTTTTAAAGCAGACCAAGCAGGCCAGCAGCACGGTTCGATTCCCGTACCAGCCTCCCCGGACAGGCGCCGGAATGTGGCGACTAGGGGCTTTTCACAGTAACTTCATTGAAGCCTACTCGTGACAATAAGCAATTTTCATTTCATTTCATTCGTAAGGTAAGTGTGTAAGGTAAGTGTGTAAGGTAAGTGTGTAAGGTAAGTGTGTCAGGTACATGGGTAAGGTAAGTGTGTAAGGTACGTGGGTCAGGTAAGTGTGTCAGGTAAGTGGGTCAGGTAAGTGGGTCAGGTAAGTGGGTAAGTGGGTAAGGTACGTGGGTAAGTGTGTGAGGCAAGTGTGTGAGGCAAGTGTGTGAGGCAAGTGTGTGAGGCAAGCGGGTAAGGTAAGTGGGTAAGCGGGTAAGGTAAGTGGGTAAGGTAAGTGGGTAAGTGTGTGAGGTAAGTGGGTAAGGTACGTGGGTAAGGTAAGTGGGTAAGGGGGTAGGGTGGGTCAGGTGGGGGCTGGAGGGGTCGGTTTTTGATGGGGTGTGTGGAGGATCAAGATGTTTAGGTGGGCAGTTGGGGATTGGGGGCTAGTCGAGGGGTGGTTGTTGGTGTGATGGGCTGTTGGGGGGTATTTAGGAGGTACTTGGGTTGTGGGGGGGTTTCGTCGGGTGGTGCGGGCGAGTATCGCCATGCGGTTGGAGGGTAGGTGGGTGGTCAGGGGGGCATTAGTCAGGTGGGGAGTTCAATTTGTGGTTCAGTAGGGAGTCTGGGGGGGTCAGTATTGTCCTCACCCAGGAGTTAGAAGTGGTTTAATTTTTCTAACGTTTCCTGAGTAACCATTCTGAAGCATCCAAAGTCTCCGACATTAACTCAGAGTTCCAGAAGGTTCCAGCCTCAGGATAATTGTTCAATGAAAGCTGAATCTTCACAGATTCACAGGAGTGTTACAGTGCAGAAGGAGGCCATTCAGCCCATTGTCTTTGCACTGACTCTCCAAATGAGCACCATGACTTAGTGCCACTCCTCTGCCTTTTCCCCGTGGGGAGAAAGCAGGATTAGGCTATTGAGTTGGATGATCAGCCATGATCGTGATGAATGGCGGAGCAGGCTCGAAGGGTCAAAAGGCCTCCTCCTGCTCCTATCTTCTATGTATCTATGACCCCTGCATATTGTTTCAATTCAAATACTCATCTAATGCCCTCTTGAATTCCTGGATTAAACCTGCCTCCACCTCACTTCCAGGCAGAGAATTCCAGACCCCAACATCCGCTTGCTTCTTTTGTAAATGACTTTCAATCTGTGCCCCCTCATTCTCGATCCTTTAATAATCAGGAACAGTTTCTCCAGGTTCCAGACACCAACAGTTGCTAGGATACCGCACAGGAACCCCAATATTTAATTTAATTTGTAAAACTGTGAGGAAAGGAAACTTCGCTCCAGGCGTGATTCTGCACAACAATAGGGATGTGGTATAGGTATATTAAAAAAAACTTTATTACTAACACAGTATTACTAACTTTACTATCATAAAGACCAGTTAAACAATGCTTAACAATACAGTGTGTCAGGTAAGTGTGTCAGGTAAGTGGGTAAGGTACGTGTGTCAGGTAAGTGTGTAAGGTAAGTGTGTAAGGTAAGTGGGTAAGGTACGTGGGTAAGGTACATGGGTAAGGTAAGTGGGTAAGGTATGAAACAACAACTGTTAACTGTTTTCTTTATCTCCACTCGAACAACATCCATCTCGGGTCAAAATCCACTTTTATGTATTAGCAGACGCAGGACAACTTGCTTAATAAAAATGACTTGGATATCCTGCTTTGATAAAGAGATATCCTTCAGGATCTACCTTGCAGATTCTTGCCTGTCTCAAATTACTGTATAACCTGCCAGCCTTCGAGAAACCGCTCTGTTCCGTTTACGGGCAAATCTTTAACTCACTGTTTTCAGAGAGGCTGTTTGACTGTCCACATCCCAATTTAAACTGAACTTCAAAACTGAAAACTCAACACCTGACTGCTTCGGCTCCAGGCTCCTCCCATTAACTACATCATTGATTAGTAGGTTCGCAGACGACACAAAAATTGGTGGAGTTGCCAATAGTGAAGAGGATTGTCCGAGGATAGCACGGTAGCATTGTGGTTAGCACAATCGCTTCACAGCTCCAGGGTCCCAGGTTCGATTCCGGCTTGGGTCACTGTCTGTGCGGAGTCTGCACGTTCTCCCCGTGTGTGCGTGGGTTTCCTCTGGGTGCTCCGGTTTCCTCCCACAGTCCAAAGATGCGCAGGTTAGGTGGATTGGCCGTGATAAATTGCCCTTAGTGTTCCAAATTGCCCTTAGTGTTGGGTGGGGTTACTGGGTTATGGGGATAGGGTGGAGTTGTTAACCTTGGGTAGGGTGCTCTTTCCAGGAGCTGGTGCAGACTCGATGGGCCGAATGGCCTCCTTCTGCACTGTAAATTCTATGTAATCTATGATACAGCAGGATATAAGCTGGTTGGAGTCTTGGGCAGAGAAATGGCAGATGGAGCTTAAAGCAGACAAGTGTGAGATAATGCACTTTGGAAGGTGCAAAGCATGTAGGAATTACACAATAAATGGTAGAACTCTTGCGAGTGCTGACAGGCAGAGAGATCTGGCCGTGCATATCCACCGATCACTGAAAGTGGCAACGCATGTGGATAAGGTGGTCAAGAGGGCATACGGCATTCTGGCCTTCATTGGTCAGAGCATTGAATATAAAAATTGGCAAGTCATGTTGCAGCTGTACAGAACCTCAGTTGGAAATAATGTACAATTCTGGTCGCCACACTACCAGAAGGATGTGGCTGCTTTGGAGAGGGTACAGAAGCGGTTTACTGGGATGTTGCCTGTAATGGAGGGCATTATCTATGAGGTGAGGTTAGATAAACTCGGTCTGTTCTCACTGGAACGACGGAGGTGGAGAGGCGACCTGATAGAGGTCTGCAAGATTATGAGTGGCATGGACAGAGTGGATAGTCAGAGGCTCTTTCCTAGGGTAAGAGAGTCAAGTACTCGGGGGCATAAGTTTAAAATGCGTGGGGAAAAGTTTAGAACTGATGTGCGAGGCAAGTTTCTTTACACAGAGGGTGGTAAATATATGGAACGCGCTGCCTAGGGAGGGGGTGGGAGCAGGTACGATAGCGGCATTTAACGGGCATCTAGACAAATATATGAATAGGGTGGGAATGGAAGGATATGGACTCCGTAAGTGCATATGGTTTTAGTTTAGGCAGGTACCATGGTCGGTGCAGGCATGGAGGGCCGAAGGGCCTGTTCCTGTGCTGGATTGTTCTTTGTTCTTTATGTTTATCATCTTACTAAACTAAACCCAATGTCTCTAATTATCTACTCCCATGGAACCCTCTTTACATAAACAAAATTCCATTAGCCCAACTTTTACGATGCATTAATTGTACCTCTGTCTCCAAAATGCCTTTCAGAGTAGGATTTTTAAAAACATGACTGGAGCAGTCACACACAACCCAGGCATTTAACCCTTACTGCATCAATTATATATATTACAATATATCTAAAATTCCTCCATTTATCACAGCTCTTCCCGCCAAACTGCATCATCTCATACTTCTCCGCATTGAACTTTCATCAGCCACCTCTCTACCCACTCCACCGACTTGTCTACGTCCTTTTGTTGTATCTGGACTTTGAGAACGCTTTTGGTAAAGTCCTTCGTAAGGGGTTACTGAGCAAAGTTGAAGCACATGGGATACGGAATATGGATCAGGAATTAGTTGACAGACTGGAAACAGGGAGTGGGAATGAATGAGTCATTTTCCGAGTGGTAATCAGTGACTAGTGGGGTAGTGATTGGGCCTCAGCTGTTCACAATTTATATAAATGACCTGGTTGAGGGAACCAAATGTAACATTTCCATGGTGGCTCAGTGCTTAGCACTGCTGCCTCACAGCGCCAGGGACCCGGGTTCGATTTCAGCTTATCCGTGTGGAGTTTGCACATTCTCCCCATGTCTGTGTGGGTTTCCTCCGGGTGCTCCGGTTTCTTCCCACAGTCCAAAGATGTGCAGGTTAGGTGGATTGACCGTGCTTAATTGCCCCTTAGTGTCCAAAAGATGTGTAGGTTAGATGGGGTTATGGAGATAGGGTGCAAAATGGACCTAGGTGGGATGCTTTATTGGAGGGTTGGTGCAGACTTGATGGACCGAATGACCTCCCTCTGCACTGTAGGGATTCTATAGATTCTATGGAAGTTTGCTGATAAAACAAAACTGGGCGGAATTGTGAGTTGTGAGGAGATCACATGGAGACTTCGAGGTGATTTAGTCAAGTTGCGTGAAGGGGCAAACACATGGCAGTTCAGTAAAACGCGGATAAATGTGATGTTATCCACTTTGGTGTGAAAAAGAGAAAGGAAGAGTGTTATTTAAACGGTGATATATTGGAAAGTGTGGATGTACAAAGGCATCTGGGTGTCGAGGATCAGCCATGATCATAATGAACGACAGAGCAGGCTTGAAGGGCCAAATGGCTTCCTCCTGCTGCTATTTACTATGTTTCTATTTTTTAAAGTTCTACACTATCCTATTCTTCCAAGTTTTGTGTCATCCGCAAGCTTTGAAATTGTCCCCTACATGACAAGATCTAGGTGATTAATATCTATCAGGAAAAGCAAGGGTCCCAATACTGACCCCTGGGGAACCCCACTACTAACCTTCCTCCATCCTGAAAAATATCCATTGACCATTACTCTGCTTACTATTATTCAGCTAATCTTGTATCCATGTTGCTACTGACCTTTTTATTCTATGAGCTCTAACTTTTCTCACAGGTCTGTTGTGTGGCACTGTATCGAATGCCTTCTGAAAGTCCATGTACACCACATCAACAACATTACCCTCATTGACCCTCTCTGTTACCTCCTCAAAAACCTCCACTAAATTAGTTAAACACAATTTCCCCTTTAGAAATCCATGCTAACTCTTCCTAATCAACTCATACTTTTCCATGTGACTACTAATTCTAACCCTGGAAGGCTGCGTACTTAGCCTCCTACTATACTCCCTATACACACATGACTGTGTGGCAAAATTTGGCTCCAACTCCATCTACAAGTTTGCTGATGACATGTCCGTAGTGGATCGGATCTCGAACAACTATGAGTCAGATTATAGGAGGGAAATAGAGAACCTAGTGGAGTGGTGTACTGACAACAATCTCTCCCGCAATGTCAGCAAAACTAAAGAGCTGGTCATTGACTTCAGGAAGCAAAGTACTGTACACACCCCTGTCTGCATCAACAGGGCCGATGAGGAGTTGGGTGACAGCTTCAAATTCTAGGTGTCATCACCAAAAATCTGTCCAGCTTCACCCACGTCAATACTGCGACAAAGAAAGCACAACAGCGCTTCTACTTCCTCAGGATACTAAGGAAATTTGGCATGTCCACATTGACTCTTCCCAGTTTTTACAGATGCACCATAGAAAACATCCTATCGAGCTGCATCACAGCCTGGTATGGAAACTGCTCGGCCCAAGAGCACAAGAAACTTCAGAGAGTCGTGAACACAGCCCAGTCCATCACACAAACCGCCTCCCATCCATTGACTCCATCTACACCTCCCGCTGCCTGGGGAAAGTGGGCAGCATAATCAAGGATCCCTCCCACCCGGCTTACTCACTCTTCCAACTTCTTCCATCGAGCAGGAGATACAAAAGTCTGAGAATACACACAAACAGATTCAAAAACAGTTCCTTCCCCGCTGTTACCAGACTCCTGAATGACTTCTAATGGACTGAACTGATCTCTTCACACATCTTCTCTACTGAGTAGTTCTCCGCATGCTTCACCCGATGTCTGTGTCTATGTATTTACATTGTGTATTCATGTATGTCCCATGTTTTTGATGTCTGGAACGATCTGTTTGGACTGTACACAGAACAATACTTTTCACTGTACCTCGGTACACGTGACAATAAATCAAATCAAACCAAAAACCGCTCGAGAGAAATGCAAGGAACAGCTAAGGGACCACTGTGAGCATTCAGAAGGGCACTACTTTGGCAATGCTGTGTGTATTACCCAGGCAAGAAGCCAAGGCCAACACAGGCTCATACCATGCAAGTATGCCCACTTCCATTCAACGCGCCAATGCAATTAAACTGCATCATTACAACTAAGGTTGCCCCAACAATGATGAACATAGAACACACAGGGCAGAAAGAGGCCATTCGGCAGACTGAGTCTGCACCGACCCACTTTAATCCCTCACATTCCCCCTATCCCCGTAACCCAGTAAGCGCTCCTAACCTTTTTGGTCACTAAGGACAATTTATCATGACCGATCCACCTAACCTGCACGTCTTTGGACTGTGGGAGGAAACCGGAGCACCCGGAGGAAACCTACGCACACATGGGGAGAACGTGCAGACTCCGCACAGACAGTGACCAAGCCGGGAATCGAACCTGGGACCCTGGTGCTGTGAAGCCACAGTGCTAACCATTGTGCTACCGTGCTGCCCATGGGCATCCATTAGAAATGGAGGTAGACAGAGAGGCTGCTGTTTCCGTCAGTGGGGAACAGACATTTATTCTCTCCAGACTGGCATCCGACTTTGATTTGGAAGACACCAGAGCTAGATCAGCCACCTACGCGGGGGAACCTTTACGGATTATGGGAACCATGATGACCCAGTGACGTCAGCCACGCCAAAATACATCAGGGCATGACCAGTTCCATACACGTTGCTCGAGAAACGAGAGACTGATCTTGGGAGTATGGAAGGTTTTGGAATAATAAAACCTGTGCAATTCGCGGAGTGGGCCACACCCACCGTTCCTGTCCTCAAACCCGATACATTGGTCCACCTCTGTGGTGATTATAAACTCACAGTCAACCAGGTCTCAAGATTGGACAGATACCCCATGCTACGTATAGAGGACATATACGCCAAACAAGCGGGTGGCCAGACTTTCAAAAAACTAGACCGGAGCCACGCCCACCGCCAGTTGGAACTAGACGAAACCTTCCATAAATACGTTGGGATTAACACCCATAAGGACCTCTACTCGGATACAGTGATGGGTCTTGTTATTGGATACGAATATCGCCCTGGACTGCAAATAATCAATGCTGAGACCTTGAGTTGTCTCCCACTGCCATCAAGACACGGTAGCATTGTGGATAGCACAATCGCTTCACAGCTCCAGGGTCCCAGGTTCGATTCCGGCTTGGGTCACTGTCTGTGCGGAGTCTGCACATCCTCCCCGTGCGTGCGTGGGTTTCCTCCGGGTGCTCCGGTTTCCTCCCACAGTCCAATGATGTGCAGGTTAGGTGGATTGGCCATGATAAATTGACCTTACTGTCCAAAATTGCCCTTAGTGTTGGGTGGGATTACTGGGTTATGGGGATAGGGTGGAGATGTTGACCTTGGGTAGGGTGCTCTTTCCAAGAGCCGGTGCAGACTCGATGGGCCGAATGGCCTCCTTCTGCACTGTAAATTCTATGATCTAAGACCAGCTTCTTTTCCTGCATTAGAAGATGTCACAATGACCTTGAGGTTCTTCAAAACTCTGCTGGTATCGGCGAAACAAGTAAAGATTTGGACACAAAAGGAGCCGATGTTACCAAAACTGAAACACGTGATCCTGAGTGGTGGGACACGAGGACAGCTCTCTGATGACTTGAAGCCGGATCTCACAAAGCGAGAGCAATTTGGTGTTGAGAAGGTATAATCCTGTGGGCCTCCCGGATGATCGTTCCCCACCCAGGCCAGCGAACAATTTTAATGCAGCGATTTAACAGCCATTCTGGGGTTTTTAAAAGAAAGATGCTCGCCAGGAGATACAGTTGGTGGCTCAAGCTCGACACAGATTGGGCAGAACGGTAGCATGGTGGTTAGCATAAATGCTTCACAGTTCCAGGGTCCCAGGTTCGGTTCCCGGCTGGGTCACTGTCTGTGCGGAGTCTGCACGTCCTCCCCGTGTGTGCGTGGGTTTCCTCCGGGTGCTCCGGTTTCCTCCCACAGTCCAAAGATGTGCGGGTTAGGTGGATTGGCCATGATAAATTGCCCGTAGTGTCCTAAAAAGAAGTAAGGTTAAGGGGGGGGGGGGGTTGTTGGGTTACGGGTATAGGGTGGATACGTGGGTTTGAGTAGGGTGATCATTGCTCGGCACAACATCGAGGGCCGAAGGGCCTGTTCTGTGCTGTACTGTTCTATGTTCTAATCACAGATACCGCAAACTTGGCAAAACAATGTAACTTATTCCAGGAAACCCCTACAGCCATGGGAGTGTCCAGGTAGACCACAGGGTGCTGTAGACTTTGCCGGGGTACATGGAGGTACATCACATGGCCTCCACCACCTCCCTTGTCACCACTGAGAAATTTCAACAGAGTTTTTGTGTCCAAAGCATCGTGGAAGTTAGTCGCCGGCAACGGCACTGCTTTCACTGGTCCGGAGTTCGAGGCCTTCATGAAATCAAATGGCATCAAGCACATTAGGATGGCGCTATTTCATCCACGCCCAACAATTTGGCAGAGCGGGCAGTGCAGGCCTTCAGAAATGGCGTGAAGAAGCAACCAATCGCATCTATAGAAACTGGGTTGGCACGGTTCATATTTAATAACCATACCACTGCCCAAATCACGACAGGAGCCGCTCTGATGGAATTATTGACATGACGACGGCTTCGCACCAGGTTAAACTTGTCGTTTCCGAATTTGGCCGAGAATGTGGAGACCCAACAGCAAAAAGCACCATGAGATCTGAGAGAGTGTTTGAAGACCGGTGACGCAGTCCAGAATTTCGGTGACGGCTCCCGTTGGGTCCCAGGAGTCATATTTGATAAAAGAAATGGGGCCTGAATCCAACAAGGTGAAGATCCAATGAAAATCTCTGAGGAAGCACTTGGACCACTTCAGAAGTAGAGAGCCTGCCCCCATTGAGGCCTCACCTCTGACCCCAGTGGTGGCCATACCTGGCGCTGGGTTACCGCCCGTAGAAGACCCGATGCCCATCTCCCCCGATTGTGAGGACTCAGTTCAAACATGGAGGCCGAGGTATTGGGGGTTCGGTCAGAAGCTAATAACGAAGGAGAACGTCGGTGATCCTTATAGTTTCCCTGCAGAAGCAAAGGTCGCCTATCCGCTTCACACATCCCGATCCAGCTCCGCCTGCCACAGGCACAAGGCCGAGCACAGAGAAGCAGAGGAGACCTCCTCATCATGGAAGCATTGAGGATGAAACAGACTGGAGGGTGGAGGGAAGGTAGCGGATGATCATCGATATTCGTGGAATGAAATGAAAATGAAAATCACTTATTGTCACGAGTAGGTTTCAAATGAAGCCCCTAGTCGCCACATTCCGGCGCCTGTTCGGGGAGGCTGGTACGGGAATTGAACTGTGCTGCTGGCCTGCCTTGACAGCCAGCGATTTAGCCCAGTGTGCTAAACCAGCCCCAGGAATATGACTGGATTTGTTTATTGTTATGCGTACCGAGGTACTGTGAACAGTGTTGTTCTGCGTACAGTCCAGACAGATTGTTCCATACATGAGAAAAATATATAATAGGGCAAACATAAAATACTCAATGTAAATACATAGACACAGGCATCGGATGAAGCATACAGGAGTGTAGTTAGTAGAGAAGATGTGTGAAGCGATCAGTTCAGTCCATAAGAGAGTTGTTTAGGAGTCTGGTAACAGCAGTGAAGAAACTATTTTTGAGTCTGTTCGTGTATGTTCTCAGACTTTTGTATCACCTGCCCGATGGAAGAAGTTGGAAGAGTGAGTAAGCCGGGGGGGGGGAGGGATCTTTGATTATGCTGCCTGCTTTCCCCAGGCAGCGAGAGGTGTAGATGGAGTCAATGGATGGGAGGCAGGTTTGTATGATGGACTGGGCTGTGTTCACGACTCTCTGAAGTTTCTTGCGGTCCTGGGCCGAGCAGTTGCTGTGATGCAGCCCGATAGGATGCTTTCTATGGTGCATCTGTAAAAGTTGGTAAGAGTCAATGTGAACAGGCCGAATTTCTTTAGTTTCCTGAAGTTTTGGCGCTGTTGTGCTTTCTTGGTCATCATGTTGACGTGGGTGGACCAGGACTGATTGTTGGTGATGTGTTCATGTAGGAATTTGAAGCTGTCCACCATAGCACCATTGATGCAGACAGGGATGTGTGAATATGAGTTCCCCTATTGAGTGGGCGGAGACTCTCCCAATAGGAACTATTCAGCAGGAGTTTAAAAGTTGCAGCCCAGGCCTTGACCGCATTCTCAATATCCGTGGGTTGGGATACAAACATTGTACGGCTGCAGCAATTTTCTTTAACCAGACAAACTGGAGTCTATATGAAGTCTGGCCTTGAAGGAGTTATTACAGCGATGGAATACTCTCCACTTGCCTGGATGAGTGCAGCTCCAACAACACTCAAGGAGCTCAACACTATCCAAATCAGCTGACGTGTTTGGCACCCCATCCACAAGCATTTACTCCCTCCACCACCGACGAACAGCCGTGTGTACCATCGACAAGATGCACTGCAGTAACTCCAAGGTTCCTTAGGCAGCACCTTCCAACCCCACGATCACTGCCGTCTAGAAGGACAAGAGCAGCAGATACCTGGGAACCCCACCACCTGGAGGTTCCCCTCCAAGTCACTCACCTCCCTGACTGGGAAATATATCGGCCGTTCCTTCACTGTCGCTGGGGCAACATCCTGGAACTCCCTCCCTAACAGCACTGTGGGTGTACCTACATCACATGGTTTGCTGCAGTTCAAGAAGGCAGCTCACCACCACCTTCTCGAGGGTAATTAAGGATGGGCAATAAACGTTCACATTCCACAAAGGGCAGCACGGTAGCATGGTGGTTAGCATAAATGCTTCACAGCTCCAGGGTCCCAGGTTCGGTTCCCGGCTGGGTCACTGTCTGTGCGGAGTCTGCACGTCCTCCCCGTGTGTGCGTGGGTTTCCTCCGGGTGCTCCGGTTTCCTCCCACAGTCCAAAGATGTGCGGGTTAGGTGGATTGGCCATGCTAAATTGCCCGTAGTGTCCTAAAAAGGTACGGTTGGGGTGGGGGGTTGTTGGGTTACGGGTATAGGGTGGATACGTGGGTTTGAGTAGGGTGATCATTGCTCAGCACAACATCGAGGGCTGAAGGGCCTGTTCTGTGCTGTACTGTTCTATGTTCTATGTACAAACATTTTTTGCCTCTGGACTACAAAGCCAATGATATCACAACTCTGCCACTCTCTCAGGCTCCTTTGGTTCTGCGATGTTCCTTATTTTTCTCCCATTTAAAAATACTTGGTTGGGTTCAAATGGATGACAAAACATTCAGCTGCCTTGAAACCCATCTGGCACTGTTCCACCTCCTCACTGTATCTGTCAACGTCTCTTATGCTTCCTATACCACAATCTATGTGTCAGCAGCAAGATTAGATGTCGGGCTTTTTATTCTGTTAATCCAAGCCAATAATAAATATCATGGATAGTTGAGACCCCAGCACCGATCCTCGCAGGACAAGACTAGCCAATTCCTTCCAAATCGAGTTTATCGTAAATAAAGTGTGTATTTAGGGCAGCACGGTGGCCTAGTGGTTAGCACAGCTGCCTCACGGCGCTGAGGTCCCAGGTTCGATCCCGGCTCTGGGTCACTGTCCGTGTGGAGTTTGCACATTCTCCCCGTGTCTGTGTGGGTTTCACCCCCACAACCCAAAGATGTGCAGGTTAGGCGGATTGGCCACGCTAAATTGTCCCTTAATTGGAAAAAATAATTGGGTACTCTAAATTTAAAAAATAAATAAATAAATAAAGTGTGTATTTCTATAGGGTGAAGGTAAGAATTATATATAAACATATATATAGTGCTACATGTAGCTGGTGCAGTTAGAACATAGAACATACAGTGCAGAAGGAGGCCATTCGGCCCATCATGTCTGCACCGACCCACTTAAGCCCTCACTTCCACCCTATCCCCATAACCCAATAACCCCTCCTACCCTTTTTGGACACTAAGGGCAATTTAACATGGCCAATCCACCTAACCCTGCACGTCTTTGGACTGTGGGAGGCACCCGGAGCACCCGGAGGATACCCACACAGACACGGGGAGAACGTGCAGACTCCGCACAGACAGTGACCCAGCGGGGAATCGAACCTGTGACCCTGGCGCTGTGAAGCCACAGTGCTATCCACCTGTGCTGCCCAAAAATGGTTAAAAGCCTGGGATAGGGTGTATATCTGACTGCTGCAGTCATGGTTTTTAAAATCCTGGTTTAAAATGCAGCTAGACTTTGGGACTACAGAGGTGTAATTAAAATATCATAAAAGTAAGGTCATAATTTAGTCCAGCCGTGGATATTGTTTGCCGAAGTAGGGCTCATGGAATTTTGTTTACAGAAAGGAGGTTCCCTGGAGAGTAGATAATTAGAGACTTTGAGCGGGATTCTCCATTGCCCGGCACTGAAAGTGGGAATGATAATTGGGTGGAGAATTGCTCCCGCCGCTGGAATTGTGCCAGGCCGAGAGGGCATGCCCCCTCCAAATCGGCATCATCGTAGCAGCGGAAGTTACCGTCTAACGTGGTTGAACTCAATGTTGAGTCTAGAAGTCGGCAATGTGCCCAAGACGAAGATGAGGTGCTGTTCTCCCAGTTTGTGATGGGCTTTCACTGGATCATGGCAGCAGGCCAAGGACGGACATGTGGGCATGAGGGCAGGCCGGTGAGTTGAAATGACAAGCGACCTGAAGGTTGGGGGTCAGGCTTGCGGACTGAGAGAAGGTGTTCCGCATGGTGGTCACCCAGTCTGTGTTCAGTCTCCCCAGTGTAGAGGAGGCCACATTGGGACTGGTTTCTTTGGCTTCCACTGCCAATTATTTTAAACCTCTTCCCTCTCGATCTCGAAGCTTCCACCAGTCTCGGAGGTGAAGGAAATGCTCTTCAGGACTCGGAGTCACGTTGGGGTTTTTGATATTTTGTTTATCTTTATATACAATGCCGTGAAAGTCAGGTGTCTAAATTTTTATTTAAAAAAAAAAATTAATTTAGATTACCCAATTCATTTTTTCCAATTAAAGGGCAATTTAGCCTGGCCAATCCACCTACCCTGCACATCTTTGGGTTGTGGGGGCGAAACTCACGCAGACACGGGGAGAATGTGCAAACTCCACACGGACAGTGACCCAGGGCCGGGATCGAACCAGGGACCTCAGCGCCTTAGGCAGCAGTGCTAACCACTGTGCCAACGTGCTGCCCTGGGTGTCTAAGTTAATTAAAAGTGAACAATGTCCTCTGGGGAATCGAGAACAAGGGGACACCATTTTACGATGAAAGTCAGGCCGTTCAGTGGTGGCGTCAAGAAGCACACGTAAAATCCGGAAACCTCTCTCCTCCCAAGAAACGGCTGAGGCTGGGATTCAATTAAAAACATCAAACACGAGATTGGTGGATTTTCAGTGGATCGAGGTATGAACGGTCAGGGAGCTAAGGTGGGTAGGGGGGATTAGGATACAGACTAACCCATGGTATAACTGAGCAGGCCAAGGGTTTGAATGAAAATGAAATGAAATGAAATGAAAATGAAAGTCGCTTATTGTCACGAGTAGGCTTCAAATGAAGTTACTGTGAAAAGCCCCTAGTCGTCACATTCCGGCGCCTGTTCGGGGAGGCTGTTACGGGAATCGAACCGTGCTGCTGGCCTGCTTGGTCTGCTTTAAAAGCCAGCGATTTAGAGGAGAATGGCCTCCTCTTTAATATTCCAGTCATTGTCCATTGAAAGCACAATGTAGGGGGAATACCAGAAGATGTGGATCATGTGCGATATGTATGAAAGTGTTTTATCAATTGGTGCAGTCAGAATGTTGACTGTAGCCTCTCAATCCGCGTTAAGGGAACCGGTTGGATTAACACCCTTGTCGCTTGGCATTGCCTGTTTGGAGTGAGGCCGAATGGTTGGCGTTCTTTGTTCAAAACCCCGAGCAGCCTGGAGCTCAGAGAATGAGGCAATCTTCTGGCAGTGATCCACTTACTCAAATAGGCACCGCCATCCCTCGGGCTATTTCAGTCCAACATTAATGCACACAACATGTCAGGATAAAGCGACACGCAGACTTCAGGCTAAACTTATTATGGCAGGCCCGAGATTATAAATTAATTAGAGCCATCCCAGATCAGTCTGTAATGGACTAGCTGAACATTTAGTCTGCATTCTGATTATTTTACATGAATTGAGCAAGAAATGAGCTGGGGCAGTTTGAAACATACATTCAGCTCAGCGAGCTCAGCTCCATCACTGGAAATGACACAGGAACAGGACGAGGCCCTTCAGCCCTTTCAGCCTCCTCCTGTTCAACTCAGTCAAAGCTGATCAGCAGCATTTACCCATTTAGAGCTTTAGCCCTGAACCATGTGAGCAGCTCAAGATGAAATCTGATCCTTAACTACGCAGAAACTATAAGATAAAAGCAAATTATTGCAGATTCTGGGTGGGCAGAACTGGGTGGTTAGCACTGTTGCTTCACAGCTCCAGGGTCCCAGGTTCGATTCCTGGCTTGGGTCACTGTCTGTGCGGAGTCTGCACGTTCTCCCCGTGTCTCCGTGGGTTTCCTCCGGGCGCTCCGGTTTCCTCCCGAAAGACGTGCTTGTTAGGTGAATTGGACATTCTGAATTCTCCCTCTGTGTACCCGAACAGGCGCCGGAATGTGGCGACTAGGGGCTTTTCACAGTAATGTCATTGCAGTGTTAATGTAAGACTACTTGTGACACCAATGAAGATTATTATTATCCGAAACACAAGCAGGAAATTCTGGACAATTTCAGCAGGTCTGACAGCATCTGTGGGGAGAGAAGGGAGCGAAAGTTCCGTGTCTGGATGAGTCATCCAGATCGAAACATTAACAGATGCTGTCAGGCCTGCTGAGATTGTCTAGCATTTTCTGTTTTGTACCTAGAGACTAACAGGCTGGGATTCTCCGAGCCCGCGCTGGGTCGGAGGATTACCGGGGGCGGGGGGGTGGGGGGTGCGGGGGGGCATGAATCCTGCCACGCCGTTCCCATGCTGGGCCGCCGATTCTCCGGCGACTGGAGAATCGGCGGCAATCGTGCCGCCGTGGTCGTCGCGGCGCCAGTCGGGGGCCGTTGAAAGCAGCCCCCGCGGCAATTCTCCGCGCTCGACGGGCCGAATGCCCGCCGAGTCCCGCTGAGTCCCGCCGGCGTCGTTCTCGTATGGCCCTACCCGGCGGCACCTTGGAATTCTGGCTGCGGGGGCCGCCCTGGTCCCGGGGGGGGGGGGGGGGGGTGGAGGCTTCCACGGTGGCCAAGCCTGCGATTGGGAGCAACCGATCGGCGGGCACGCTCATTCCGGGGGGAGTGGCCTATGTTCCTCCGTGCCGGGCCCCTGTTGTGCTCCGCCATATTACCCGGGGGTGGGGGGGGGGGTCGGTGACGGCCGTAGCGCGCTGCACGGACCCGCGCCGGCCGTGCAGGGTCAGCTTTCGGTGCCTGAGTAGTGCACCGCTCTCCAGCGCCGTGCTAGCCCCCGAGGAAGGGGAGAATGACTGGAGGCCCATTGACGCCGGCATCACTCGCGCCGGTTTTGATGTCGGTGTGAACACTTCGCCGGGATTTCGGAGAATCCCGGCCATGATATCTGTGATTCGCAAGTATCAATATCATTATTTGTCAGTGTCAGTCAGTCTCTCGGCGTCACACTTGAAACTGTAGCAAGCAGTAACAGTAATTAAACTCTGATTGACCCATCTCCACCTTTCACCCACGAACAATGCCTGACACAGTTTGATTAAAGGACGGGGCCAGGCCATGAGTTAAACGTCACAACAGTGACCAAAATGTCAGAGTGGATCTGAGTAGATCTATACAAACACGAGAGGGAGATAGAGAGAACCGAGCATGGGAGAAAGAGACACAGGACAATGACAGACAAGGCCAGAAAGAGAGAGAGCTAAAGAAACAGAGACAACGAAATGAAGAGGGAGACACAAAAAGGGAGTGAGATAGAGGGCGTTAGATAGAGAGAGACACACAGCATCGCAGCAAGTGACACTAGGTTAACGAGAAGGAAACAGTGATAGGTACAAAGAGAGGGAGGTGCAGAGAGAAATAGAGAGACAGAGCAAGAGAGAGGCAGAGTGAGAGAGGCAGAGAGAGATAGTGAAAAGAGGCAGAGAAGATGCAGAGAGGGAGAGAGTGAGAAAGACAGAGGTGGAAAGAGGCAGAGTGTAGGAAAGAATGAGAGACAGGGTGAGGTGGGGTGCTGTTGCAGACTCAATGGACCAAATGGCTTCCTTCTGGAATGTAAATTCTATGATTCTATGAGAGAGTAACCCAGGGAGACAGAAGGTGGAAGTAAATGTAAGCCACATGTTAGTGACGGGGGATCTCATCATGATTCAATTGATAATTCATTAGCTAATTCTCTGTTCGAGAAAGCACGCCCTATTTACTGGGTAGTTGCTGTCCTTCACAGAGGTCCTGCCCCCTTGCTCCCGCCCCCCCCACCAAGAGGTGCCGCCCAATCAGAGGCCATCAGCTCTTCATTGCTCAGCAGTGCCACTGTGGAGGAGGTGGCTGATACTGGTAATGCGCCCACCCATTGCCATGAATCCCATCTGCCACCCTTCCGCCTGGTTAAATGCACCCCACTCCCCATCAAAACCCTCACAGGGGAGAGCATAAATTACACCCAGAGAGAGAGAGAAAGAGTGAGAAAGAGAGAGAGAGAGAGACAGTGAGAGAGAGAAAGAATGTGTCATAACTCTCCACTTGCCTGGATGAGTGCAGCTCCAACAACATTCAAGAAGCTCAACACCATCCAGGACAAAGCAGCCCCGCTCGATTGCTCCCCCTTCCACAAACATTCAAGCCCTCCACCACCGACAAATGGTAGCAGCCGTGTATACTATCTACAAGATGCGCTGCAGGAACTCACCAAAGTTCCTTAGACAGCACCTTCCAAACCCACAACCACGACCATCTAGAAGGGCAAGAGCAGCAGATACCTGGGAACCTCACCACCTGGAGGTTCCCCTCCAAGTCACTCACCATCCTGACTTGGAAATATATCGGCCGTTCCTTTACTGTCGCTGGGGCAAAATCCGGGAACTCCCTGTCTAACTGCACTGTGGGTGTACCTACACCTCATGGACTGCAGCGGTTCAGGAAGGCAGCTCACCACCTCCTTCTGACGGGCAACTAGGGATGGGCAATGAATGCTGGCCTAACCACCCCAGAAATTAATAAAATTCCAGAGAGTAGTAGATTCAGGTCCAGCATTAAGAGAATAAATAAGAACATACCCAGCAGGGGCAGGAGTAAGCCATTCGGCCTCACGAGCTCCGCCATTAAATACAATTATAGCTGATCCTCTACCTCAACACCATTATCCCACCCATTACCCTGAGAGACCAAATATTTGTCGATCTCAACATGAACTTTTTCTGAGTTACAGAGGCAGGGCTCAGAGTGTGGACAGGGGCGAATCCCTAATCCAGCTCGTTGCCTGCTCCAAAAACCAATTCAAATGCAAATTGAATCCAATTCACGGTCCCCACAAGAGAGACGTATCAGATCTGAGCCAAAAGGGGCTGGTTTAGCACACTGGGCTAAATCGCTGGCTTTTAAAGCAGACCAAGGCAGCCCAGCAGCACGGTTCAATTCCCGTACCAGCCTCCCCGAACAGGCGCCGGAATGTGGCGACTAGGGGCTTTTCACGGTAACTTCATTTGAAGCCTACTCGTGACAATAAGCGATTTTCATTTTCAAAAGGCAGAGCAGAACTACGCTTCACTGATGGAGAATGTGGGGTTGAGAATTCCAAAGGTTCACAACTCTATGAACGAAGAAACTTCTCCCGGTCTCAGTCCCAAATATGTTATTATAAGACTGTGCCCCTGGTCTGGATTCTAGATTCCCTGGTCAGGCAATGCGGCCTCCCAGTGTCCACTTTACGAAGCCCCTTCAGAATCTTCAATGTTTCAATTAAATTTGCCTCTCATTCTCTTGAACATCGAGAATATAAAACCCAATTTTCTTTGCCTCTCATCTTGGGAAAACGCTTTCACCTCGTGTTGTGTTATGTAATTTGGAATAACACGAGCTGCCACTTGATGCAGTTTTGAGTAAAAGATGCTCCAGACTTTGACGTGAGTTCAATGTGTTTTATTGAACTATTAGCACAGTTCTCAATGAGTTCGACTCTCTGCTAATCTAAATGTAGTAACTCAGTCTACTTTAACTGAACCAGCCTTGCTCTAAGCCACGTGCTGGGTGTGATGCTGAGGATACGCCCTGTCTCACTTTGTAGATGTTGGTCTGTGGAAAGAGGCGGGGTGTGAGTGTCTCATCCCTTTGATAGTGAGATACCACTTCTGAGTGTCCTGACTGCTCGTTGGTCGTGTCCTATTCTATGTGTTCATTGGCTGCATGTTTGCATATCATGCCACCTCGGGGTCCTGTCTCATAAACCTTTGCCGTAACACCTCCAATTCAAGTATTCCAATTCTATTCCCGTGGTCACGAAGGCAGACTCTTGTCTGTTTCTGTAGCTGGTACTTCCCAAGACCTCCAATGCAAGAATGCCCTTCCTAAAATATGAGCACTAAAACTGCCCAGTGTCCCTGATGTGTGTGATGATATGCATCACTGTAAATACACAAGGGGTTAATGTAAATACACGTAGACTAGATAGACACTAGAGGGAGCACCAGAGACATGACACACAGACATTCAACCAATAGGCCAGTAAGATAGGTCACGACCAATGGGCATTCACGATACACAGAGAGGTGACACTACCACAGGGGGGCATTGCACCAACCCATATAAAAGGGCACAGCACACATGACCTTCCACTTTCCAGTGGAGACACTCAGTGAGTACACAGGGTTGATTTGAAACATATCACACCCACCATGTGGATTGTAGGAGACTAGTTCGTCAGTCTGAGTAGCTATAGCAGGATTAACAGGAGAGTTGAATCCAAGTAGGAGAATCGTTAACAGTTTAATAAATGTGTCCAAGTCTGAACCTTCCTTTGTCAGAGGGCACATCAAGGAAGCAGCTTATGCTACGTCAAGAGCATAACAAAACAATGTGGTCACACCAAAGCCCTGTATAATTTTTAACAAGATTTTTTTATTCTTGAACTCCAATCCCTTGCAATAAAGTCCAACATGCCATTTGCCTTCCTAATTGCTTGCTATATGGGGCTGGAGTCTACCACTCTCAAACTGAATATGGCTTTATGATCACCAGTTTCAAAAGGATCTTTTGCTGTGAAATTATTAATTAAACTTGACTCATTGTGGAACAGGATATCTAAAATGTGTATATCCCTGGTTGGTTTCACCAAATATTGTTTCAGGAAACTATCACAAAACTATTGTCCAACCTTAACTTCTAGGCCACTGTTGCCAATTGAATTGGTCCAATTTTTATGAAGATTGATAACTAGCATGGTTATTACATTGCCTCTTCTTGAATTTCTTATTGATTAATGCCTTATCCCAAGGTAGAAGGATAAATACAGCAAATTTCAGGAACCTTGGATAATGAGAGATATTGTAGGCCTCGTCAAAAAGAAAAAGGAGGCATTTGTCATGGCTAGAAGGCTGGGAACAGACAAAGCCTGTGTGGAATATCAGGAAAGTAGGAAGGAACTTAAGCAAGGAGTCAGGAGGGCGAGAGGAGGTCACGAAAAGTCATTGGCAAATAGTGTGAAGGAAAATCCCAAGGCTTTTTACATGTACATAAAAAGCAAGAGGGTAGCCAGGGAAGGGTTGGCCCACTGAAGGATAGGCGAGGGAATCTATGAGTGGAGCCAGAGGAAATGGGCGAGGTACTAAATTAATACTTTGCATCAGTATTCACCAAAGAGAAGGAATTGGTAGATGTTGAGTCTGGAGAAGGGTGTGTAGATAGCCTGGGTCACATTGAGATCCAAAAAGACGAGTGGTTGGGCGTCTTGAAAAATATTAAGGTAGATAAGTCCCCAGGGCCTGATGGGATCTACCCCAGAATACTGAAGGAGGCTCGAGAGGAAATTGCTGAGGCCTTGACAAAAATCTTTGGATCCTCACTGTCTTCAGGTGATGCCCCGGAGGACTGGAGAATAGCCAATGTTGTTCCTTTGTTTAAGAAGGGTAGCAAGGATAATCCAGGGAACTACAGGCTGGTGAGCCTTACATCGGTGGTAGGGAAGTTACTGGAGAGAATTCTTCGAGACAGGATCTACTCCCATTTGGAAGCAAATGGACGTATTAGTGAGAGGCAGCATGGTTTTGTGAAGGGGCAGTCGTGTCTCACTAACTTGATAGAGTTTTTCGAAGAGATCACAAAGATAATTGATGCAGGTAGGGCAGTGGATGTTGTCTATGTGGACTTCAGTAAGGCCTTTGACAAGGTCCCTCATGGCCGACTGGTACAAAAGGTGAAGGCAGACGGGATCAGGGGTGAGCTGACAAGGTGGATACAGAACTGGCTCGGTCATAGAAGGCAGAGAGTTGCAATAGAAGGGTGTTTTTCTGATTGGAGGGCTGTGACTAGTGGTGTTCCACAGGGATCAGTGCTGGGACCTTTGCTGTTCGTAGTGTATATAAATGATTTGGAGGAAAATGTAAATGGTTTGATTAGTAAGTTTGCGGACGACACAAAGGTTGGTGGAATTGCAGATAGCGATGAGGACTGTCAGAGGATCCAACTCGCTTGGAGACTTGGGCGGAGAGATGGCAGATGGAGTTTAATCCGGACAAATGTGAGGTAATGCATTTTGGAAGGTCTAATGCAGGTAGGGAATATACAGTGAATGGTAGAACCCTCAAGAGTATTGAAAGTCAGTACAACCCTCAAGAGTATTGAAAGTGTACAGGTCCACAGGTCACTGAAAGGGGCAACACAGGTGGAGAAGGTAGTCAAGAAGGCATACGGTATGCTTGCCTTCATTGGCCGGGGCATTGAGTATAAGAATTGACAAGTCATGTTGCAGCTGTATAGAACCTTAGTTAGGCCACACTTGGAGTCTAGTGTTCAATTCTGGTCACCACACTACCAGAAGGATGTGGAGGATTTAGAGAAGGTGCAGAAGAGATTTACCAGGAGTTGCCTGGTATGGAGGGCATTAGCTATGTGGAGCGGTTGAATAAACTCAGTTGTTCTCACTGGAACGACGGAGTTTGAGGGGCGACCTGATAGAGGTCTACAAAATTATGAGGGGCATAGACAGGGTGGATAGTCAGAGGCTTTTTCCCAGGGTAGAGGGGTCAATTACTAGGGGGCAAGGTGCGAGGGGCAAGGTTTAGAGGAGATGTGTGAGGTAAGTTTTTTACACAGAGGGTAGTGGGTGCCTGGAACTCGCTGCTGGAGGAGGTGGTGGAAGCAGGGACGATAGTGACATGTAAGGGGCATCTTGACAAATACATGAATGGGATGGGAATAGAGGGATACGGACCCAGGAAGGGTAGACGATTGTAGTTTAGTCGGTCAGGATGGTCGGCACGGGCTTGGAGGGCTGAAGGGCCTGTTCCTGTGCTGTACTTTTCTTTGTTCTTTGTATAGCTATTGCGTTTAGAATGGACACTGAGAGGGCAGCATGGTGAAATTAAATAAAAATTGCTTATTGTTACAAGTAGACTTCAAATGAAGTTACTGTGAAAAGCCCCTAGTCGCCACATTCCGGCGCCTGTGCGGGGAGGCTGGTACGGGAATTGAACCGTGCTGCTGGCCTGCCTTGGTCTGCTTTAAAAGCCAGCTATTTAGCCCAGTGCTAAAGCAGCCCCAATCATAACCCATTGGTGGCGCAATGAGTTAGCCCTGCTGCCTCACGGCGCCGAGGTCCCAGGTTCGATCCCGGCTCTGGGTCACCGTCCGTGTGGAGTTTGCACGTTCTCCCCGTGTGCGCGTGGGTTTCGCCCCCACAACCCAAAGATGTGCAGGGTAGGAGGATTGGCCATGCTAAATTGCCCCTTAGTTGGAAAAAATGAATTGGGCACTCTAAATTTTAAAAAAAACGAACGGACACTGAGAGGGAATAACGTGTCAACGCTGAATGCCCCTTTTTTCACTCCTCTCATTTTGGGAGGCCCCTCGGTATCTCTCACTTCTCAGGGAGCTGAGTTCAAACCCCATCTCGTGGCTGGGGAATTTACACTCTGCCAATAAGCCTATTTGGATTTGGAAAAAGATAGTGTCAGTTACAGTCACTGGATTGTCTTACAAACCCATCTGGTTCACTAATGTCTTTCAGGGAAGGAAATCTGCCGTCCTAACCCGGTCTGGCCTACACGTGACTCCAGACCCACAGCAATGTGGTTGACTCTGAAACGCCCTCTGAAACGACACTCAGTTGTATTCAAGGTTGCTTCAGGGCAAATAGGGATTTACATAGAATTTACAGTGCAGAAGGAGGCCATTCGGCCCATCGAGCCTGCACCGGCTCTTGGAAAGAGCACCCTACCCAAGGTCAACACCTCCACCCTATCCCCATAACTCAGTAACCCCACCCAACACTAAGGGCAATTTTGGACACACTAAGGGCAATTTAGCACGGCCAATCCACCTAACCTGCATCTTTGTGACTGTGGGAGGAAACCGGAGCACCCGGAGGAAACCCACGCACACACGGGGAGGATGTGCAGACTCCGCACAGACAGTGACCGAGGCCGGGAATCGAACCTGGGGCCCTGGAGCTGTGAAGCGATTGTGCTATCCACAATGCTACCGTGCTGCCCCTGGGGTGGGTAATAACTGCTGATCCCGCCAACAACAGCCCCGACACCTGCTCCTTTTTCATGATTCTGAAGGCCCTGAATGAATTGAAAGAGAACTTACCGTGTTGAATTTTAGCTCCATGTTGAGGACCCCTCCACTGTCCAGGACTGGAACCAGGTTGATGACAAACACGGCCGGCCTATCAGGGGGCACGGAAATGTTGGGTCCAAAGAACACGTAGAAATGGACGGAGAAAGTGTCCAGCTCATTCCTGAGGGTGGGGCGGACGGGCCAGCATCGGTCTCCCATGGCAACCCCGTCCCGCTGACCCGGGCCCTCCTGGGATGGACGTTCCGCCGAGTCTCCCTCCGACTCATTCAGCCCCGGAGGGCTGAGTCCGGCGACGAGGAGGGTGTCGAGGATGGACGGGCGTCCGGGGGAGCCGAACGACTGCGGCATGTTCAGCGTTGGCGTCACCAACTCGGAGACGCTCTGGGAAGCGCTGGGCCTGGAACAATCTGGAAGGAAAAGAGACATTTCTTTACATCACTGCGAAGCGTACGGGGTGAGTGAGAATTCACTGCCCCACTGCCCAGAGTTATCCTGTGGGCCAATGGCCTGAATCGACTGCTCCGCTCGACATTGACGCTCAAGCCACTGTCATATTGGGTCGGGGCCTGAAGTCAGCGGTCAAATGCTGCCCGCCATTACAGAGATTCTGGGACCCTACCTTCCAGTGCAATTTTGGTGGGAATGCAAATGGGTAGCACAGTGGTTAGCACTGTGGCTTCATAGCGCCAGTATCCCAGGTTCGATTCCTGGCTGGGTCACTGTCTGTGCGGAGTCTGCACCTTCTCTCCGTGTCTGCGTAGGTTTCCTCCGGGTGCTCCGGTTTCCTCCCA
This sequence comes from Scyliorhinus canicula, assembly GCF_902713615.1. Lineage (NCBI taxonomy): Eukaryota > Metazoa > Chordata > Chondrichthyes > Carcharhiniformes > Scyliorhinidae > Scyliorhinus > Scyliorhinus canicula. The sequence continues at coordinate 191,846,610 of NC_052153.1, forward strand.
CGAGTCCCGAAAGACGTGGCGTTAGGTGAATTGGACATTCTGAATTCTCCCTCAGTGCACCCGAACAGGCGCCGGAGTGTGGCGACTAGGGGCTTTTCACAGTAACTTCATTGCAGTGTTAACGTGAGTCTACCTGTGACACTAATAAAGATTTTTTTTTTAAATTGGAGGGGAAGGAGGAATACCTTGATTTTGAGAATGCTCCCCAAGCGAAGCCTTGTGATTTCGAGCCCCTCGATTAAATCTCTTCATAACATTCTCTGCTCCGTGGAGATAAATCCCAGCCCCTCAATTAGAGTTGCCAACAATAATGAAATGTATGGCTCGCCCCCAGGCCCCTGCTATTAGTCGGCCAGTGCACCTTCCCTTGTGAGTCCCTTCCTGTCCTACACCCATTGGGAAAGCAAAAAGGCTCATTGCCCAATTGGATGATGTTTGACTATCAGCCAATCGGCCTTTGTTGTTGCCATTTTCAATATTTATATTGTGATGAATGTCGGATTTTAGATATATTGTATTAAGGGTTGATCGTTGGGGTTATAGCGTGCTTGACCGCTGTAGTCATGTTTTACAACAAATCCTGGTTTGAAAGGCAGGCACATTTTGGGAGCCAGAGATGCAATTAACCGTCGTAAAAAAGCTTTGGTTCATGCAATTTTTGTTTTTATTCAGGGGGATTCCCTGGGGAGTTAATTAGTTTTTAGCTTGGTGAGATGATGTGATTGCTGGGTGAAGCTAAGGCATCGCGCATCCTTGAGAAAGCATTTTGCAGTTGCAGTTCCGATCCGGCTGAAGCTGTGTGCAGAGTTGGACAGTTGTGCTCCCACTGTAAGTCAGTCAAAAAAGATAAACACTATTTGAAGCAGTGCAGACTTGTCTGAGGACAAGGGAGGAGCTGCAAAAGGGCAGTTGAAAACAGCTTTTGAAGACATCCAGCCAGAAGTTCTGGGGTGGGGGAGTAACTCTAACTTATTTCCTGCTGTGATGTTAAAGATATTTTAATACTGTGTTCGTAATAAAGTTTGTTTTAATAAACCACATCCCCATTTCTTTGTTCAATCACTTCTGGAGCATGAAATCCTTTCCTTTCCTTACAAAATTAAAATAAAATATTGGGATTTCTGTCCAGTATCCCAGCCACTGTTTGGGATCTGGTCTGGAATTGTATTATATCTGGCAACGCGAAATGTTCAAAACAAATGACAATATTTTTTTTTACCGCACAAAGCAGTATCCTGGAGATTAATGTTCAATTCCTGGAGATTCCAGGCCAATCCTGGAGGGGTTGGAAACTCCACTCTCCATATAACCGAAGTCCGTCATTCCAGACCCGATTCTCGTAAATCTCCTCTTGCACCCTCTCTGAGGCCATGATATCCTTCCCGGAATGTGGTGCCCAGAATTAAACACCCCAGCTGAGGCCAGTTTTTAAGCACAGGGCTAAATCACTGGCTTTGAAAGCAGACCAAAGCAGGCCAGCAGCACGGTTCAATTCCCGTGCCAGCCTCCCCGAACAGGTGCCGGAATGTGGCGACTAGGGGCTTTTCACAATAACTTCATTTGAAGCCTGCTTGTGACAATAAGCGATTTTCATTTCATTTTAGGGAAAAAAAGTCCAAGATCTAGGCCAAAGAAAGGAAAAGATTTGGGGCTTTAACTCCATGGGCGTAAGGCGCAGGAGCAGAATGAGGCCATTCAGCCCATCAACTCTGCTCCGCTATCATGACTGATCTGATATAACCCTCAACTCCACTTTCATGCCTTATTCCCCTATCCCTCAATTCCCTCACTGATTAAAAATCTGTCTGTCTCAGCCTTGAACATACTGAACGACCCGGCCTCTACAGCTCTCTGCGGTAAAGAATTCCACAGATTCACTCCCCTCTGAGAGAAGAAATTCCTCCTCATCTCTGTCTGAAATGGGCGACCCCCTTACTCTGAGATTGTGCCCTCTGGTCCTAGACTCTCCCACAAGGGGAAACAACCCCTCGGCATAACAAATAGGTTCGGGGCACAATATTTAGGGGGTTGGTGGAATATTTCAGAGAGTCCTGAAATAGGGGGGGGTGGGGGGGTGGGGGGGGGGGGGGGGGGGGGAGGGGAGTGTATTGGGCGACTTATAGACAATTTGAGTAAGATGGCGTGGGAGACTGTGTCCTAAACTACTGTAATTGCATGACATCTCGTCATAGCACCAGGATTGAATTTGTAATGATTGGCTGTTTTACTGTCTCTAGCAGTTACTGTCCCAGCTTTGGAAAACCTCTATTCAGTAAACGGCTTAACCGAAACACAGAGCCCAATGTCTGGTGCGGAACAGATCAAGGGACAGATCCATGATGTGCCACAGATCCAGACTGATATGTAAAGTGACATTCAGATAGTATGACAGAAAGATGTTAATTTATACAGACAGGTTATGTATTGAAATATGTAAAGCGACAGATAATTTCAGATACCATGAGGAATTGGTAGATAGATGCGGGACAGAATTTAATTCCCCTCAGACACCCACAGCTGACTCCGAGGTCGGCTGGGCGGCAGGGGTGCTGTATAATGTGCCTGGGGGTGGGGTGTTGAGTCCGTCACCCTACCAACGCCCCCTGATTAAGTCAGGACGGAGAAGATTGCAGATGGCCTTCCTACCCTGAGACTAATTAAAGCCCTGAAGTGGACAATTAAGGCCTTCACCCCTCTACTAGCAACAGGTGAGGGGTGGGGGTAGCGGTCATTTGCTTCGTGGATCGACAGTCAGTTAGACCCTGGCAGCCTCCTTGTGGACTCAAGGCGGGGAACATCTGTCACCCCAGGTGGAAGACACCCACCTCCCCACCCCCCCCCCCCCCCCCAACCCTCCACAATGACACCTTCCTGTCACAGTGGCGGCTGACTGCCTGACCTTGGCAAGCCTGCCCACTCAACCTCTCTCCCGCCACCACCATCCATGTTGATGCTCCGGGCCTCCTGCAGTTCCAGCAGTGGCCACCACACCTGAAGGTGCTGTAGGATTGAAGGTCCCCTTGGCCCTCTGATTGGCTGGCAGTTCTTGCAAGTGGGATCTTTGCCTCAGTGGCCGGCGTTCATCTGCCTGGGAGGCGTTTAATTCAGTCAGGGCTTCCAGAAATGGCCCCGACAGAATTACCACTGGGGTTCCGGCTGGTGTACGGAGTCACTACTGTCGTTATTAAATGTATCCCGCAACAGTTAGAAATGGATCGAGAGAGCATGATGACTGGAAGAAATTATTTTATATTTGTGGCTGTAATGTTATTAAACACCCTGGTTTAAAATACCTACAGGCAGTGTGATTAAGGAGTTGTAAAAAGTGAGGTAGCATTGTTTCCAACCATTTACTTGTTTATATCTAGATGGCTAATGAGATATTGTTCTGATTGCTTGCGATTCCCTGGGGTGTATCTAATTTGAGGGATTGTGATTAGTCCTAGATAGTAAAGGTATGGGGCGACACAATGGTTAGCACTGCTGCCTCACAGCACCAGCGACCCGGGTCAGCACGGATGGCACAGCGGTTAGCACTGCTGCCTCACAGCTCCAGGGACCCGGGTTCAATTCCGGCAGTGGGCATTGTTTATGTGGAGTTTACACTTTTTCCCCATGACTGCGTGGGTTTCCTCCGGGTGCTCCGGTTTCCTCCCACAGTCCAAAGATGTGCAGGTTAGGTGGATTGGCCATGATCAATTGCACATAAGTGTTCAAAAGCTTAGGTTGGGTTACTGGCCCTAGGTGGGCTACCTTCCAGATATTTTGATGGGCCGAATGGCCTCCTTCTGCATTGTAGTGATTGTATGATTCTAAGTAAAGTTACCATGGTCCCAGATCACCATAGGCTGCTTTTCCCTTTGAAAGGGAGGGCTGACTGATGGTTATTTAACCTGAGGATCATCACACCTCAGGCGAGGGGCAAGGCTGAGAAGGCAGGGTCTCCACAAATAACTTCAGCCGGCACGGGATTTGAACCTGGCTCTCTATCACGAACCAGCTGACCAGCCAACTTAGTCCTACATAAGCAGACCATGAGACATCTTAGTGGGACACAGAAGAGGGAATGAATGGAAGGAGCCAGGGCTGTTTGTAGTTTTGCTACACTTCTGACAAGACAGAAGTGACTGGATCTGCTCTCTTAATAATAATCACTTGTTGTCACAAGTAGGCTTCAATTAAGTTACTGTGAAAAGCCACCACATTCCGGTGCCTGTTCGAGGAGGCCAGTATGGGAATTGAGCCCGCGCTGTTGGCATTGATCTGCATTGCAAGCCAGCTGCTCAGCCCACTGTGCCAAACCAGCCCCTCTTCACCACTCTTCACAAGGAACTCATCACAAGGTCTGCAGAGATAAGCAGGTAAACCTGTTTTGTTAACTTTATTTATAAGTGGCATTTGAACAGTATTGGGTCAAGGTGGGGAGTGCTGGAAGAGGGTCAGGTGGTTCCGGATTGAGCTAAAGAATGTGACAGCTTGCTGAATCTGTGCAGTGATAGATACACCTGTGCAGGGAGTGAGGTCGCTCCCAAGGTAGTGCCAACCAGGATCTGAAAACATCTGATCAGGAGAGTTACATGCAGCTCTGCTCATGGAGAAGCCCTATCGAGGTTGTCAGCCGCGTTACGAAATCAGTCAGAATTCATTGTCATCTTCATCCTTACTATTCACCGATTGTAAAATTTGACCGTGTCTCACCAACACATTTGCGAATGAGAATTTTAAAATCAAGGCTGCCACAGGTGTCATCTCCTGCTGTAACCCTCACCCTTGCCGTTCTTACGTTTAGACTCAACGATTCCAATGCATTATTGTCTGGCCCCCATCTTCCAGCCTCCATAACCTTCGGCTCATCCAAAGCTCTACTGCCGCTATCCTAAATTGCATGGATTCCTGTTCCCCCATTAGCCCAACATCAGCTCCCAGTTCACCAACACCTCAATTTAAAAATTCTCAATCCTCACTTAAATCCTCGGATGGCCTCGCCACTGGGGCTGGTTTAGCACAGTGGGCTAAACAGCTGGCTTGTAAAGCAGAACAAGACCAGCAGCGCGGGTTCAATTCCCGTTGCAGCCTCACCGAACAGGCGCCGGAATGTGGCGTCTAGGGGCTTTTCGCAGTAACTTCATTGAAGCCTACTTGTGACATTAAGCGATTATTATTATTACCACTCCCTCTGTAACGTCAACATTCTGAGACCATTGTAATCCTCCACTCCTGATCTCTTGTTCACCTCCCACTCCCATCATCTCACCTTTCATCCAGAATGTCTTTCAGAATGTTAGACGCTATTACAATGTCCAATCTTTAAGGGTTTGTATTTTGCTATGAGCCCTGGTAGTGTTACCACAGAGCCACACAATGAATATTACTGAAAAGAAAGACATGCTGCTGAAGTTTTTCATCGTGCACTCATCAGATGAAAATGCAAGAATGCCAAATGTCAAACAGTCACAACAATTTATACAGCGGAAAGGATGCCGATTTGTTAATAAGTAGAATCTGATTGGTCAAAGCAATGCCATGGAGAAAACAACAGGAACTGTAAGCTCCCCAAGAGCCCAGCTCATTGAAAAAATGCTCAGGGCTTGAACATATTCCTTTTGTTTGCGTATGAATTTGTGTTGCTTCTAGCAAGTGCAAATGAGCCAAGTTACAAGCTCGACTGATTCTCTTAAATTGGTTGGTCTGCCTGAAATTACTCCGGGAAGGCAAAGTATCTCAGAAATCCGAACAACCGGTTAAGCAACAGAATACTAAAAGCAAAATACCGCGAAGCAGGAGATTTGAAATAAAAACAGAAAACGCTGGAAAATTCTGCAGGTCTGGTAGCATCGGAAGAGAGAGAAACAGGGTTAATGGGTGGAATTTTCCCATGCCTCTGCTGGTGGGTTCAATGGTGTTGGTGGTGGGGGGAGAATTCCATGGGAGTCAAAAAATCGGTTTCGCGTCAGCGTGAATTTCCCATGGGATCCTCCACTGGTGCCGTCCATGGTGGGTTGGGAAAGTCACAGGAGATTGTTATATTACAGAGATTTAATATATATATTCCTCATTTGTCTTGCCGAGTTGTATTTAACTTGATGATAAACAGTCAAAGTCTTCCATTGATAACAAATTAATTGTTGATTAACAAAATAATAAACTTGTGAGTTCTTTTACATTAATACTTTGACTAGTAATATAATTAACGAAGCTTAGATTAAATTAACAATTAATATAATACACTACACTCTGAGCTGGTCACTTTTATCCTCTAGCTGCAACACACACACGAACCTACAGAAAGAGCGGGAAATTCCTTATATAGTTTCTGTTAGTGTTGCCATCTAGTGATCATCTAACTGTACTGACTGCACATTAATGAATCATGTATTACCATATGCAGAGATCGCTACAGAGACCAGCGAAATCAATTTGCTCCCCACGAATGGGATATAGAGGAAGGCCCAAAAGGGATCTCCCCCCCCCCCCAACCCCATCACGATTCTTTGTTACGCCAAACAGAACTTACGCCGCTCCAGAACACATCTGGAGCAAGGGTGGCACAGTCGTTTTCACTGCCACCTCACAGCGCCAGGGACCCGGGTTCAATACCAACCCCGGGTAATTGTCTGTGTGGAGTTTCACACTTTCCCCGTGTCTCCGTGGGCTTCCTCCGGGTGCTCCGGTTTACTCCCATAGTCCAAAGATGTGCAGGTTAGGTGGATTGGCCGCGCTAAATTAACCACCACATGGCCCTTGCAATGGGACCTAGTTCCAGATGGGAGAATTTCTCCCAATGTGACTCTTCTTTGGAGTGTTCACTCTCTTTTTCTCTCCACAGATGCTGCCAGTCCGAACTAAACAACAGGCCCAACTTGGACAGGTCCCACTTTCCCCAGAGCTGGCCTGAATGGCCAGGATTCTGGCTTCATCTCTCCAGCCATGTATTCAGCTGCTCAACCCCCCATGTTCTGTACTCACTGGGGCTGAATATTGTCCAGTCACGGTGGACTCTTCATTACAGGGCCTCGTAATTCCACCTACAGGATAAACCTGTGACCCTGTCAGGATATCCGGGGTGGGTCAGGAGTTTGTATCACAAATCATTGTGTCCATCTTAGCCCGCCCACCTGAAAATGTTCCATAAAGCTCCCTCCATCGCAGTCAACTACATTGGATAGGGATGGAGTGGTATTGTCATTGGGCTAGTAATCCAGAGACCTGGCTAATGCTCTGGAAACATGGGTTCAAATTCCAACATGGCAGCGTTCAAATCCATGATATAAAAGTTAGTCTGTGTGTGAGGGCACAGACGGAGTGGATAGTTAGAGACTTTTCCCAGGGTAGAGGGGTCAATAATTAGGGGGCTGTTATAACCTGTTTGCTTACCACCGGCTGGGGACTAATGGCAATCCCAGAATCCTTTGGGAGTATGAGCTTCCCCAATGAGGGGGGGCGGAGAAATAATTAGCAGATTCCCCGCATAAATAGAGCTGGCCAGTTTGGAACCAGCTAGAGGAGAGTGAGCAGCAAGGGAGTTGCTGCTGTATATATATCACATGGTAAATAAACGTTATTTCTTTTAGCCTTCGACACGTGCTGGATTCTTCGTTACCCTCACTAAAGGGTCATAGGTTTAAGGTGCGAGGGGCAAGGTTTAGAGTAGATGTACGAGGCAAGTTTTTTATACAGAGGGTAGCGGGTGCCTGGAACTCGCTGCCGGAGGAGGTGGTGGAAGCAGGGACGATAGTGACATTTAAGGGGTATCTTGACAAATACATGAATAGGATGGGAATAGAGGGATATGGATCCCGGAAGTGTCGAAGATTTTACTTTAGACGGGCAGCATGGACAGCACAGGTTTGGAGGGCTGAAGGGCCTGTTCCTGTGCTGTACTTTTCTTTGTTCTTTGTTTGTTTAATGGTGACCATGAAACTACCTTTGATAGGAAACCCCATTTAGTTTACTAATGTCCTTTAGGGAAGGAAATCTGCCGTCCTTACCCGGTCTGGCCTACATGTGACTCCAGACCCACAGCAATGTGGTTGACCCTTAACTGTTGCTCTGAAATGGCCGAGCGAGACACTAAGTTCAAGGGCAAGTAGGGATGGGCAACAAATGCCCACATCCCACGGAAGAGTGAATTTTTGAGACGACGGAGGAGGCGAGAGAGAAGTTTGCGAACTGAAATGACTAAAAGCTAATTAACGGGCAGGATTCTCTGACCTCCCAGCTGCCTGCTTCTCGGCAGCGGGAGGCGGCGCACCGTTCGCTGGCGGCAGAAACTCACGGGGGTGGGGGGTGGGGAGGTGGGGGGGGGGGGGGGGGGGGGGGGGTTCCCGCCGGACCAGAGAATTCCACCCCCAGCAGCCGGCTGGAAAATTCCGGCCAACGCTTCAGGGCAATGACCTTTCACCAGAACTGGAGGGAGGGAGACGTGAGAAGGTTTTTAAACCAGTGGAAAGGTGGAGGGCTCAGAAAGACCAAAAGGAAAGTCCCGTGACAGAGCGGAGGGCAGGAGGGATTAAGAAAGGATTTCCTGATGCGACAGCTGAAGAGAGTGAAAAAACAAAGGCTGGTCTTGTAGTGACTGGAATACAAGAAAGGGGAGGTTATGTCACAGTTCTAGTGCCGCGTAGTGCGCCCCCCGACTGGTGCCATGCCAACCACGCCGGCGCCAATGGCGGCGATTCTCCGCTCTGTCTGCTGAACCTCAGGAAGGCTATGTTTGGGAAGATGCAGTGTACTTTCACCAGAATGACACCCATTAAATGACGAGTACAGTTTGCACAGATCAGGCCCGGCAGAGAACCACATGGACTCGAAACGCTATCTCTGTTTCTTCCCTCCACAGAGGCTGCCAGAGTCGCTCAGCATTTTCAGATTTTAGTTTATTGCCTTCTCTGAGTTTTCATAGAATCATCGAATTTACAGTGCAGAAAGAGGCCATTCGGCCCATCGAGGCGTCACCAGCCCTTGGAAAGAGCACCTTACTTAAGCCCACACCTGCACCCCATTCCCGTAACCCAGTAACCCCACCTAACCTTTTTGGACACTTAACGGCAATTTAGCATAATAATAATAATCTTTATTAGGTTTACATTAACACTGCAATGAAGTAACTGTGAAAATCCCCTGGTCGCCACATTCCGGCACCTGTTCGGGTACACAGAGGGAGAGTTCAGAATGTCCAATTCACCTAACAGCACGTCTTTTGGGACTTGTGGGAGGAAACCGGAGCACCCGGAGGAAACTCATGCAGACACAGGGAGAACGTACAGACTCTGCACAGACAGTGACCCAAGCCGGGAATCGAACCCGGGTCCCTGGCGCTGTGAAGCGACAGTGCTGACCACTGTGCTACCGTGCAGGTGGGCTGATTTAGATGTTTAACATGATGAAGAAGCTGATGAGCCGGAGAGACTCTATTTCCTCAGGCAAGGGGCGGGGATTCCGGAACAAGGTGGTTTAACCTTAAAATGGGAACCAGGCCATTCAGGGGCGATGCCCGGAGGCACTTCTGCACGGGGTAGCGGAAATCTGGGTCTCTCTCCCCCCCGGGGAAAAAAAACCAGGAGAAGCTGAAGGTCATCAATTAGAAATAGATTTTTGTTCGGCAAGGATATTATGGGTGACTGACACCAAGTCAAATAAATTAAGCTGAGACAAGAGACACACTCTTACTGAAAGGGCAGCAGGGTAGCATGGTGGATAGCACAATTGCTTCACAGCTCCAGGGTCCCAGGTTCGATTCCAGCTTGGGTCACTGTCAGTGCGGAGTCTGCACATCCTCCCCGTGTGTGCGTGGGTTTCCTCCGGGTGCTCCGGTTTCCTCCCACAGTCCAAAGATGTGCAGGTTAGGTGGATTGGCCATGATAAATTGCCCTTAGTGTCCAAAATTGCCCTTAGTGTTGGGTGGGGCTACTGGGTTATGGGGGATAGGGTGGATGTGTGGGTTTGGGTAGGGTGCTCTTTCCAAGGGCCGGTGCAGACTCGATGGGCCGAATGGCCTCCTTCTGCACTGTAAATTCTATGATAATCTATGATTAATCTACGAATGTTGGTTAAGGATGGAGGGGCTGAATGGTCTCTTCCTGTTCCAATGTTCCCAACAGGAGACAGAAGGTTACTATGGCACTGATAAGAAGGCAGATGGATCTCGCAGTGACACAGGCAGACACAGTATTGCCAAAAGTAGCTGGAGTGTAAATTAGGTTTCACATTGAATTTAAGTAGCATGGATCACGGGAATGTAATTGTCTTCCTTTATTTTAACAAAGCAATCCTTATTCCTCTGTGACCTTGGGCCTGTGCAAATTATTCTACAAATAAAGGTCTCATTATAATTTGCAGGCAAGAATTCATGAATGAAACATCAATCAACGAAGCAGCCGCGGTGATCCGGCATAAGGAAAGCCCCCAAACCGATGACAGAGCAGAATGGAATCACAGAATTTACAGTGCAGAAGGAGGCCATTCGGCCCATCGAGTCTGCACCGGCCCTTGGAAAGAGTAGCCCCCCGCCTCCACCCCATCCCCGTAACTCAGTAACCCCAGCCAACCCTTTTGGACACTAAGGGCAATTCATCACGGCCAATCCACCTAACTTCCACGTCTTTGGACTTGTGGGAGGAAAGCGGAGCACCCGGAGGAAACCCACGCAGACGCGGGGAGAACGTGCAGACTCCGCACAGACAGTGACCCAAGCCGGGAATCGAACCTGGGACCCTGGAGCTGTGAAGCAACTGTGCTAACCACTGTGCTACCGTGCAGCCCACATAGGACAGTTAACCCTGCAATACTCACCCACAAACATTGATTCCTACACGCAATGGCACTCAGTTAAAACAGTTCCCCTAGCAGTGTGAATAAAGTACAGCATCTTCCTTTTCCAGACACAGAAATAAAAATAACTAAATCACACGTTTAAGGAATCTCCTCCGATGTGGCTCGGGCGCAGTTGGTGAGACAGAGTGTCCCCCTGGACCCCCTCCCCCCCTCACCCCCGCCCCTGCACTTGCGACCATGTAGTGGTGATCGACCGGAAGCAGCGTCCGGCAGATCCAGCCGTCTGAGGACAGATGACTGACGGCCAGGAGTCGGCATTTCGGCCCCTCGAGCCTGCTCCGCCATTCTGTAGGATCATGGGTGGGACTTTACAGCCACACCCGCCGCCGGGATCTTCCTGTGCCGTCGAAGACGATGGGCGTTTGAATGGCGGGCAGCATTTTACAGCCCAGCCCCCTGCCACATCGGGGGCTGTAACATCCCCCCCCCCCCCCCCCCCCCCCCATCACTGATCTCAACTCCATTTTACGTCCAATAACCACAGAAATGTAGAAATCCTACTGTGCAGAAGAAGGCAGTTTGGCCCATCGGGTCTGTGTCGACCCTCTGAAAGAGCACCACACCACCCAGGCCCACTCCCCTGCCGCATCCCCATCTACCCCAGCTACCCTGCACATCTTTGGACACAAAGAGGTAATTTATCATGACCAATCCACCTAACCTGCACACCTTCGGGCTGTGGGAGGAAAACGGAGCACCCGGAGGAAACCCACGCAGACACGGGAAGGACGTGCAGACTCCGCACAGACAGTCACCCGAGGTCGGAATTGAACCCGGGGTCCCTGGCGCTGTGAGGAAGCAGTGCTAACCACTGTGCCACCCTACCGCCCAACTCGCTTGTTAGTTAAGAATCTATCTACCACTACATGTACATCTACCTCTGCTAACAGAGTTTAAACACAAAACTTCTTATTGACAAAAAGATCATAATAAGGGGCGGGTTTAGCACACTGGGCTAAATCGCTGGATTTTAAAGCAGACCATGCAGGCCAGCAGCACGGTTCGATTCCCGTACCAGCCTCCCCGGACAGGTGCCGGAATGTGGAGACTAGGGGCTTTTCACAGTAACTTCATTGAAGCCTACTCGTGACAATAAGCGATTTTCATTTTCATTTCATAATAATCGCTTATTGTCACGAGTAGGCTTCAATGAAGTTACTGTGAAAAGCCCCTAGTCGCCACATTCCGGTGCCTGTTCGGGGAGGCCGGTAAGGGAATTGAACCCGCGCTGCTGGCACCGTTCTGCATTACAAGCCAGATGTTTAGCCCACTGTGCTACACCACAAGGGCAGGAAATGCAGGAGGAAGTGTTTGTTGAAAAAAGGCTGCTCAAACGATGTAGATCTGATTACAAGCATGGGTGGTACCACGAGAACATTTCATTGCTTTCATTCAGAAACTGGACTGGTATTTGTCAACAGAAGTGACTCCGAGTGGGCGGCACGGTGGCCTAGTGGTTAGCACAGCTGCCTCACGGCACTGAGGTCCCAGGTTTGATCCCGGCTCTGGGTCACTTGTCCGTGTGGAGTTTGCACATTCTCCCCGTGTCTGCGTAGGTTTCGCCCCCACAACCCAAAAATGTGCAGGGTAGGTGGATTGGCCGTGCTAAATTGCCCCTTAATTGGAAAAAATAATTGGGTACTCTAAATTCATATAAAAAAAGAACAAAAAAAAGAAGTGACTCCGAGTTATTGTTAATCATTAGAAGGTCAGTTGGCGAGGAATAGTTTTGGAGCCAATCTTCACAAACTTTCACATATATTTACAGAGCTAAACGTGGCAAGCGTCCACCTCCTCAGTCAATCACACTGCAGCTTCAATCTGATTTTACTTTTATAATGCTCAAGTGAATTCCAAATGAATGCCCACTACCTGTCCATAATTAAACACAATTCATTTAGAATTAATAGTTATTACTGTGGATAGGTGGATTCGAAGGGAACACGTTGGATAAGTGGGTTAGATGGACTGGAGTGGATACTGTGGATAGGTGGGTGCGATGAACGTAGGAATTTCTGATGTATTATATTATAGGCATTTGGTGCAGTAAGGGTTAAACTCTGGGTTAGTGTGTTTGACCGCTGCTGTCATGTTTTTAAAGAAATCCTAGTTTGAAAGGCAAGTATATTTTGGGATCCAGGGGTGCAATGAAACCTTCGTAAAAGGCTTGGGCTCATAGAATTTTGTTTGGATTAAGAGGATCCCCCGTGGAGTTAGGTAGGGTTCAACTTGGTCAGATGACGTCGTTGCTGGGTAGAGCTCAGGCATTTTTGTCAGAAAGCAGTTCAGTTGTGAGCGGAATGAAGCTGTGTCCACAAGTCAAGCAGTTCAGCTCTCTGCAGTTCAGTCTGCAGAGGGAAGAGCAATGTGCTTGGAAAGGTGAACAAACCAGCTGAAACTGTTTCTGAAGAGATACGGTTTCAGCATGGATCTGGCAGGATTCAGAGGTGGGATTTTCTGATCCTGAGGCTAAGTGTTGACGCCGTCGTAAACGCCGTCGCGTTTCTCGACGACGTCAACATGCCCTCAGGAGCAGCGATTCTGACCATGACAGGGGGCCAGCACGGCACTGGAGCTACCCACGCCGCTCCAGCTGCTGCTCCCGGCATCAGATGGGTGGCACAGGTCTGCACATGCGCGGTCGGACCGGTGCAGTTGTGCACATGCGCGGTCGGACCGGTGCATTTGTGCACATGCGCGGTGGGACCGGTGCGATTGCGCGCATGTGTGGTGGCTCACTTCTCTGCGCCGGCCCCGACGAACATGGCGTAGGGCTACAGGGACCGGCGCGGAACGAAAGAGGCCCCCAGCCCGAGAGGCCGGCCCGCCGATCGGTAGGCCCTGATCGTGGGCCAGGCCACAGCGGAAGCCCTCCCCAGGGTCAGACCCGCTCCCACCCCCCAGGCTGCCCCAAGGTGCATGCACGCCGATCTCCCGCCGGGTAAGACCACACGGGGACGGCACCGACGGGACTCGGATTTTCTGCACGGCTGCTCAGTCCATCCCAGAGATTCTCCGGCCCGGCTTGAGCTGAGAGAATCCCGCCCCAGGTCTTTTCTTTAAAACAGTGTCAGTAGCTCTCTCTTTCTCAAAGAACACCTCTGTAAAGCAAATATTCCTGAGTGCTGATGGTACTTAATAGTGGATTGAGAACTGATTTTCTTTCTTATTCTTTGAGTGGGAATAAAGATAGCAATTCAGGGTATTGTATTCACTGTATTGAGTCTTATTGTTTAAGGGATAATTGTAAGCCACTTTCTGGTATGATGTTAAAGATATTTTAATACTGTGTTAATAATAAAGTTTGTTTTAATCTACCATATCTCTATTTCGTCATGAAATCACTCACAGAGTGAGATATCCTTTCCTCACTGTTTATGAAACTAAAATATAAATATTGGGGTTTCTGTCCAGTATCCAGTCATTGTTGGGGGTCCTGTCTGGGATTGTAATAGTGGAATGGATGAGCTGAAGGGTATACTATTGATAGGTTTGTTAGTTGCAGAGGGTTTGTTAGAGCTGCACAGTAGCATAGTGGTTAGCACAGGTGCTTCACAGCTTCTGGGTCCCAGGTTCGGTTCCTGGCTTGGGTCACTGTCTGGGCGGAGTCTGCACGTTCTCCCCGTGTCTGCGTGGGTTTCCTCCGGGTGCTCCGGTTTCCTCCCACAAGTCCCGAAAGACGTGCTGTTAGGGGAATTGGACATTCTGAATTCTCCCGAACAGGCGCCTGAAGAATGCAGGTGTCGTTCAACAAATGATGCCTGAGATTTGCAATCAGCTAAATATGGAAGGGCAGTTGTGAAAAGGAGACTTTCAAATCAATGTCACATCCACTTTCCCTGCCCTCGATTTTGGAACCACAGAAAAGGTGCTAATCCAATAGACACACAGTTCCCGGGGAACCAGCGAAATAATAGTGACAAGGGCAGAGACAAAGGTGTGGCAGTGCAGTGAGAACAGTCATCTCGAAACCTGCACTAATGGTCAGTCGAACGTGAGTTTAAGTCACAGAAACATGCAAATTAGGAGCAGGAGTAGGCCATTTGGCCCCATGAGCCTGCTCTGCCATTCAGTAAGATCATGGCTGATCTGATTGTGTCATTATGAGGGGCATAGGGAGAGTGGATCGTCAGGGGCTTTTCCCCAGGGTAGTGGGGTCAATTACTAGGGGGCATAGGTTTAAGGTGCGAGGGGCAAGGTTTAGAGGAGATGTACGAGGCAGGTTTTTTATACAGAGGGTAGTGGGTGCCTGGAACTTGCTGCTGGAGGAGGTGGTGGAAGCAGGGACGATAGTGACATTTAAGGGGCATCTTGACAAATACATGAATAGGATGGGAACAGAGGGATACAGACCCCGGAAGTGTAGAAGATTTTAGTTTAAACGGGCAGCATGGTCGGCACGGGCTTGGAAGGCCGAAGGGCCTGTTCCTGTGCTGTACTTTTCTTTGTTCTTTGTATCAACCTCACATTCTAGCCACCAAAGCTGCACACAGTGCTCCAGATGTGGTCTCACCAACACCCTCTACGACTGGAACAAAACATCCCGGGCGTGATTCTCCGCAAATCCGGCGTGTCGTGAAGGCTGGCGTGAAACTGGCCGTGTTTCACGCCAGCCTCGGAGCTCCGTCCAGGGACCCGATCCTCCCCCCCGGGTGGGGCTAGTATCGGGGCCCGGGGAATCACGGCGACGTGGAGTTAGCAAACGTCGCTAACTCCACCCGGCAAAAGTCACGGCAGCTGACGCGCACGATGGCGTCAGCCGCGCATGCGCGGGTTGGACGGCTCCAACCCGCGCATGCGCGGATGACGTCATCACGCAGACGCATCAAACCTGCGCATGCGCGGGCCATCATGCCCCTCAGCCACCCCGCGGGGCGGCGGAAGAACAAATAGTGCGCGGGTATCGGACCCACTGCCCACCGATCGCAGGCCCATGCCACCCTTGGCACGGCCGTGCCAATCGGTGCCATGGTTGTCCGGAACGGGCACTTTGCGGCCGTTTTCACGAACGCTGAGAGCAGGTGTGATCGCGGCCGTGAAAACGGCCGTAAACTCCGCGGTATTCGGCCCATCGGCCTGCGGAGAATCGCTGTCCCCCGTAAAAAATGACGAGCAGCGATTCGTGTCGGGGGCGGCCAGAGGGGGGTAGAATAGCGGGAGGCCGTGAAAATTGTCGGGAAGGCCCTCCCGCTATTCTCTGACCCGTCGTGGGCAGCGGAGAATCGCGCCCCCCTACTTTTATATTCCATTCCCCTTGCAATAAATCCCAACAATCCATTCGCCTTCCGAATCGCTTGTTGTAGCCACATACTAACTTTGTTGTGATTCATGTACCAGGACACCCAGATCCCTCTGTACATTGCTTTATTATCTTCCTGCCACAGTGGACAAGGTAACATTTTCCCACATTGTATTCCAGCTGCCACTTTTTTACCCACTCACATGAACCCATTCATATGGGTTTTGCCAACTCCATTGATGGGATGTATTGCGCAGCCCTGCCGCGCGTTTCGTGGTGTCAGGGGAAGGCCAGCCAATGGCCGGCAGCTGGACCCTCCGGTCCGGCCGTTGACAACGGAGTTGAACGCATCCCTCGCCGCTGCAAAATCGGCGGCAGAAGTGGGCCGTCGGCGGGGCTGGAAGATCTATCCGTGTGAACTGCCGGAAAGTTCCAGCCCTAATTATGTCCACTTCACAATGTACTTTGTGGACAACAAGCTGTCATCGATGTTGTAACACCAATCTGGGTCACTAACGTCCCTTAGGGAAGGAAATCTGCCGTCCTTACCCGGTCTGGCCTACATGTGACTCCAGACCCACAGCAAAGTGGTTGACTTGGAATTGCTCTCAAGGGCAATTAGAGATGGGTATCTAATGCCCAGCTTGCCAGTGACACTCCCCCCCCCCCCCCCATGGATGAATTTCTTAAAAAGCTATTGGTCACCAGTTTTACGAATTCTTTATGTGGTTTGGTATCGAATAATGCTCCTGTGAAGTAGCACAGTGGTTAGCACAGTTGCTTCACAGCTCCAGGGTCTCAGGTTCGATTCCCGGCTTGGGTCACCATCTGTGCGGAGTCTGCAGGTTCTCCCCGTGTCTGCGTGGGTTTCCTCCGGGTGCTCCGGTTTCCTCCCACAGTCCAAAGATGCGCAGGTTAGGTGGATTGGCCGTGGTAAATTTCCCTTAGTGTCCAAAAAATGTTGAGTGGGGGGGTTACTAGGTTAGGGGGACAGGGTCGATACGTGGGCTTCAGTCGGGGGCTCTTTGTCAGGGCCGGTGCAGACTGAATGGGCCGAATGGCCTCCTTCTGCACTGTAAATTCTGCAAATCCTATGAATGAAAAGATCACGGCCACAACTCAGCCGCTGTGTCTCGCCCGGCACAGAGCCTGGTGCAACTGGTGAATCCCGCGAGAGCCCCAAGTGGGTTTGCGCTGGGCGCCGGCCGATTGCGGGTCACCCGACTCGCTCCGCCCAGCGCAAACTAGATCTCGTCGTGGCGGGGTGTGATCCAGATCGGTAAATTTAAATAAACCATTGGGCTCATTTAAGTGCCGAGACATGATTTTCACCTGGGGCCTGTGAGTCGGCGGCCACGTCTGCGAGGCCCCGACCGGGAGCCGTTTAGCAGCGGTTTCCACTAACATGGACCAAGCATTACGGCACCTCGGGGGTCCCGCAGGCTATTAGAGACCCCCTAAGTGGTCGGGGTCAGTGCAGGCTAGTTACCTGCCATTCCACCTAGCACCCGAGCACCTTAGCAGTGCCACCCTGTCACTGCCAGGGTGCCCGGGTGGCACTGCCAGGGCTCAGACCATGGAGGGTGGCTTTGCCCATTAAAAGGAAATGAGGGGGATTTTCCAGTGTCCAATAGAAGGTTGGGGGAGGTCAAGGGGGAAGATGTCCAGAAAGCTGGGGGAGGAGCCCGAAAGAAAGTGATCGGGGCAGCCATTCACAACGTCATCCCGATCTGCCAGGAGCCAGTCCGGCTGGCGAGCTGAGCTCCCAGTGCAGGAGTCCACTGAAGTGTGGCCTCACAGGGGAGAAACTCCCTAAGGCCCAACGAAACCAGCAATGGGCCGATAAATAGCGGGGTGACACTAGGCGCTGCAACGATCGAGATGCACCTTGCCAAACGCGGTGTCATGTCCGCTGAATCGCATCGGCTGGGGGGCGGCACGGTAGCACAGTGGTTAGCACTGTCGCTTCACAGCACCAGTGGCCCAGGTTCGATTCCCGGCTTGGGTCACTGTCTGTGCGGAGTCTGCACGTTCTCCCCGTGTCTGCGTGGGTTTCCTCCGGGTGCTCCTGTTTCCTCCCGAAAGATGTGCTGTTAGGTGAATTGGACATTCTGAATTCTCCCTCTGTGTACCCGAACAGGCGCCGGAATGTGGCGACTGGGGGCTTTTCACAGTAACTTCATTGCCATGTAAGCCTGCTTGTGACAATAATAAAGATTATTATATCAGTGAACATTACTGTTGTATCACTTACAGCCTCAGCAATCGTCTTTGAAGTGAGTCAGTCTGGCGGCTACAAAGAGACTGTTATAGAACATAGAACAGTACAGCACAGAACAGGCCCTTCGGCCCTCGATGTTGTGCCGAGCAATGATCACCCTACTCAAACCCACGTATCCACCCTATACCCGTAACCCAACAACCCCCCCCTTAACCTCACTTTTTAGGACACTACGGGCAATTTAGCATGGCCAATCCACCTAACCCGCACATCTTTGGACTGTGGGAGGAAACCGGAGCACCCGGAGGAAACCCACGCACACACGGGGAGGACGTGCAGACTCCACACAGACAGTGACCCAGCCGGGAATCGAACCTGGGACCCTGGAGCTGTGAAGCATTTATGCTAACCACCATGCTACCGTGCTGTCCCCAACGTGTTGTTGGACTGGTGGCTAAATTACATCAATGTTGGCCAAATCCTAATTCACAAGTGATTCATATATATTTACAGCACAGAAGGAGGCCATTCGGCCCATCATATCCATGCCAGTCAACAAAGATCTAACTGCATCAATCCCATTTCCGGCACTTGGCCCATATTCCTGGAGGTTTTGGCAGCGAATATCTAAATATTTCTTAAATGATGAGAGTTTCTGATTCAACCACAATCTCAGGCAGCGAGTTCCAGACTCCCACCCCCCTCTGGGTGAAAACGTTTCTCCTCAACTTCCCTCTTAGCCTTCTAGGTCTGACCTTAAATCTGTGCCCCCTGATAAGTGACCTGTCTACTAATGGAAAAAGTGCCTTTATGTCCACCCTATCTTTACCCTTCATAACGTCATATAACTTTCTCAGGTCGCCTCTCAACCTTCGCTGCTCCAAGGAAAACAGTCCCAGGCTATCCAATCTTTCCTCATCATTCAGACCCTCCAGTCCAGTCATCATCCTGCAAAATCTGTGGCATCTGCGGGGGTTGGGGAGGGTACAGTTGGGCATTGGGCAACGGGCAGTGGTACCAATGTTCCTGAAACTTGCTACAGTTGTATCAAACCTTGCTAAAGCCACATTTGGAATATTGCGCACAATTCTGGTCGCCACACTACCAGAAGGATGTGGAGGCTTTGGAGAGGGTGCAGAGGAGGTTTATCAGGCTGTTGCCTGGTCTGGAGGGTGTTAGCTATGTGGAGAGGCTGAATAGACTCGGACTGTTTTCATTAGAACGACGGAGGTTGAGGGGGTGACCTGATAGAGGTCTACAAGATTGTGAGGGGCATGGATAGAGTGGATGGGCGGGCACTCTTTCCCAGGGTGGAGGGGTCAGTCACCAGAGGGCAAAGGTTTAAGGTGAGTGGGGCAAAGTTTAGAGGAGATGTGCGAGGCAGGTTTTTTACACAGAGGGTGGTGAGTGGCTGGAACGTGTTGCCAGGGGAGGTTGTGGAAGCAGATACATTAACAGTGTACAAAAGGCACCTTGACAAATACATGGATAGGATAGGTATGGAGGGACACGGCACTGGGAAGTGCTGAGGGTTTTGGCCAAGGTTGGTATCATGACTGGTGCAGGTTTGGAGGGCCGAAGGGCCTGTTCCTTTGCTGTATTGTTCTTTGTTCTTAAGCACTGGGGGCGGCAGTGGCAAGGGATGAGAGGGGTTGGGGGACTGAGGCATGGGGGGGGGGGGGGGGGGGGGTTGGTGAAGTGATGGTTTTGGCCATGGGTAAAACTTATGTCCTCATCAACCCCAACACAAAAAACCCACCTCACCCCTCGTAACAAACTTTAGCTGCAAAATAATTCAAAATCTACAAAGGCTCTAATGATCGAAGTTTAGCTGTTGCATTATTCAGTCCCAGTGATTGCATTCTTCATAATAACATTTGCATATTCTATTCACTGTAGGAACATCCAGTATGTATGATTGAATGCGACCTGTGCATATTTACTCATAAGATGGATCATCCATTATTTAATGCTCCCGAGGTTGGTGGAATGACAGTTCCTGTTACTAAAGGAGAATATATTCCATTCTCCATTAGCTCAAGTCCGCCCAGAACCAGATTCCCACAGCAGTGGACAAATCAATCGCAGAGATTTTCTCAAGACGAAAAATATGTAAACACATTCGACGCTCTCAGGATGGAGCACAGTTTGAGACATGAGAGTGAAACGGGCCCAATGAGGAGCTGGGCTTCTGAACACTTTATATCTTTGAAGGTATCTGATCAAAATCGATTCAGTTGGTTGATTTGGCTCTATGTCTGTCACAGAATGTTTTGTTCAGCATTAATTTACTGGCTGAGATGTTCTGAGGGGCGACTGTCAGCCCAAACTCTTTCTTTTGTACACGTCATAGCATCATCACTAATGTACAATCAAATAATCATGCATCAGAGAAGGAGGCTGTTCATCCCACCATGTCCGAGCTTGCACTTTGAAAAGAGCTACCTAATGAGTTCCACTCCACTGCCTTTTCCTACACCTCCCGCTGCCTGGGGAAAGCGGGCAGCATAATCAAAGACCCCTCCCACCCGGCTTACTCACTCTTCCAACTTCTTCCATCGGGCAGATGATACAAAAGTCTGAGAACACGCACGAACAGACTCAAAAACAGCTTCTTCCCCACTGTCACCAGACTCCTAAACAACCCTCTTATGGACTGACCTCATTAACACTACACCCTGTATGCTTCACCCGATGCCGGTGTCTATGTTTACATTGTGTACCTTGTGTTGCCCTATTATGTATTTTCTTTTTCTTTTCTTTTCATGTACTTACTGATCTGTTTGAGTTACTCGCTGCAGGATTCCTCGCTCTGACCTGCCCTGGTAGCCACAGTATTAATATGACTACTCCTCTTTAGTCTCTGGTCAACGGTAACCCCCAGGATGTTGATTGTGGGGGATTCAGCGATGGTAATGCCATTGAATGTCTAGATTCTCGCTTGTTTGAGATGGTGATTGCCTGGCCCTTGTGTGGCATGAATGTAACTTGCCACTTGTCTGCCCAATCCTGGATATTGCTGCATTTGCACAGTACTACTTCAGTATCAGCAGAATCGCGAATGGTGCTGAACATTGTACAATCATCGGCAAACATTCCCCCTTCTGACACTCTGACCTTATAGCCTGGGCATTCTCCTGGGGCTCTGGGTGACGACACCAGTGCCTCCTTTTCACAGTAACTTCATTTGAAGCCTACTCGTGACAATAAGTGATTTTCATTTTTCATTTCATTTCCTCTCAAAGGGAATAAACTTGATTCTCAGTATACTTGTAATACAGTAATAATCTTTATTATTGTCACAAGTAGGCTTACATTAACACTGCAATGACGTTACTGTGAAAAGCCCCTAGTCGCCACATTCCGGCGCCTGTTCAGGTACACAGAGGGAGAATTCAGAATGCCCAAATTACAAAAGAACATCTTCCAGGACTTGTGGGAGGAAACCGGAGCACCCGGAGGAAACCCACGCAGACGCGGGGAGAACATGCAGACTCCACATAGACAGTGACCCAAGCCGGGAATCAAACCCGGGACCCTGTTGTTGTGAAGCAACAGTGCTAACCACGGTGCTACCGTGCCGGAGCTTTGGAGAGATGTTACCAAAACGGAGGCTCTTCATATTTTGAACAGTGGCAATTGGAACTTATGGGAAAATGTAAGAAATTCATTGATGTAGAAAAGGCATTCTCGTGAATTCAAGTAAATTGGCACCGCCTTCAATTTGGTCTGTTGTATTCGCTGTTCCCAAAGTGGTCTCCTCTATATTGGGGAGACTAAACGCAGGCTGCGTTACCGCTTTGCGGAACACCTTCGCTCAGTCCGTAAGCTTGACCCAAACCTTTCTGTTGTTCGCCATTTTAACTCAACAGGTCTCTGCTCCAGTGAAGGCCAACACAAACTGGAGGAGCAGCATCTCACCTTCCGGCTCCGGCTGGGCGCATTACAGCCCTCAGCATTCAACATCGCGTTCGGCAACTTCAGATTGTGACTTTTCGGCTCCAAAAACATTCCATACCATTGCCTCAATGCAAATCCCTGCTCTCCCTCCCACACCAGATCAGCTGTCTTTTGTTCCGAAAGTTGCTATACCTCGTTGCTATGTCTCACAGCTACACTTTGAAATCGGACATATTCTCCTTCCCATTAGTTCTGACAAAGAGCCAAACAGACTCGAAACATTAACATTGTTTTCTCTCCCCTTGCCGATGCTGCTGGACCTGCTGACTTTTCCAGCAACCTCTGTTCTTCCAGAATCCAGCACCCGCCGTATTTTGCTTATTTTAGGGAAAGGCTCGCCTGAATCAAAGCTGTGGTTCAATGGACAACACTGAGCCTCTCTATTAGGAGGTTGTGGGTTCCCCCCAGTCTGAACACACTATGAAGGTCCCTGGCCCACGCCACCGCCCCCCCCCCCCCCCCAACACCTACACCGGTCAACTCTAGCCCAATCGCGCGCACAGAAAATGCCAGCTTGGCACCTTGACAGTGCCAGGCTGGCACCCAGGTGGCATTGCCAAGGTGCCAGATGGGCACCAGCAATGCCAGGGCACTACCCTGTCAGCATCAACGGGGCCGAGGTGGAGATGGTGAGCAGTTTCAAATTCCTAGGGGTGCACATCACCAAAAATCTGTCCTGGTCCACCCACGTCGACGCTACCACCAAGAAAGCACAACAGCACCTATACTTCCTCAGGAAACTAAGGAAATTCGGCATGTCCACATTAACCCTTACCAACTTTTACAGATGCACTATAGAAAGCATCCTATCGGGCTGCATCACAGCCTGGTATGGCAACTGCTCGGCCCAGGACCGCAAGGAACTTCAGAGAGTCGTGAATACCGCCCAGTCCATCACACAAACCTGCCTCCCATCCATTGACTCCATCTACACCTCCCGCTGCCTGGGGAAAGCAGGTAGCATAATCAAGGATCCCTCCCACCCTGCTTACTCACTTTTCCAACTTCTTCCATCGGGCAGGAGATACAGAAGTCTGAGAACACGCACAAACAGACTCAAAAACAGCTTCTTCCCCACTGTCACCAGACTCCTAAATGACCCTTTTATGGACTGTCCTCATTAACACTACACCCTGTCTGCTTCATCCGATGCCAATGCTTATGTAATTACATTGTATATCTTGTGTTGCCCTATTATGTATTCTCATGTATTGTCTTTAATTTTGTTTAATTCCCTTTTCTTCCCATGTACTGAATGATCTGTTGAGCTGCTCGCAGAAAAATACTTTTCACTGTACCTCGGTACAGGTGACAATAAACAAATCCAATCCAATCCAATCCAAGTGGGGGGCCTCCGCTGATCCCTCGGGACACCCCCAAGAGTGCTGTTCTGTCTGGTTCCCCTGGTGGGGACCAGCACTAAACAGCGCTCACCTGAGGCCTGTGAGGTGAAGGGGAAGAATCCCGAAGCTTCAGGTACCTGGGGAATTTGCACATTAGAGTGAAGCTTACTGCCTCGCTCTGATCTGCCTCTGATATGCCTATTTGCCAAAAAGTGATCCCACCCACTTTACATCGCAACGTCTCGCGCGATTGAGTCGGATTTTGCGAGGCGTGGCGAGCCAGGTAGATCCCGGCAGCGGGGTCTCCCGGCTCTCACCGGCCACACTGCGGCACGGCGAGCTGGATCGCGCCCTCTGTCTGCGAGGAAAGATGCCATCAACCTGATCGGGCAGAACAGGGGAGTTTTTCAAATGCCCGGGCCAGCAATTATTCCTCAAGCAACACAGCATCAAAGCAAAGACCAACAGCTTTTTCATCTCGCGCCCTGTTTGCGGGATCTTCCTGTGTGAAAGTTGGCTGTCAGTCTTTGCTGAAAGAACAACGATGCCACAAATACACATGTGAGTATAAACTGCGAAACTGTTTCTTACACCAGAGCTCAGTGATGGACAGCAGAATGCTACACTTGGTGATTTAGAGTACATCCCACTCTTTATAACACTGAATTATATTACAAATTCATCTCTCAGTGAAAATAACACTCAAAACATGAATCTTTCATTACTATAAGGACACCAGCCTTTGCTCCTTGAATTCAAAGTAATTGGAATCGCTTCCTACTTGTGTATTTTAATTAGATTAGATTTTATATTCATTATTTTCTTCATGTTTTATCAGGCCTGTCAGACAATTAGACAGGCCCTCCTAACCACATGTTTCTCCACATGAACATCTCTCCTGAATTCTGCCGTGTTCTGTTCCACCGAGCAATGAAAGGTTATGAGGGTGGAATCAACAAAAGATCACCATCACTGAATCCGCCACAATCAACATCCTGGGTGTTACTATTGATCAGAAGTCACATTAATACTGGGGCTACCTGGGCAGGCCAGAAGTTGGGAATCTTACGGTGAGTAACTCACCTCCTGACCCCCCAAAGCCTGCCCACCATCTACAAGGCACAAGTCAGGAGTCATGATGTGGAGGTGCCGGCGTTGGACTGGGGTGAGCACTGTAAGAAGTCTTACAACACCAGGTTAAATTCCAACAGGTTTGTTTCAAACACGAGCTTTCGGAGCACTGCTCCTTCACCTGAGGAAGGAGATGCGCTCCGAAAGCTCGTGTTTGAAACAAACCTGTTGGACTTTAACCTGGTGTTGTAAGTCAGGAGTGTGATGGAATACTCCCCAATTGCCTGGATGAGTGCAACTCCAACAACACTCAAGAAGCTCAACACCATCCAGGAAAAAAGCAGCCCTGCTTGATTGGCATCTCATCCACCGGCCTAAACACTCACTCTCTCCACCACTGACGCACAGTGGCAGCCGTGTGTACACGGTAGCACAGTGGTTAGCTCTATTGCTTCACGGTGCCAGGCTCGATTCCCGGCTGCACGTTCTGTGCGTTCTCTCCGTCTGTGTGGGTTTCCTCCGGGTGCTCCGGTGCGGGACTTGGACTGAGGGAAGCAAGGGTGGAGTGTGTGTGACAGAGGGAATGAGCGCATGCGAGAGAGGGGTGGATATACCGGAAAGGCAGCAAGGTGTGAATGAGTGAGGGGGTGAATGCGTGTGAGAGAGGGAGCGAGTGTGTGAGAGAGGGAGTGAGTGTGCACGAGAGAGAGGACAGTGAGTGACTGTGAAGGGGGTGAATGTGTGTGAGAGAGGGAGTGAGTGTGTGAGAGAGAGGACAGTGAGTGCCTGTGAAGGGGATTGTGTGTGTGAATGGGGAGTGTGTGAGAGAGGGAGCTAGTGTGTGTGAAGAGAGTGAGGCAGACATATGTACATGCATGAGGGAGTGAGTGTGTGTGAAGAGAGAGAGGCAGACATATGTACATGCATGAGGGAGTGAGTGTGTGTGAAGAGAGAGAGGCAGACATATGTACATGCATGTGTGAGAGAGGAAGGGAGATGTGTGTGTGAGAGAGAGGTGCAGGTGTCCACTATGAGTATCAGCTTTCTTGCATCACTCCTGCCATTGAAAAGACAGGTATTTTTTTAATATGATAACTTTTTAATTATGCCCAGTTTAGTCACCCCTAAAGTGGGTACTAAGAACATATGAACTCGAAGCAGGACTGGGCCATTCAGCCCCTCGATCCCGCTCCGCCGTTCAATACTATCATGGCTGATCTCCTCTCGCTAGTCTCAGTAATTATATACATAGAATTTACAATGCAGAAGGAGGCCATTCGACCCATCAAGTCTGCACTGGCTCTTGGAAAGAGCACCCTGCTTAAGGCCACACCTCCTGTAACCCCGTAACCCCACCTAACCTTTTGGACACTAAGGGGCAATTTTAGTGTGGTCAATCCACCCAACCTGCACATCTTTGGACTGTGGGAGGAAACCGGAGCACCCGGAGGAAACCCACGCACACACGGGGAGGAAATGTAAACTCCACACAGACAGTCACCGAGGTCCCGGATCCCTGGAGCTGTGAAGCAGCAGTGCTAGCCACTGTGCCACCGTGACACCCTAATGGTATCCATGAAACGATTGCCATAAAAAACAGCTGGTTCAGTAATGTCCTTGGGGGAAGGAAATCTGCCGTCCTTACCCGGTCTGTCCTACATGTGACTCCAGACCCACAGCAATGGGGTTGACTTTTAACTGTCGCTCTGAAATGGCCGAGCGAGACACTCAGTTCGATGGGTAATTAGGGATGGGCAGGGCAGCACGATGGCGCAGTGGGTTAGCACTGCTGCCTCACGGCGCTGAGGTCCCAGTTTCGATTCCGGCTCTGGGTCACTGTCCGTGTGGAGTTTGCACATTCTCCCCGTGTTCGCATGGGTTTCGCCCCCACAACCCAAACAATGTGCCGGGCAGGTGGATTGGCCATGCTAAATTGCCCCTTAATTGGAAAACAAAATTACTTGGATACTCTAAATTTGTGAAAAAAAAGGGATGGGCAACAAATGCAGGCGACGCCCAAATTCCCACACAAGAATAAAAGTAGATTTGCAGTGGGATTCTCCGTTGGCGGGATTCTCCGCCCCACCGGCAGCGTGCCCACACCCCCGGGCGCTTCCCGACAGCGTGGGGTGGCCCACAAAGGGCTGGCTGCAAGATCGGAGGGTCCCGCTGCTGGTGGTGGGGGTGCGCTGTGCCAGAGAACGGGGCTGGCGGTACAGAGATTCCCACCCCTGCGCTCTCGAGCCACTCAGTAAGAACATGGCTAATCCGATTGCGGCCTTAACTCCACTTCCCTGCCTGTTCCCCGTCGCCCTCCACTCCCGTTTCCATCACAAAACTGCCCAAATCAGCATATTCAATGACACAGTCCCCTCCCCCTTCCCCGAGGAAGAGAATTCCAAACACCAACGACCCTCAGAGAGGAGCGATGGATGGGGATTGGTCAGCCCTTTCCACCCCCCGCGACCTTTCTGTCCCGCCAATGATGAGCCTTGGACGCGGGTTCCCTGACTGCGGATGGGACGAGGAATGTAAATCGGCAGGCGGGACTGGAAGATTGCAGCAGCCGTCACGTGATGCTTCCGCCACGGGAAAGCCTGGGGGCAGGGCGAGGTGGGGCGATGGCAGTATTTCTCATCTCAGTTACAAGGACAGGACATTTGGACATGATGACACCGATGCTTGTGGGAGCTTGCCGTGCCCAGATTATCTACTACAATTCCTGGTATTGCGACGGCAACAAATCGACAGAAAGTGGTCAATTGGCTGGAAAGAGCATTAAGGCTGTGTTGGGAGCGGTGTGTGATATCAATGCCAGCTCTACCTTTCTTCCTTTGAGATGACAAGGCCCGCCTCTCAGCGAGACACAGATTGGATATTTAAGGTCAACGATTGCCGTCAGCATCCCTGACAGACGTCAGGTCACAACCTCCGTCTGGGGCAGCCACTCGACAATTATGCCGAGCTCCATGGAGAAAGACTGGTAGGCGCTCATTAAAACAGGCCCACGGCGACTCACAGTGTTTGATTTTGTTTCGCTGCTTCTGCCCATGTGGAGTGTGAAGTGTGGGCGGTTGTCAAGGCTGACATATCCACTTTGTATTTTCGAAAATAAGCAGCACGGAATGACCTGTGGTGCCGCTGCGATCACATTGGAAGAGTTTTCCAATTACTCCCACCCTCCCAGCACTTTCCCTCAAAGACTTGCAAACTTCCCCCTCTTCGAGTATTTACCCATTTCCAGCTTTTCCAGGTTGCAACCAGCAGCCGAGCTGACTAAATTCTCCTGGCGGGATTCTCCCATCCCGCGGCAGAGTGTCCACGCCGTCGTAAACGCCGTCGCGTTTTTACAACGGCGCGAACGTGCCGTTTCCAGCCCAGCACAGCGCTGGGGTGGTTCACGTCACTCCAGCTGCCGATCCCGGTGCGAACTGGGCGCCCCAGGATCCGCGCATGCGCAGTGACGCCGGCGCCAACCCGCGCATGCGCACTGGCTTCCTTCAACGTGCCGGCCCCGACGCAACATGGCGCAGGACTACAGGGGCCAGGCGCGTAGGAAATGAGTCCCCCGGCCACAGAGGCCGGCCCGCCGATGGCTGGGCCCCGATCGAGGGCCAGGCCGCATCGAAGCCCCCCCCCCCCCCCCCCCCCCCCCCGGGGTCGTAGCCCCCTCCCCCGCCACAGGCCGCCCCCCCCCTGACCCTACCATGCTGAGTTCCCACCAGCTGAGGGCAGGTGTGGACGGCGCTTACGGGACTCGGTGTTTCCACTTCGACCACTCGGCCCATCCCGGCCCGAGAATTCGCGGGCCGGCCGGGTAGAGTCATTGGCCGCGTCGCGCCAACTAAGCCGGCGCCAATGGTGTCGAGGAGGCGTGGCCCGGTCGCGGGAATTCTCCGACCCGGCCCAGGGCTGGGAGAATCCCGCCCTCCGTGTCGCCCTTCTGACGTTTTTGCAAATGATCTTAAATCTGTGCCGGCAATTTTTATCAGCGTGGGACAGTGGTGCGGGTGGCAAGATCGGTCACAGCATTCCTGACCGGGCAACACTGTCAGAGGGCAGGCAATAATGAGGTCAGGTGGACAACTGTCTCAAGTAGAACCAGACGGCCAGCAATCTGGGTTCTCCATCTGTCCTCATTAGGAATGCTTGGCTGAGAGCCAAGATCACAAAGCACTAATTGAGCACGGGTGATGTTTTGACAAGTATAGTGGATTGCTCACTTTGTTTGATTGACATCTTTAAGTGGCTGTAAAAAGTTGTTCCTTTTGCGACCTTTTTGTCAAAGACTCAGTTGTTATTTGCACCAGACAATGAGGGTAAAAGATATTAAAAGACTGAGGGTGTAAATGATCTGGTCCCACCTGCCGTGGGGATCATCGTGCGTCAGGCGGAACTCAAATAACGATGAGTCAAAATATAGGAGGGAGATAGAGAACCCAGTGGAGTGGCGCAGCGACAACAATCTCTCCCTCACTGCCAGCAAAACTAAAGAGCTGGTCACTGACTTCAGGAAGCAAAGTACTGTACACACCCCTGTCAGCATCAACGGGGCCGACAATCTCTCCAAAAATCTGTCCTGGTCCACTCACGTCGACGCTACCACCAAGAAAGCACAACAGCGCCAATACTTCCTCACGAAACTAAGGAAATTCGGCATGTCCACATTAACCAACTTTTACAGATGCACCATAGAAGGCATCCTATCGGGCTGCATCACAGCCTGGTATGGCAACTGCTCGGCCCAGGACCGCAAGAAACTTCAGAGAGTTGTGAACACAGCCTGGCCCATCACACAAACCCACCTCCCATCCATTGACTCCATCTACACCTCCCGCTGCCTGGGGAAAGCGGGCAGCATAATCAAAGCCCCCTCCCACCCGGCTTACTCACTCTTCCAACTTCTTCCATCGGGCAGGAGATACAAAAGTCTGAGAACACGCACGAACAGACTCAAAAACAGCTTCTTCCCCACTGTCACCAGAGTCCTAAGCAACCCTTCTATGGACTGACCTCATTAACACTACACCCTGTATGCTTCACCCGATGCCGGTGTTATCTGGTTACATTGTGTACCTTGTGTTGCCCTATTAGGTATTTCCTTTAATTTCCTTTTCTTCCCATGTACTTAATTATCGGTTGAGCTGCTCGCAGAGAAATACTTTTCACTGCACCTTGCTTTTTCCTCAGCATTTCCATTGTTGCCATGGTTATTAGTCGGCACGGTGGCGCAGTGATGGACACTACTGCCACACAGCACCAGGGACCCGGCTCGAGTCACTGTCTGTGCGGCGTCTGCACGTTCTCCCCGTGTCTGCGTGGGTTTCCTCCGGGTGCTCCAGTTTCTTCCCGCAGTCCAAAGACGTGCAGGTTAGGTGGATTGGCCATGCTAAATTGCCCCTTAGTGGCCAAAAGGTTGGGTGGGGTTACGGGGAGAGGGTGGAGGTGTGGGTTTACGTGGGGTGCTCTATCCAAGGGCCGGTGCAGACTCGATGGGTTGAATGGCCTCCTTCTGCTCTGTAAATTCTATGATTCTATTAGACGACTCATTGGTTCTGTCAATAGTGCATACAGGGGTGAATGGGCATTTGGGGGAACAAAAGTCTCATGTGGAGCATTGAGGGAATGGTGGGGCATTGAGGGGGTGGGGGCATGGAAGGGATGTGGAGAGTGGTTGGGGGGTGGGGGATGGGATGGTGAGTGGGATGAGAGCTGAATGCCCAGCAACTTCAAAAACAACCAGGGTGATGGTGCGGAGAAGCGAGGCAGACATTCTAACCAGTCCACCTCGGTACTCGCTGACACCAGTGACCATTTAGGATCTGCCTCCGAGGTCATCAGGTTTCGATCCCACCTCACACCCATCACCCTGGAGCGAAAAGTGATGGATTCGTGGAACCTAAATCGCGACAGATCCGGCGAGTTGGAAAATTTCCCAACTCAAGCTAGTCATTTTGGAACATGGAGTGGAGTTACATAGATCAATAAAATACATAGATATATAGAAGATAGGAGCAGGAGGAGGCCCGTTAGCCCTTCGAGCCTGCTCCACCATTCATCACCATCATGGCTGATCATCCAACTCAATAGCCTAATCCTGCTTTCTCCCCATAGCCTCTGATCCCATTCTCCCCAAGTGCTACATCCAGCCGCCTCTTCAATATATTCAAAGTTTTAGCATCAACTACTTCCTGTGAAATGAAAAATGAAAAAAATGAAAATCGCTTATTGTCACGAGTAGGCTTCAATGAAGTTACTGTGAAAAGCCCCTAGTCGCCACATTCCGGCACCTGGCCGGGGAGGCTGGTACGGGAATCGTGCTGCTGGCCTGCTTGGTCTGCTTTAAAAGCCAACGATTTAGCTCAGTGAGCTAAACCAGCCCCTGTGGTAATGAATTCCCCAGGCTCACCACTCTGTGTGAAGAAATGTCTCCTTATCTCTGTCCAAAATGGTTTACCCTGAATCCTCAGGCTGTGACCCCTGGTTCTGGACACGCCCATCATTGGTAACATCTACCCTGTCTAGTCCTGTTAAAATTTTATAAGTCTCTATGAGATCCCCCTCATTCTTCTGAACTCCAGCGAGAACAATCCGAACCGACTCAATCTCTCCTCATATGACAGTCCCGCCATCCCTGGAATCAGTCTGGTAAACCTTCGCTGCACTCCCTCTAGAGCAAGAACATCCTTCCTCAGAGAAGGAGACCAAAACTCCAGGTGTGGCCTCACCAAGGCCCTGTACAATTGCAGATTGTCACTAATCAAACGAATCAATGCTTTCTGTCGAGAGGGGGACAACAGAAGGTGTTAGATTCAGGTTTCAGCCGAACAAAGTCCCAATTAGAATCAAAAACAGATAATGCTGGAAATTGGAACAGAGTTAACAGGCACGAACCCAGAATCGGGACCCGCACCAGGCCAATCGCGAGGCAGCCAGTTCGCTCACCCAGCGCCATCTCAATCTCACCTTTGATAGACCATAAGACCATAAGACATGGGAGCAGAATTAGGCCACTCGGCCCATCGAGTCTGCTCCGCCATTCAATCTTGGCTGACATTTTCTCATCCCCATTCTCCTGCCTTCTCCCCCTAACTCCTGATCCCCTTATTAATCAAGAACCTATCTATCTCTGTCTTATAGACACTCAGTGATTTGGCCTCCACAGCCTTCTGCGGCAAAGAGTTCCACAGAATCACCACCCTCTGGCTGAAAATGTTCCTCCTCATCTCTGTTTTAAAGGATCGTCCCTTTAGTCTGAGATGCTGTCCTCTGGTTCTAGTTTTTCCTACAAGTGGAAACATCCTCTCCACGTCCACTCTATCCAGGCCTCGCAGTATCTTCTAAGTTTCAGTAAGATCCCCCTCATCCTTCTCAACTCCAATGAATACAGACCCAGAGTCCTTAACCGTTCCTCATACGACAAGTTCTTCATTCCAGGGATCATTCTTGTGAACCTCCTCTGGACCCTTTCCAAGGCCAGCACATCCTTCCTTAGATACGGGGCCCAAAACTGCTCACAATACTCCAAATGGGGTCAGACCAGAGCCTTATACAGCCTCAGAAGTACATCCCTGCTCTTGTATTCTAGCCCTCTCGACATGAATGCTAACATTGCATTTGCCTTCTTAACTGCTGACTGAACCTGCACGTTAACCTTAAGACAATCATGAACAAAGATTCCGAAGTCCCTTTGTGCTTCCGATTTCCTAAGCATTTCCCCGCTTAGAAAAAGTATATGCCTAAATTCCTCCTTCCAAAGTGCATAACCTCAGATTTTTCCACATTGTATTCCATCTGCTACTTCATTGCAGCCCCCTGCTTCCTCAATACTAACTGTCCCTCTACAGATCTTTGTATCATCTGCAAACTTAGCAACAGTACATAGAACATAGAACAGGCCCTTCGGCCCTCAATGTTGTGCCGAGCCATGATCACCCTACTCAAACCCACGTATCCACCCTATACACGTAACCCAACAACCCCCCCTTAACCTTACTTTTATTAGGACACTACGGGCAATTTAGCACGGCCAATCCACCTAACCCGCACATCTTTGGACTGTGGGAGGAAACCGGAGCACCCGGAGGAAACCCACGCACACAGGGGGAGGACGTGCAGACTCCACACAGACAGTGACCCAGCCGGGAATCGAACCTGGGACCCTGGAGCTGTGAAGCATTTATGCTAACCACCATGCTACCCTGCTGCCCTAGGTGGGAGGGGGTGAGGGATTTGGCGGTAACAAAAGGATTGGGCGGGCTAGGCCAGAAGGTCTGAAGGTACCTTCAGTTCCTTCTTCCAGATCATTAAGGTACATTGTAAAAAGTTGTGGTCCCAGCACAGACCCCTGAGGTACACCACTAGTCACTGGCTGCCAACCTGAAAAAGACCCCTTTATCCCCACTCTCTGCCTTCTGCCAGTCAGCCAATCCTCTATCCATGCCAAGATCTTACCCTTAACACCATGGGCTCTTAACTTATTTAACAGTCCCAGTTGGGGCCGTATATGCTCGCCAGCGCCACTAACCTCCCCTCTAACGCACCCGTCTCTATACGTAACTGCCCCCTTGATTCGTCACCACCTTCGCCATCTGATACCTCACCCTCTTCACCACAACGATCGCCACCACTGCCCCCCCCCTCCCCCCTGCATCGAGATTGATCATCAAACCTCGAGTGAAACACCTGCCTCACCCAACCCTTCCTCAGCCTTGCCTGATCCTTCACCCTCAGGTGGGTCTCCTGCAGCATCACCACGTCGGCTATGAAGCTCTTCAAGTGCGCCAAAACTGTTGATGTCTTCACCAATCCCCCTATTCCCCTCACTTTCCACGTTACTGTACTCACCCCCTCACCCCCACTACCCCGCCCCTGTTAACCGCCATCATCATAACCCCGGGCCTTAACCTTCTGGCCTAGCCCGCCCAATCCTTTTGTTACCGCCGAATCCCTCAGCCCCTCCCTCCTAGAACCCCCAACTTCCTCTAGCAAACACCTCTCCCAGTATCGATCCCTCCCCCCCACCATTCACACCTCCCAGTGGAACCTGCTCAACCAGGCTCCAATGGCCGCAGCCCCTCCCTCCACCACCTCACCCCCCCCCCCCCCCCATTCATTAGCCCACCTTGGCTTACGAGTATGTAGGCCCCCGCCAGAGCCCCCACCCCTCCTCGTCCTCCACTCCTCCAAACCCTGACCCAGAAAAACAAACAAACCAGGTGCAAAACCGCGCCCCCCGAAAACCGCCGTAAACCCAAAGCCCAATCCGCTTGGAACCGACTGGAAACAAAGGGAAACGACTCCCCCCGCCCCTTCAAACAACACAAAACCCAGTCACCCCAACCAGCAAATACAGAACGTCAGAGAACAGAGAGAAACACAGACCCCACCCCCTCAGCCCCACCCCCTCGGTCCCAGTCCCAGCCCCTCAGCCCCAAAATTAGGGCTGTTTAAATTAAACCCCCTCCTGTGCAAAAGTGGTGAGCGCCGGGATTCTGTGGGGACGCAGCAATGGTAAAGCCATGGAACGTCCCGGGGGAGTCCCTCTGTTCCTACCTGTCTCCTGTTTGCCAACCTTTCTGCTGTTTGAAACAGAGAACATTTGTCAAGCAATAGGAATTCTCCGTTTAGCAATGGACCGTCATTGCGCCGTTGCGCTCAGGAAAGCGTCACTCAGCCAGTTTCACTTTTCACAATGCGCACGGCCGAGTGAAGGTCACACAAACAGCAGGGCTTCTAAATGGCCAACAAGAGGGCCAAGAACCTATTCAATAGTCGGCGGTTTTGTCGTGTAACAGCGACTCATTTGCAATTAAACAGCATCGCACAGGATATACAGCTGAGAAACAGGCCATTCGGCCCGACCACTCCATGTTGGTGTTTAAGCTCCACTCGAACCTCCTCCCATCTTTCCTCATCTAAATTTACCATCATAACCCCCATTTCCTCCTCTCTCATTTGCTTGTCCAACTTGAATCGACACCATTCACTTCATTGGATTGGATTGGATTGGATTTGTTTATTGTCACGTGTACCGAGGTACAGTGAAAAGTATTTTCTGCAGGCAGCTCAACAGATCATTCAGTACATGGGAAGAAAAGGGAATTGAACAGAATTCAAGAAAATACATGAGAATACATAATAGGGCAACACAAGATATACAATGTAACTACATAAGCATTGGCAT
Source organism: Scyliorhinus canicula (assembly GCF_902713615.1). NCBI lineage: Eukaryota > Metazoa > Chordata > Chondrichthyes > Carcharhiniformes > Scyliorhinidae > Scyliorhinus > Scyliorhinus canicula. The sequence continues at coordinate 191,881,463 of NC_052153.1, forward strand.
CGGATGAAGCAGACAGGGTGTAGTGTTAATGAGGTCAGTCCATAAAAGGGTCATTTAGGAGTCTGGTGACAGTGGGGAAGAAGCTGTTTTTGAGTCTGTTCGTCCGTGTTCAACCATTCTCTGTGGCAGTGAGTTCCACATCTTCCCCACTCTCTGGGGAAAGAAGCTTCTTCTGAATTCACCATTGGGTACCTTGATGGCTGTCTTATTGTGATGGCCTCCAGATATATGTATTCGTTCTTGGGATGTGGGCGTCGCCAGCATTTGTTGCCCATCCCTAATTGCCCTTGACCTGAGAAGCATGCTGGGGCATTTCAGAGGGGGGGGCAGTTAAGAGTCAACCACATTGCTGTGGGTCTGGAGTCACATGTAGGCCAGACCGGGTAAGGACGGCAGATTTCCTTCCCTGAAGGACATTAGTGAACCAGGTGGGTTTTTATGACAATTGACAATGGCTTCATGGTCATCGTTAGACTTTTAATTCCAGATTTTTGATGAATTCAAATTTCACCATCTGCTCTCACCCATCTGGGTCTCTGGATTACTAGTCCAGTGTCAAGACCACCACACCACCGTCTCTGGCCCACTCTGCTCCTGGGACAGCACCTTCCAACCCCGCAACCTCTACCATCTAGGCCAAGAGCAGCAGATACCTGGGAACCCCACCACCTGGAGGCTCCCCTCCAAGTCACTCACCACCCTGACTGGGAAATATATCGGCCGTTCCTTCACTGTCGCTGGGTCAAATCCTGGAACTCCCTTCCTAACAGCACAGTAGGTGTACCTACACCACATAGACTGCAGTGGTTCAAGAAGGCAGCTCACCACCACCTTCTCAAGGGGCAATTAGAGACAGATAATGAACGACGGCCGAGCCAACAGTGCTCTCATCCCGTGAAAGAATAAAAAATGAGGGAACATTTTCTCTATATGAAAAAAAAAAGAAAATCGCTTATTGTCACAAGTAGGCTTCAATGAAGTTACTGCGAAAAGCCCCTAGTCGCCACATTCCGGCGCCTGCCCAGGGAGGCTGGTACAGGAATTGAACCGTGCTGCTGGCCTGCTTGGTCTGCTTTAAAAGCCAGCGATTTAGCCGAGTGAGCTAAACATTCTATCCAAACCTTTCAGAATTTTAAACATCTCGATGATGTCACCCCCTCAGCCTCCTTCTCCCCAGGAGAAGAAATCCATTTGTCAATCCTTTCCGGGTGTACATGTACCCACACATTTCTGCTGTCATCCTTGTAAACCTCCTTTGCAGCATTTCTAGTGCCTCCATATGTGTTTTAGAACATGGAGCGCAGAACGGAACGCAATACCCTTTAAGTGCGGCCTAACCACACGGATTGAGCGTAACTTCCCCACTTTTCAATTCAAACCCTGTGGAAATAAGGTCCGGTGTTTGGTTTGATTTGTTTATATCTTTGCGAACCTGCAGTTCCTGTGATGATGTTAACTAGTTCACAGCCTTTGATCAATGCAGCAGTTTTAATCATGATGTGGAGATGCCGGCGTTGGACTGGGGTGAGCACAGTAAGAAGTCTTACAACACCAGGTTAAAGTCCAACAGGTTTGTTTCAAACACGAGCTTTCGGAGCACGGCTCCTTCCGTTAGAAAGAAACCTGTTGGACTTTAACCTGGTGTTGTAAGACTTCTTACTGTGCAGTTTTAATCAGCTTTCAAAATGGCCAGGAGATCTCCATTGAGGGTGTGGAGAAGGTAGTGCAGCCTGGGAAGCCCTCACCGTCGCACAGTTCTGGCCTCCACACTATGAAAAGGACCTGGAAATGTTGGACCAAAAGAGGTGTTCCAAGCGCAATTGTCAGCTTCCCCCAGACAGCAGAAATGGTGGCGAGATTGAGCAGCTGGGAGACAGATAGAGGCAAAGCGAGAGAGATGGAGAGACTAAGATTCAGTGATGCAACCATCAATTCACACGAGACAGAGAATGGAAGTGAACTGTGGCTTTGATCGACTAGAGCAGTGCCTGCCTGCGACTGGTCAGCACTGAGAGCCACCTACAGGGCAGCTGTTCTTTATACCTCCCCTCAAGGGGGCGGAGCCAGGGGCGGAGCCCACAAAGACACCAACATGATACAACCAGTGTAATACAGTACAATGGTCCATAGGTGGAGCCACATGGGCAACAGCGTGGTACAATGTAATACAGTGGTGAATGGTTACCATAATACGTTCACCACATGCAGTTAAATAATATTGCTTGGAATGGAAGGCAAAGAGAGAAAAGATTTTTGTTCATATAGCCCCCTTTCCACAAACACAGGACATCTTAAAAATCCTTTTGAAGTGCAGTTACTGTTGCGATGTATGGAACTATGCCCCAGTTTGTGCACAGCAAACATTCACGAAGATCTAATGGCCCGGCCATCTGTTTCTAGGTGTTGGGTGAAGGGCAAATATTAGCCAGAACTCTGGAGTGACCTCCCTAATTCTTCTCCCGAAAGTAATTTGGAACTTTTTTGCTCTTCTCCAGCTAGAAGGTGGGGCTTTGCTTAACTTACTATCTGAAAGACATTTGACAATGCAGCACTCCTCCCGGACTGTACTGGACTGTCAGCCTGGATTATGCACTGATGCCTTTGGAGCTGGGCTTTCACCTTGTCCTTCTGTCTGCCCCTGAGAGTGCTGGCTACTGTGCCACACGCTGGCACCAGCGGTGAGTTTCGGAGCAATGGGATTCAAAGAGAGTGGAAGGGGTGGGAGACAGATATCGCTGTTAAATGTCTCCTCAAACTGTAATCAGGTTCTTGTGGATCTACATTTCAGAGTTATATGGTGCACCTTCTAAGCAGTACTGGAGATGGCACCTCATCCTCGCCCTCCATTCCCACCAGGGCTCAAGACCCCATGTGTCAGGCCAAGGAGCTTGACCTCTTACCTCTGATGTGAACCCCGACCCGGAAGTTCACGTCAACGTTGCGAACGGTCTTCTCCACCAGGATGTAGTACCACTGCTGCCAGAAGGGCGCCTTGTCCTGCAGCTCGCAGACCCGTCGATCCCGGCAGTCAACGCGGGTGGAGTTGTGGAGTGGGGGGGCCTTTGCCCTGACTTTGAGCAGCACCGGGCAGCCCCCCACCGTCCTGTTACTGTTGCGGCAGTCCGAGAGACGCACCAACACCCGGGAGGTGTAGCTTGGGATGAAAACCCTAAGGGGGAGGAAAAAGGTCAAATCTGAGGCAGGGGGGGTCAAAACCAGAGCAGGCAGATCCAAATGTCAGGTTAAAAGCACTTTGATTACCCAGATAGGATTGTTTGAACAGCGGAACAGGAGGAGGCCATTCAGCCCCTTCAACCTGCTCCTCAGTTAGATCACGGTTCACCTGCAGCTTAATCCTCTCTTGGTTCCATGTGCCCTGAAAGCCTCCGACAGTAAACATCTATTCACCTATTGTGCACAGAAGGATCCCACAAAATATAACATGCCGTGCGGAAGGAGGCCATTCGGAGCATCGAGTCTGCACCGACCCACTTAAGCCCTCACTTCCACCCTATCCCCAATAACCCCTCCTAACCTTATATGGACACTAAGGGCAATTGATCATGGCCAATCCACCTAACAGCACGTCTTTGGACTGTGGGAGGAAACCGGAGCACCCGGAGGAAACCCACGCAGACACGCGGAGAGCGTGCAGACTCCGCACAGACAGTGACCCAGCGGGGAATCGAACCTGGGGCCCTGGTGCTGTGAAGCCACAGTGCTAACCACTGTGCTACCGTGCCGCCCTGTGTCAGGCCAGAAGCGAGGTAATGTCTATATAACCTGTTTTTGGATGTGGGAGAAACAAGAACACCAGAGATTAGCGTCCTTCTCATCAACCAAAAGTGACTTTGGACGTCTGGGTCACGATTTATTGGCCTCATTAGGCCTGACTTGGTGTCACGGAGAGGCCGCTGAATATCACAAGAGGCCTCTCGTGAGATTCGCGACGCTCAAGGCATCGCACAAGATTCGCCCAAAGCTTGTGAGACGCCGCGATCTGGATCTGCTTTGACTGTGTGCTGTTTAGTCTGGGTCCTGGGGCGGGGGGGGGGGGGGGGGGGGGTCTCCAGGCCATGGGAGACCACTGGGTGGTCGGTCAGGGTGGCACCCTGGCTCTCAGTCTGGCACCCGGGCACCTTGGTACTGCCGCCCTGCCACTGCCTTGTTACCCAGGTGGCACCGCCAAGGGTTGGGGCCCGAGGGGCATACGATGGGTGGGGGAGTAAACAGCAGGTACGAAGGGGCCTCATAAAGGTTGGGGGGGGCGAAGGGTGGGGGTTCTGAAAGGTGGGGGACCCAAAAGGGGGATGGGTAGGCTTGAAAAAGGCCCCCTTATCTGTGGTAGGCTATATTAGGTGTATCGCGGTACCTAGGTGGGATGGACCTTATACTGTAGTATGAGTGGTAGAACCTGCCTGCTGGCTCCGCCCAGCAGGCGGAGCATAAGAGTCTGTGTTTCACCCGCAGCAGTCATTCTGTACTGGAGCTGCTGGGGTAACTACTTGTTCATTAAAGCCTTCAATTGGACTACAATCTCGCTTCAGTAGTGATTGATCGTGCATCAATAGCCAGGTGTCCTCAGTTGGGGATGTGGGGTAATGTCCATCTGTGCTGGGGGTTGGCCGATGTGAGGACTCTCAAACTCACCTGGAGCAGCCCGTTCTCTGAGGAGCCAGTCTTGCCGGAGAGTTCAGCTGCCCATTACGGAAAACATTTCGAAGTGAGGGCTGGACCAGGGAGAAACTACCCAAGGCCCAAAGAAACGAAATAGAGTGCGATCTACCGGCCATGTTTCGCCCGAAACGGAGGATGCCACGGCAGGTAGATCCTGGGAGAAGCCTTCCTCGGGTTTCCCGACAGCTTGTACGTGAGCAGTCTCCCTCCCACAATGGGCGGGATCAAGCCTTACACACCTAAGTAGGTTTAAAACACTCTTAGTCATGCTGACCCAAAATCTATCAGGCTCCCGGCATCCAGAGGCCTCCCAGGGGACTCCAGCGGGGGCACCGTACAGTCCTGGCCCAGACAACCGTGAACCGGACGCGAGGGGACCCGAGGGTTCTCCAAGGCCGATGGAGACTCCTGGCTGATCAGGGATAGGAGAGGGTGGCTCGCTGGCTCTCCCCCGGGAATGCAGGAACCTGGTACTGCCAAGGTGGCTGTGTGGCACTGCCAGGTTGGCAAGAGTACTGTCAGTGTGGCAGTGCAAGGGTTCCTGGGTGGCAGGCGTGCACGGCTATGAGACTGGGCCTGACGGGGGGGCCATGACCATGAAAGGAGGATGGAGGGGGTATGAAGGTTGGGGGGGGGGGGGGGGAGTGCAGGGCGGGTATGCAGAGTCCTCTGGAAGGTTGGAGGAGTGAAGGGTGGGTGTTCTGGAAGAGTTGGGGCCCCCGGAAGGAGACATGACGAGGCCTGAAAAGAGGCGGACCTCAGCGACCCCATAGCGGGGTGTCATCACTTGGGAGGGTGTGGGGTAATGCCATGTGTGTGGGGGGTGACATTGCCCATGGGCGGGGGGGGTGTGGGGGATCCTGAAGCACACTTACAAATCGGGACACCCTTTCAAAACGGTGACCTGATCTCTGAGGAGCCAGCGTGGCCAATCAGTTCAGCTCCCCAGTGATGAAAATAATTCTAAGGGTGGGGTTTACTGATCCCGCCGACATCAATCGGATTTCGCGGTGACTGCACCCCTCGCTGCTGGAAAAACGTCATGAGACCGGAATTTCCCACCAACGTTAACGGCCAGGAGATTGCAGCCTAAGTGTCGGCTGGTCCAGTGAGAAACCCCCCAGGTCCCAAAAAAGTGACATAGGGCACGATTTAATGGCCGTGCTGCACTTAAGCGAGAGAGCGAGGAGGCCGTAAATCACGGGAGAGGCCAAAATTTTGAACCGGGACAGGCGTCAATCTGTTTGCGACCTAAACGGCCCGCTCCCGTTGGCGAAATCAGGATCCCGCCAACTCCAGCTCCAGCTCTCGCTCCAGCTCCCTCTGTCCAGCGAATTGGCCCCAACAGCTTTCTGTGGTCGAGAATTCCACAAGTTCACAACTCTCTGAGAGAAGAAGTTCTTCCTCATCTCAGTCCTGAATGATTCCCCCCACGCCCCCACCCTCCCCCCGAGGACTCTACTAGACGGCCTACCAGCCAGGTCCCGCCGGGAATGACCATGTCCATTTCACGCTGGCGGGACTGGCCAGGAACTGACTGCCGCTCGGCCCATCGGGGCCTGGAGAATTGCCGGGGGGGGGGTGGGGGTCACTGCCAACAGCCCTCGACCAGCGTGGTGTATACTCAGCCCCCTCCCGAAAACCGGCACCGGGGAATACGGCAGCCGGCATCGGAGTGGTGGGGCGGGATTCACGCCACCTCCCGGGGATTCTCCGACCCGGCAGGGGGATGGAAAATCCCGCCCTATGAGATCCCCTCTCATTCTTCTAAACTCCAGTCAGTACAAGCCCAGTCGATCCAGCCTTTCTTCATCTGTCAGTCCTGCCATCCCGGGAATTAGCCTGGTGAACCTTCGCTGGACAATCTCAATAGCAAGAATGTCCTTCCTCAAACTAGGAGACCACAACTGTGCACAACACACAAGGTGTGGACACACTAAGGCCCTGTATAACTGCAGCAAGACATCCCAACTCCTGTCAGTACGAACAGTGGAACACTCTCCACTTGCCTGGGGATGAGCACAGTGCCAGCAACACTCCAGAAGCTCAACACCATCCAGGACAAAGCAGCCCGTTCGTTGGCACCCCACCCACAAACATTCACTCCCTCCACCATTGATGACCAGTAGCAGCCATGTACCGTCTACAAGATGCACTGCATCGGTGACACAAGAACATCCTGAAGCAGTACAATTAATCGCTGGAAGGCACGGACCCAGTAATGTGTGAGGAAAGAGTTAATTAACCAGCCTCTTCATACTGAGTTTTACTGAGAGGGGAATGAACGTGTAACCATAACAAAGCTTGCTTTTCTTTTGAAAAAAATTGTGTTTTAATATGCAGAGCAATATTTCAGTTTAAATCATGGCCTTATTGAAAAGTACCAGGCAGCGACAGTCTTTAGCCGATCAAGGATTCAGCAACGGGCAACTGACATTCAACCAATGAGGTTAAAGTGTGTTTGAGGGTGATTAACTCCTCTTGAGGACACATCTGCATCAGGAAACGTGGTTAAGTGACAAGGCGGCCATTGTTCATCCATCACCATGGAGCCGTCTCCAGGCGAGTGACTTGATTGACAGTTCAGTCGAGGTGGAGTTTGACAACGTTTCAGCGTTTAAACTGAAGTTATTGATAAAGGGATGAGGGGAAATAGCTGATGAGGTTATGCCGCTGAATATGTGGGCCCTCAAGCAGTTGGATTGAGCAAAAGGCGCGACAGGGTCAAGATTTTCAATGAGACCTCATTTGCTAAACTGTTTGAAATCTCTGGTTAAGTGTCCATGTATCATCATAAATGTTGCTGTCAAATGCACATTTAATTATTGTCACTAATAGTTCCTACTGCCCGCGTAATTCCTAACAATGTTAATAAATCCTTTCAACCCCATTACTTTCAGGAGTAACTTACAAAGTAAGAAGCAAGGACACCCATTCTCGAACAGAAAAATGTGTCATTGATCAATGGAATCTGCTGCTGTTCCTACAGTGTTGCTCTGTGTAACTATACTGGCTCAATGCCCAGTTTCTGCTACATTAGACTGATAGAAACCAGTCTGTGTGTGTGCGTGTGTGCATGAGTGAGTGTGTATATACGTGTGTGGGTGCATGAGTGTGTGTATGTATGTGTGTGTGTGTGTGTGCATGTGTCTGTGTGCATGACTGTATGTGTGTCCATGAGTATGTGTGGGTGTGTGTACATGAGTTTGTGTGGCATGAGTATGTGTATGTGCATGAGTGAGTGTGTGCATATACGGCGTGTGTGCATATGCGTGTGTGGGTGCATGAGTGTGTGTGTGTCTGTATATATACATGTATGTGTGCATGAGTGTGTGTGCATGAGTGTGTGTGTGTACGTACATGTATGTGTGCATGAGTGTGTATGTATGTGTGTGCATGAGTGTGTGTATATACATGTGTGTGTGCATGAGTGTGTGTGCGCATGGGTGTGTGTGCGCGCATGAGTGCATCTATGTGCAGGAGTGTATGTGTGTGCAAGAGTGCATGAATGTGTGCGTGCCTGAATGTGTGTGTGCGTGTGTATGTGCATGAGTGTGCGCGCATCTGCCACCCGCGCCCAGGCAGGGCGAACAACGCGTCCGGCACGGGACTGAGTCCGCAGCTGCCACGCTGAGTTCCCGACGGGTGAAACCACACGCGTCCCACGCCGTCAGGAACTTGGCCGGTGGGGGGAGGGGCATCGGGGGGCGTGCCTCAGGCAATGTCGATACGTGGCGCAGCGTACTCCCACAGTACGCCGCATTATCATAGAATTTACAGTGTAGAAGGAGGCCATTTAGCCCATCGAGTCTGCACCGGCCCTCGGAAAGAGCACCCTACCTAAGCCCACACCTCCACTCTATCCCCGTTGTCATGTGAGAGTACCTTTAAGAAATGGATGATTAAGCAATGTACCTTTAAGAAATGAAGCAGCTCATATTACTGAAGTGATGTCAGAGGGTGGGGTGGTGGGGGGGAGGGGGGGGGGGAGCTGAGCTGAGCTCACTTCTGCTTTTAGTTTCAGTTTGAAAGAGCAGCAGAAAAATGCCTGGCTGGTTTGCTGAGAGCTGCAGGAAGGAAAAGAGCTGGTCTGGTGATTTCTGCAAATCCAAAGACTATAAATATATTGAATGTAACCTGTTGTGCTTCTATTTTTGACGGGTTGAAGTTTTTTGGATGCTTAAAAGAACAGTTTACAGGATTGGGGCCTGTTGTATTATTTACGGGGTTATCTTTGAAATAAGTGGTGTTAAGAAATCCAATGTTTATTTTAAAAGGTAAATTTGAGTTCATTGAATAAACATTGTTTTGTGTTTAAAAACCCACGTGTCCATAATTGTAATACCACACCTAGGGAACAAGCCGTGTGCTTCAAAAGCAACAATCCATTAAAGGGAGAGGTTGGTTGAATTCCAGGATACATTTTGGGGTTCCGAAAACACCTCTCCCATAACTCCGTAACCCAATAACCCCATCTAATCTTTTTGGACACTAAGGGCAATTTAGCGTGGCCAACCCACCTAACCGGCACGTCTTTAGACTGTGGGAGGAAACCGGAGCACCCGGAGGAAACCCACGCACACACGGGGAGAACTTGCAGACTCCGCACAGACAGTGACCCAAGGTCGGGAATCGAACCTGGGACCCTGGAGCTGTGAAGCAACAGTACTAACCACTGTGCTACCATGCTGCATTGGAGGGGGCGGAGCATCGCGAAAGCGGCGCCCCCCCCGATTTGGTCGGGAACTTGGATTCCCCGGCGGTTCGCCGAACGCGACTTTGGCGTCGGCGACCGGAGAATCCAGTTCTTCATCTCAGGAACGGGGAATCATTATCTCAGAGCATCATTAGTCAGTGGAATTCTCTTCCCCAGGGGGCAGTGGAAGCTGGGTCCTTGAATTTATTCACATCTGGGCGAATTTTCTGAAAGGCAAAGGGGTCACGGAGGGGGGTGGGGGGGGGGGGGGGGAGGAAAGTGGAGTTGAGACCGCAAATCAGGTCGGCCATGATGATCTTATTGGCTCAACGGGCAGAATGGCCTGCACACTGCCGCTGAGCCCAATGTCCCTCATGCCCCAGGTTTGCCCGGATCGATCCCCTTTCATAATCACGAATTAGGTCACCTCGAATTCTCCTCTCCTCCAGGCAGAGCAAGCCCACGATTACTGGCCGGCTGCTCTTCCACCAGAGTGCTCTCACTGACCACAAGATTGACAGGCTGTTGGAAGAATGAATAGGGAATTTTATCCATTTCCCATAAATGACTGTCAGCAGTAACAGGAAGAGCACATTTCACACAGTTAGCCTGCTCTCATACTCCATTATGTCATTGACTTGGTAATATTAGACAAAGAGGCCTCCGCCTGACTTACTTGTACAGTACTGATCTGTTGTGGCCTGGGATCATCTGATCTATCACGTAACCAGGGTACACGACAGGAATGCCAATCAATCTCTGCACAATCAATTGGGGTTGGAAGAGGTATTGACATTCCTCATAGAGGCCCTGGAGACACAAGGCAAAACAAATTAAATCAGACAGCATGCCAGCTGATTTCCCCGTTTCTGGCCTGCCCTCAGTACAGTTACACGCTATGGCAGAATACTAACTGAGCAGCAGGCCGGCTTCACAATAGCCGCAACTTGGTTTTAAGCATCTGAGGGATGAGGTGGGGCATGTCGATCAACTGTCAGCGTAAGGGGACATGTAGCCAGCAGTGACCTTACTGTCACAAGGTTTAGATTGGCGATGGGACTGGACAAGGAGCGAACTCAAGTTCATTATTGGGGGGGGGGGACGCCATTTTCAGAGGGCAACGAACAGGTCAATCCCAGGAAAATTGGAAACAAAGGCAGGCAGGCAGAACTAAATTGCAACAAATGAGGTGCCTTTGACAGCACGGCAGCACAGGGGGCAGCACGGTAGCATTGTGGTTAGCAAAATTGCTTCACAGCTCCGGGGTCCCGGGTTCGATTCCCGGCTGGGTCACTGTCTGTGCGGAGTCTGCACGTCCTCCCCGTGTGTGCGTGGGTTTCCTCCGGGTGCTCCGGTTTCCTCCCACAGTCCAAAGATGTGCGGGTTAGGTGGATTGGCTTTGCGAAATAGCCCTTAGTGTCCAAAAAGGTTAAGTGGGGTTACGGGGATAGGGTGGGGGGTGTGGGCTTGAGTGGAGTGCTCTTTCCAAGAGCCGGTGCAGACTCGATGGGCCGAATTGCCTCCTTCTGGACTGTAAATTCTATGAAATTGACGGGGGAACTGGTATAGTCAAAGTATTGCTGCACATGGGAGAAAGGTGGGACAAGCAAAACCGAGCCCCCTGGATGACAAAAGACACAGTCCGGAATTCTCCAGCCGGTGGGATTTTCCGATCCCACTGAGTTTTGACTGAGCTCCAAATTCTCTGTTGCCGCCGGCAGGGGTGACCAGGGCGAACCCGGATCGGAACATCCCAGCCAGAGACCAAGATGCAGCAAAGGCGGTGCACGCTCGGTGGGGCAAATGGCCGACTTCTTCTCCTTTGTCCGATGTCTTAGGTCAAGTTGATAACACCGGGCTGAATATGGAGAACTCAGATGGGAAACGAAAAGGGAAATGAGAGCGGCAAAGACAGGGGTCGGGATTCTCCGACCACCCGCCGGGTTGGAGAATCGCCGGGGGGGGGAGGGGGGGGGGGGGGAGGGGGGGCATGAATCCCACCCACGCCGGCTGCCGAATTCTCCGGCGTCGGGGTTTTGGCGGGGGTGGGAATGGCGGGGCGCGCCGGCCGCCTGCTGCTGGGACTGCCCCCCCCCCCCGGCGATTCTCCGGGCCATGATGGGCCGAGTGGCCGCCCGTTTTCGGCGGGTCCCGCCAGCGTAAATCACAACAGGTCCTTACCGGCGGGACCTGGTGCCACGGGCGGCCTGCAGTGTCTTCTGGGGGACGCGGGGGGGATCTGGCCCCGGGGGTGCCCCCACGGTGGCCTGGCCCGCGATCGGGGCCCACCTGTGCCGTGGGGGCACTCTATCCCTCCGCACCGGCCGCTGTCAACCTCCGCCATGGCTGGTGCGGAGAAGAACCCCTCTGTGCATGCGCTGTGATGATGCCAGCACACGTTGGCGCTCCCGCGCATGCGCCAACTCGTTCCGGCTGGCGAAGGCCCTTCGGCACAGGTTCGCGTGGCATCAAGCCCTTCCGCGCCGGCTGGCCAAACACTCCAGCGCCGGCCTAACCCCTGACGCCGGAATAGTTCACACCACTCCTCAGCGCCGGAGTGGCCCACCCCGTCGGTTTGAGGAAAATCCCGCCTAGGGCGTGAGGAGTGACATAAAAAGTCAGCCTGAGGAGGGGACCACAATGGGATTTACTCATGGAGGCAGAGGGCACGGCTGAGGTATTCAATAAATATTTTGCCTCAGTCTTTCCCAGGCAAGAAGCTGTTGCCAAAACCATAGTGAAAGCGGTTGAAAGAGGATGGGCTAAACATCGGCAAAAGGAGGTATTGAGAAGCTCAGAGTTGATAAGTTGACAAGTCGCCGGGACTGGATGGAATGCCTCTGAAGATACTGAGGGCAGTGAGGTAGAAAATCGTGGAGGGACTGGCCAGAATTTTCCAATCATCCTCAGGCACGGGGGTTGCTGCCAGAGGACTGGAGATTTACAAATATTCCTGCCCCTCGTCAAACAGGATTCAAGAGTGAACCCAGTGACCACAGGCAAGCCAATTTAACCTTGGTTGTGGGAAATCTGGTCAAAATGATTATCCAGACTAAATGACCAGTTGGACAAATGTAGGTTCATTCAGAAAAATCAACATGGATTTGTTGAAGACAAATCACGTTTACTTTATGCAATTGAGAGAGGCAGAAATGATTGATGCAGGTAATGTGGTTGATGGGGTTTACCTGGACTTCCAAAAGGTATTTGATCAAGTACCACATGAAAGGCTTGTCAAGTAAGTTGAAACCTGTGGAGTAAAAGGGGAAGTGGCAGCATGGAGGCAAAATTGGCAGAGTGGCAGGAAACAGAGAATGGACATTTGTTTTTCAGATTGGATAAAGGCGTCCAATGATGTTGCCAAGCATCAGAACTCGGACCACTGCTCTTCTTGATGTCATTTAATGACTTAGGCTTGGGCCCAATTTCAATCTTTGGAGATGACACAAAACTAGGAAGTACTGTGAACCGTGAGGAGGATAGGGATAGACTTCAAGTGGCTGTAGGCATGTTGGTGGAATAGGCAGACGGTGGCAGGTAAAACGTCATGCCGAGAAATGTGAATTGACTTGTTTTGGTAGGAGGAATAAGGAGTGACCATTTAAACTAAAGGATACAATTCTAAAGCGGGGAGGGGGGGGGGGCAGGAGCAGAGGGACCTGGGGGTACGTGTGTGCAAATCATTGAAGGCGACAGGCTGGTGGAGAAAGTGGTTAACAATGTTTATGGATCCCGGGCTTGAGAAATAGATAACAAAAGTAAGGAACGTCTATAAAACACCGGTTTGGCTTCAACTGGAGTATTGTGTCCAATACTGGATACCGCACTTTTGGAAAGATGCTTTAGAAATGGCTCAGAAAAGATTTACAAGAATGGTTCTGGGGATGGGGGGCTTCAGTTATGTGGATAATTGGAGGAACTGGGGTTGTTCCACTTATCGAAGAGAAGGTTGAGAGGAGATTAGATAGATATATTCAAAATAGTGAGAGGTTCAGACAAAGTAGATAGAGATGAATTGCTCCCTTGGTAGATGGTTCATGAACCGGGGTGGACCAATTTAAGTTGATAAAGACGTGAGGAAAATTTTTTGAACGCAGCGAGTGTTTGGAATCTGGAATGGGCAGCCCGAGGGTGCAGGAGAGGCAAATTTAATCCCACCTTTCAAAAGAGCATGGGGTAAGCTGTTGTTGTCAATATTTTTCGCGCTTCTGGACTGTGATAGAAAGATTCAACAGCGCTCGTTAAGAAAACAAAACAAGGCTTTATTTGTGAATTACAATTGCATGCAGAAATGGCTGAAACTTGGAGTTGGAGAGCAGTCAAATACAAACTGCTGGGACCGTCCCAAGTCTGCGCTGTTACAGAAAAATAGGACAATATTTAGACATTATATGGATCAAGATTATGTGAATACAGCTTGGTCAGGAATTCGATCAGAAGTAAAAACATAAGCAATATCATAAAACTGGCGTCACCTTGCTGACCTTTGAGGACTCGGGGTCTCATATCATTATCTTGTCTTTTGATCGCATGTTTAAGAAACGGAGCAGACTTGTTTAAGTATGGTAAGAGACGAGTTCTGGCCTATCTTGTCATATTTAGACTGCTTTGGGTTATGACGAGTTAGTTTTATCAAGTTTACAGAGCCAGCCAGTTTTCGGGTCAAGTTGACCTTTTCTGCTTTCAATGCGGGCCTTAGGTTATGAGAGCTTGGCTTTTCTTACTTTGTACTAAAAGTTGACCACTTTTCCCAGAATGCCATTATTTACTTCGCACAACACCACAAAGCTCTTGAAGAGAAAATATTTACAGGGCTGTGGGGGGAAGGGCGGGGGGAGTGAGATTGGCTGAGTTGCTCTTGCAGCGAGCCAGCACAAATATGATGGGCCAAATGGCCTCTTTCTGTGCTGTAACCGTTCTACGACACCAAATTGCCTTTAACAGAGTAAAATGTCCCAAGGAAGTTCACAGGAGCATCATCAGACAAAACCTGACACAGTCACATAAGGAGATATTAGGATAAAGGGGAGGATTTGTTTTGAGGATCACCTTAAAGAAAGGTAGGGAGGGGGGGAGGCAGAGAGGTGAGTGAGGGAGAGGATTCCAGAGCTCAGCGTCTGGGCCGCTAAAAACAAAGCCGCCAATCAAAGGAGCACAAAGTGGATTTTGGAAGATGCTCGAGAGGTTCAAATTGAAGGAGAAGGCGAGAGTGGTTAGAAATAGCCAGGACTAATTGAAGAAAGGACAGCAAGAATTTGACAAATCTCATCCAATTCTTCAAGCAGGCAATGGATTTGGTTAATCAGGAAATAGGTATTGGCTCCCACCAATCTTCTTAATTTACAGGATAGTTCAGAACTACCTAAACCCCGGGATTATATTCCAGCCAGTAACTCGCTCTCATGGATCCATTACTCCAGATCTAAACCCCTAAGTCCTTCGATTAAGTTCAACCCTGTGTCTATTGTTCTACTTTTTGAGAAACCAAACCCCTCGATTGGATTGCAGCCTGGGCTGAATGATACGTGGCCCCGGCAGGCATGTTCCCGGTTGGGGGGGGGAGGGGCACATAGAATGGTGTGGCCGCCTATTCTGTCACTTTCCCGCCCACCCCCAAACTCACCCCGGAAATCGGCAGCCCGTCCGCCATCCTTAAAGGAATAATCAAGGGTCAATTTGGCTTGTTGTCCGGCCAGTTTGTCCTGGTCATGCGCTAGCTACAACGCAATGGCCAGAGTTGTCCCGTCATTCTCACTTCGGGGATCCATGGGCCTTGACCTTCTTGTCCTTCTGTAATCCTGGCATCTTCCTGGCACCTGCCGGGACTGATGGGGCCGCCGGTCAGTCTGTTTGACCGACATCTCCAGAAGTCAGGACACGGGGGGGGGGGGGGGAAGTCCCAGTCAGCCCTCATTAATCAGCCCCTCATGGCTGTGAGGTGGGACGGCCTGGAGCACTCTGTCTCCATGCCAATGTGGTTTCTGGGGTGACGGGGGCGGGCGGCTGCCCGTCCACCCCCGTTGTTCCACCCTACATCTTTGCGGCGAAATATCTCTAAACGTCGAGACAAAAAAATGGAGGGTACTTTGAAAAATATCTGCAAAGGATGTCAGTCAGCATTGCCTCAGTGGTAACCTCTGCAACGTAAATCAGACAGTCGCTGGTTCATGTCCCACTCCAGGGTCTTGAATACTTTATCCAGGCTGACATTCCCAGTGCAGCACCCAGGGAATGTTGTATTGTCAGAGTTGTCATCTTTTCAATAAAGCATTAAGTCAAGGCCCCATCAGCTCACTCCGGTGATGTAGAAGATTCTCCGGTGCGAATCACGGGAGATCTCCCATCATCCTGACTAATATTTATTCCTCAACTAATATTTCTAAATACGTGTTATGGGATCCTGTGTACAAAACCTTCTGGGGCACCGAAAGACTTGAGGACGCAACCTAGATAGACACCGCTGAGGGAGAAGGTACATTTTGGATGACAATTAAACTAAAGGCCCTGTTAGATGGATCCCGTTTTACTATTTGAAGAAGAGCTGGGGAACTGTCTTGGCCAACATTCATCCCTCAACTAACGTCACGAAAAGTAGATGAGCTGCTCACTCACTCGTGGCGAGTTGGACCTTTCGTGGGAGCGGATCAGCTGCCACGTTGCGAGTGACTACATTTCAGAAGGTGTGTCAGTGGCCATGAAAGGATTTTTTTTTAACGATGTTCTGCGACTGTGGGATTTACCTTGACGGAGATTTTCCCTTTGTCCTTCGGTAAGTGAGCAGCAAGGAACCAGTCTCCCAGAAGCGGGTTGGTAATGTTGAACACCCCCGTCGTGCGGTTTGGAAGAGTCCATGTCAGAGTCACAGCGAATGATCCCGGGACAATGGTGTCGGTAGGAAACCGGGTGTGGAGGGGGTTAATAACTGGTGGAGCCCCGGATCTGAAATACCTGGGAGAGATCAGGAGAGAAGGAAGAGTTAGGAGGAGAAATAACAACGTCTGTTTATTTAGCGCTTTTAAAGTAGTTAACCATATGAATAGAAGAAATTGCTGTATTAATCTGATGAAATCTTAAAGAATAGACTGGGTATCATAGAAACGTTATGAAGAAAGCTTCCTGTGCAGCTTGCTGGCTGACAAACACGGGCCTATTATCTCTGTCAGTGGACATGCCTCTCCCACAGTCATTATGGATAAGGTTGGACCCCGTAACCCATACGGAAACCAACCGTCCGAGAGAAAGGTTAAGAACCGGTCCTCTGGAGGGAATGAACCACCTCAAACTGGGGAGAGGTTTTCCGATGCGGTGCATGCCAGCTTCGGCCTTCTTGTGGTGGAGGAAGGCTGGGGTTAGGAGCTTCGGAAAGCTTCAACTTAGCCAGCCGAGTGCTGCCACAACCGGCCACACTCACTCCGAGCCCGACGGTGCTGTGGCACGGGGGTTAGCACTGTTGCTTCACAGCTCCAGGGTCGCAGGTTCGAATCCGGCCTCGGGTCACTGTCTGTGTGGAGTCTGCACGTTCTCCCCGTCCCTGCGTGGGTTTCCTCCGGGTGCTCCGGTTTCCTCCCACAGTCCAAAGATGTGCAGGTTAGGTGGCTTGGTCATGATAAATTGCCCTTAGTGTTAAAAGGTGTGGAGGTTAGGTGGGGTTACGGGGTTAGGGAGTGGGCCTAAGTAGGGTGCTCTTTCAGAGGGTCGCTGCAGATCCGATGGGCTGAATGGCCTCCTTCAGCACTGTAGGGATTCTATGGATTTATAGGAGTTGATAGGGTGGATAAGGAGAGGATGGTTCCTCTTGTGGGAGAATCTCGGACGAGGGGTCACTGCTTAAAAATAAGGGTGACTCATTTAAATTGGAGTTGAGGAGAATGTTTTCTCTCAGAGACTGAGTCTCGGGAACTCTCTTCCTCAAAAGGCAGTGGAAGCAGAATCTTTCAACATTTTTAAGGCAGAGACAGATAGATTCTTGATCAGCAAGGCGGGGTGAAAGGATATCGGAGAATGGGGGGCTGAGGTTCCAATCAGATCAGCCCAAGATCTTATTGAATGGCGGAACAGGCTCAAGGGGCCGAGTGGCCTACTCCTGATCCTAACTCGTATGTTCATACGACATCAGAAGTTAAAGGTTACAACTATCAGGGAAGGTTGAATGAGCTGGAGCAGTTTTCTCTAGAAAGGGGAATCTTGAGGAGCGACTTGGTAGAAGCTCTGAAATGTTTGCTGGGGTGGACGAAGAGGTGATGTTTCCATTTCTGGGGGATGGGACCCATCAATATAAAGACAGTCACTACTAAACCCAGTATGGAATCCAGGACAATATGGACCACACTGCCACAAGCTGAGGTGAATGCCTACATTGTAGGGAAATCTATGAGGCTCGCGTGGAGCATAAATAACAGCATGGATCATGTGGGCCGAATGGACTGTTTCTGTGCTGGAAAATTCGATGTAAAGTGCTGCGTCCAAAATTAATAACAAATTTATTCTGTGTGCCCCCCCCCCCCCCCCCCCAACCGCCATCATCCCTGTACCACCCCACCCGTCCCGCTGGAGTAACTCTGCCCCAGGAGTACTCACACGGTGATGTCCCGGTCCGGGCAGCTATCTCCGAAGCTGCCTCCTTGCTCCTTGAAGGTGATGAGGTTCCAAACCGCCACCACCGTGTCTTCAGGCACGTGGAAATGGAAGAGCTCGGCGCTCGCAAATGACGTGAAGGCATTGAGCTTGCGAGGCGTCCTGGTGAAGTAGTCGGTGATAAAGAGGCACTCTGAGGGAAGAAAGAGGGAGAGACGAGGGAGTGGTCAGTGATGGCCTGGCGTGATGCCAGCGAGAGGCTTCATAGCTTTGCCAGCTCTCTGTCACAGATTCTAAAACATTTATTCCCCGCCCTCTGTTATCCCGGTTTCCGATCCCTGTCGTGGTTTCAATGCTTTGAAATGAAGGGAACGTTTGCTAGAATTGACAATGGAAGGTGTTGAGTGTGCACCGAGCGGAGATGGAACATGGGGTGAGAGAGAGGCCTGGCCATCCCAGTAACGTTACTCTAGCTGACCTCTATCATACAGCGACGGCAGGGGAGACCACTCAGCGTCACTGTGTGTCTTGGAAAGAACTTTCCATTTACACAGGGCTGCGCTAGTAAAGCACCTCGCCACGGCGCATCGTGACTGATAAAAGGCGGAAGACCCCGGCTCACCTCGCCTCGCGAGACCCAACGCGACCTCGCGGTATGTTGCGATGTAAATCCTGCACATTGGGCAGGATTACTTTTTGGTAAATCTGCATATCAGAGTCAGGAACTTTGCCGCCCCATGGCGCCCCCACCCCCCCCCCCCCCCCCCTCGCCCCCCACTTGCCCTCCATGGATCCAAACGATAGGCTTTAATGTACAAGATATGTGCCCGGCAGCAGACGTACAAAAGAAAGGCCGACTGCCGGGCAGTACGGGTTCTTATACCCCGCCTCGTAGGTGGAGCTACCTACCTCTCAGCCAATGACTTACCCGGGCCAATGGGCAGCGAGTCTTCTGCACCAATAGCAGCTCGCTTCCAAGGTACCGTAATATCCCTAGTCATACTACCACACCCGTTCTATCGTTAAATTAGATCACGGCTGGCCTGTGACTGACTGCACCCCCCCACACCTTGGTTCCATCACCCTCACCTCGTACAGACCTGTCTGTCTCAGTTTCTCTGCAGCAACTCTATCAACTGCTTTAAACATCTGAAACACGTCAATACGATCACCTCCTACTCTTCAGTACTCAGGCCCAGAATATAATGCCAGCCCTCCGATTATTCTGCTATTTCAAAGCCTCTGCTGCGGACACATTGGGTGCACCAAATCACAGAATCCTATCCATTCCAGAAAAATAATGGCCACTGATAAAGGAAGGTGGTAATATTGCTGGACCCAGCTAATCCTCTGAAGGAATTTGGGGTAAAATCCCCGCATGACAAATGTGGGGCTTAAATTCAATGAATATGACCTGGAATGTGGAGCTCATCTCAGTAACCATGCCAACCATCCTTGATTGCGAAAGAACCCCTATTTGGTTCACTAATGTCCTCAGCCAGCCTGGTCCACATGTGACCCAGAGCAATGGCCGAGCAGGTCACTCAGTTCAAAGTTCAAAGGGCGATTTGAGGTTTTGCCATCAAATGCTGGCCTTGTCCTGAGCCAGTAACAACCAAACTCCACAAGAATAAAGAGAAAAGAAACATTTGAGGAGGCAAGTACGATGTTCAACAATGACCTGGCCCCTCTCCCGGAAAAGACAGTTCGTGCCAGCATTCCACATGAGTAATAACACTTCAGGGAAATGATGTGTTTTCCTCTCTGGAATACCGAGATCCCCATTTACCGTACCCTGGACTAAGAACAAAGAATAATACCAAGCCTGCGCCGGACATGATACCAACCTTGGCCAAAACCCTCAGCACTTCCTTTTGCCATATCCCTCTATACCCATCCTATCTATGTACTTGTCAAGATGCCTTTTGAACGCCGTTAATGTATCTGCTTCCACAACCTCCCCTGGCAACGTCTTCCAGGCACTCAGCACCCTCTGTGTAAAAAACCTGCCTCCCACATCTCCTCTAACCTCTGCCCCACCAAGTTTAAATCTATGTCCCCCTGGTGACTGACCCCTCCACCCTGGGAAAGAGTGCCTGCCCATCCACTCTATCCATGCCCTCCATAATCTTGTAGACCTCTATCAGGTCGCCCCTCAACCTCTGTTGTTCTAATGAAAACAGTCCCAAGTCTATTCAGCCTCTCCGCATAGCTAACACCCTCCAGACCAGGCAACATCCTGGTAAACCTCTGCACCCTCTCCAAAGCCTCCATATCCTTCTGGTAGTGTGGCGACCAGAATTGTGCGCAATATTCCAAGTGTGGCCTTACCAAGGTTCTATACAACTGTAGCACGACTTGCCAGTTTTTATAATCGATGCTCCGTCCAATGAAGGCAAGCATTCTGCATTCCACGTGCTTTCTTCACTACCTTGTCCACCTGTTGCCACCTTCAAAGATCTGTGGATCCGCACGTCCAGATCTCTCGAACTTTCTATATTCCTCAGAGTTTTGCCATTTACGGCATATTTCCCATCTATGTTCGACCGACCAAAATGCATCACCTCACATTTGTCCGGATTAAACCCCATTTGCCATTTGCCGTGGGCCATCACATGCAGTCCAGATTAGATAAGGGTGGCAGATTTACTTCTGTAAAGGACTTTGATGAACTAATTAGGTTTTTACAACATTCGACTTTTAATTCCAGATTTTTGTTGAATTTAAATTTTACCATCTCCCGTAGACAGGATTTTAACCTGGGTCCCCAGAGTGTTACCTGGGTTTCTGAATTACTAGTCCAATTACATTACCACTGTGGTGATCCACTGCGTAACTGTGTGTGTGCCTGTATTAGGGGATGTACAGTAGTACCTATACTACAGGTTCGCCGGTAGCCCCTGCCGGCTAGCTCCGCCCACAGGGATCAGTATAAATATGCATGACTTCTTCTGATCAGCCATTCTACCAGCTGCAGTCGGAGGCCACACATCTGACTGTAATAAAGCCTCTGTTGTACCAATCCGAGTCTTTAGTACAATTGATAGTGCATCAATTTATTACAGTCAGATGTGTGGCCTCCATCAACCACTATGCTACTGCCTCCCCCAGACTAGTTTAGCTCTCCACTCGATGACCACTTGAGGTATGGAGTGGAGAAATAAGGGCTGAAATTCTCCGAAATCCCGGCCAAGTGTTGACGCCAGGCATCAAGACCGGCGGGAGCGACCCCGGTGTCAACGGGCCTCTTGGCCCAGATATTCACCCCGTCCTAGGGGGCTAGAATGGCGGGGGAGTGCTGTGCACTGCACCGGCGCCGAAAGCCGGCGCGGGTCCACGCATACGCACCACGGCCGGCGCAGGTCCACGCATGCGCACCACGGCCGTCTCCACCCCGGCCCCTGGGCAATATGGCGGAGCCCTACAGGGGCCCGGCGCGGAGGAACATAGGAATCCTTCGGAATGAGCCCGCCCACCGATCGGTTGCCCCCGATCGCGGGCCTGGCCACCGTGGAGTCCCCCCCCCGGATTCAGCTCCTTTGCCCCCCCCCCCCCCAACCAGGACGACCCCGCAGCCAGAACGCCAGGGTTTCGCCAGGGTTTCGCCAGGTCGGACCACACGTAAACATAGACTTGGACTGTTTTCATGAGAAAGACGGAGGTTGAGGGGTAACCTTATAGAGGTCTACAAGATTATGAGGGGCATGGATAGAGGGTTGAGGAGTCAGTCACCAGGGGGCATAGGTTTAAAGTCCGTGGGGTAAAGTTTAGAGGAGATGTGCGAGGCAGGTTTTTTTACACAGAGGGTGGTGAGGGCCTGGAACGCGTTGCCAGGGGAGGGTGTGGAAACAGATACATTAACGGAGTTCAAAAGGCATCTTGACAAACACATGGATAGGATGGGTATAGAGGGATACGGCACAAGGAAGGGCTGAGGGTTTTGGCAAAGGTTGGTATCATGACCGGTACAGGCTTGGAGGGCCGAAGGGCCTGTTCCCCTGCTGTATTGTTCTTTGTTCTTTGTCCAAATGTGGTTGATACTTCAATGGCCCAGATGAGGGAATTAGGGGTGGGCAATGAATGCTGACCCAATCAGCAACACCCACGTATGAGGAACAGTTAAGGACTCTGGGTCTGAACTCATTGGAGTTTAGAAGGATGGGGGGGGGAATCTTATTGAAACTTACTCTGAGGCAGCACGTTAGCATGGTGGTTAGCATAAATGCTTCACAGCTCCAGGGTCCCAGGTTCGATTCCCGGCTGGGTCACTGTCTGTGTGGAGTCTGCACGTCCTCCCCGTGTGTGCGTGGGTTTCCTCCGGGTGCTCCGGTTTCCTCCCACAGTCCAAAGATGTGCGGGTTAGGTGGATTGGCCATGCTAAATTGCCCGTAGTGTCCTAATAGTAAGGTTAAGGGGGGGAGTTGTTGGGTTACGGGTATAGGGTGGATACGTGGGTTTGAGTAGGGTGATCATTGCTCGGCACAACATCGAGGGCGGAAGGGCCTGTTCTGTGCTATACTGTTCTATCTATTCTATCTATCTACAGGATACTGCGAGGCCTGGGTGAAGTGGACGTGGAGAGGATGATTCCACTTGTTGGAAAAACTAGAACCAGAGGACACCATCTCAGACTAAGAGTTGAGGAGGAATTTCTTCAGCCAGAGGGTGGTGAATCTGTGGAACTCTTTGCCGCAGAAGGCTGTGGAGGCCAAATCACTGAGTGTCTTTAAGACAGAGATAGATAGGTTCTTGATTAATAAGGGGATCAGGAGTTATGGGCAGAAGGCAGGAGAATGGGGATGAGAAAATATCGGCCATGATTGAATGGCGGAGCAGACTCGATGGGCCGTATGGCCTGATTCTACTCCAATGTCTTATGTCAGAGATTTTAATAAAGGCAACCCAGCATAAACTTGTTACTAAAGTTGGTAAACCATGTTACTAAAGCAGTAATGGTGCCTTTGTTGCGTTTAAACTAAAATTCGGTAGCGAATCCAACAAAGATATGTTTTAATTAAAAGCTGAAAAGTAGACGGTTCGGTGAGTGAGTAATGGGGCTCAGTATGACATCACAGAGACTCTCGTGCCCAAATCTCTGATGGCCCCGAGATAGCAGATCACAGTGTGGGCACTCATTCTGCAAAGAGCCTCGGCCTATTCAGCAAAGATGGGGGACTATCACTGCTGTTCCTGCTCCTCACCACAACCCGAGACCCTCACCACAACCCAGAGACCCTGACCACAGCCCGAGACCCTCACCACGGCCCAGAGACCCTCACCACAGCCCAGAGACCCTCACCACAACCCAGAGACCCTCACCACAGCCCAGAGACCCTCACCACGGCCCAGAGACCCTCACCACAACCCAGAGACCCTCACCACAACCCAGAGACCCTCACCACAGCCCAGAGACCCTCACCACAGCCCAGAGACCCTCACCACGGCCCAGAGACCCTCACCACAACCCGAGACCCTCACCACAACCCAGAGACCCTCACCACAGCCCAGAGACCCTCACCACAACCCAGAGAACCTGACCACAGCCCGAGACCCTCACCACGGCCCAGAGACCCTCACCACAACCCAGAGACCCTCACCACAACCCAGAGACCCTCACCACAACCCAGAGACCCTCACCACAACCCAGAGACCCTGACCACAGCCCAGAGACCCTCACCACAGCCCAGAGACCCTCACCACAACCCGAGACCCTCACCACAGCCCAGAGACCCTCACCACAACCCAGAGACCCTCACCACAACCCAGAGACCGTCACCACAGCCCAGAGACCCTCACCACAGCCCAGAGACCCTCACCACAGCCCAGAGACCCTCACCACGGCCCAGAGACCCTCACCACAGCCCGAGACCCTCACCACAGCCCAGAGACCCCCACCACAGCCCAGTGACCCTCACCACAGCCCAGAGACCCTCACCACAGCCCAGAGACCCTCACCACAGCCCAGAGACCCTCACCACAACCCAGAGACCCTCACCACAGCCCAGAGACCCCCACCACAACCCAGAGACCCTCACCACAACCCAGAGACCCTCACCACGGCCCAGAGACCCTGACCACAACCCAGAGACCCTCACCACAACCCAGAGACCCTCACCACAGCCCAGAGACCCCCACCACAGCCCAGTGACCCTCACCACAGCCCAGAGACCCTCACCACAGCCCAGAGACCCTCACCACAGCCCAGAGACCCTCACCACAACCCAGAGACCCTCACCACAGCCCAGAGACCCCCACCACAACCCAGAGACCCTCACCACAACCCAGAGACCCTCACCACGGCCCAGAGACCCTGACCACAACCCAGAGACCCTCACCACAACCCAGAGACCCTCACCACAGCCCAGAGACCCTCACCACAGCCCAGAGACCCTCACCACAGCCCAGAGACCCTCACCACAACCCGAGACCCTCACCACAGCCCAGAGACCCTCACCACAACCCAGAGACCCTCACCACAACCCAGAGACCCTCACCACGGCCCAGAGACCCTGACCACAACCCAGAGACCCTCACCACAGCCCAGAGACCCTCACCACAACTCAGAGACCCTCACCACAACTCAGAGACCCTCACCACAACCCAGAGACCCTCACCACAACCCAGAGACCCTCACCACAGCCCAGAGACCCTCACCACAGCCCAGAGACCCTCACCACAGCCCAGAGACCCTGACCACAGCCCAGAGACCCTCACCACAGCCCAGAGACCCTCACCACAGCCCAGAGACCCTGACCACAGCCCAGAGACCCTCACCACAACCCAGAGACCCTCACCACAGCCCAGAGACCCTCACCACAGCCCAGAGACCCTGACCACAGCCCAGAGACCCTCACCACAGCCCGAGACCCCCACCACAGCCCAGAGACCCTCACCACAACCCAGAGACCCTCACCACAGCCCAGAGACCCCCACCACAGCCCAGAGACCCCCACCACAACCCAGAGACTCTCACCACAGCCCAGAGACCCTCACCACAGCCCAGAGACCCTCACCACAACTCAGAGACCCTCACCACAGCCCAGAGACCCTGACCACAGCCCAGAGACCCTCACCACAGCCCAGAGACCCTCACCACGGCCCAGAGACCCTCACCACAGCCCAGAGACCCTCACCACAGCCCAGAGACCCCCACCACAGCCCAGAGACCCCCACCACAACCCAGAGATCCTCACCACAGCCCAGAGACCCTCACCACAACCCGAGACCCTCACCACAGCCCAGAGATCCTGACCACAGCCCAGAGACCCTCACCACAGCCCAGAGACCCTCACCACAGCCCAGAGACCCCCACCACAACCCAGAGACCCTCACCACAGCCCAGAGACCCTCACCACAGCCCAGAGACCCTCACCACAGCCCGAGACCCCCACCACAGCCCAGAGACCCCGACCACAACCCGAGACCCTGACCACAGCCCAGAGACCCTCACCACAGCCCAGAGACCCTCACCACAGCCCAGAGACCCTCACCACAGCCCAGAGACCCTGACCACACCCCAGAGACCCCCACCACAGCCCAGAGACCCTCACCACACCCCAGAGACCCTGACCACACCCCAGAGACCCCACCACAGCCCAGAGACCCTCACCACAACCCAGAGACCCTCACCACACCCCAGAGACCCCACCACGGCCCAGAGACCCTCACCACAGCCCAGAGACCCTCACCACAACCCAGAGACCCTCACCACAACCCAGAGACCCTCACCATGGCCCAGAGACCCCCACCACAGCCCAGAGACCCTGACCACAGCCCGAGACCCTGACCACAGCCCAGAGACCCTCACCACAGCCCGAGACCCCCACCACAGCCCAGAGACCCCCACCACAGCCCAGAGACCCTCACCACAGCCCAGAGACCCCCACCACAGCCCAGAGACCCCCACCACAACGCAGAGACGCCCACCACAGCCCAGAGACGCCTGTGTAAGACAGGGTCAGACTCAGTTCCAGTAAGTTCCAGTCCTTGAGGTGAGACCTTATAAATCTCGGTGTGTGAATCATCCCCATGACCAAGCGGACCTCTTCCCAGAATGATGGAATGTGCTGACTGCTGACACAGATTACACAGAGAAAACAGATCTGTGCCCATGAGGAATTGGTTTACTGGGCCTGTGACATCAGAAATAATAACACTGAGATATCAACATAAGCAATCTGCCTATTAATATCTCAGACATCTCTTCATTTCTCAATCAATGTTTTAACGCATCTTTTGATCAAAACATCGATAGAGGCCTTCTCTTGAAGGATTACTCAGACATCAGCTGCTGGTTTGAAGCGACGTGTATGTGGTAAACCACTGTTACACCTGTATTAGGTGATGTAAGGTAGGGCCTGTACTACAGGTTTGCCGGTAGCCCCTGCCTGCTGGCTCCGCCCAGTAGGAGGAGCGCGTCCTCTATTCAGCAGCCATTTGGCCAGCTGCTGTGGGAGGCCACACATCTTCCTGCAATAAAGCCACAGTTGTATCCAACCTCTTAGTCTTTGTACAATTGATCGTGCATCAGCATAATTCTGTCGTTCCACACAGATGTCAGGAGGGATAAGGAAGCATTCTCGGGATAGTCTGGCTGAATCAATCAACGGGATAGTTGTAGAGGATGAGTTACTCAATGGGGTGGATTGTTGGGAATGAGTTACTCAATGGGATAGGTCTGGGGGTAAGTTATGCAATGGGATGGGGTGTAGGGAATGAGTTACCCAATGGTCGGATGGGTTGTAGGGAATGAGTTACCCAATGGGACGGACTGTTGGGAATGAGCTACCCAATGGGACGGACTGTTGGGGGTTGGTTATCCAATGGGACGGACTGTTGGGAATGAGTTACCCAATGGGATGGACTGTTAGGAATGAGTTAACCAATGAGGTGGATTGTAAGGGGTGAGTTATCAAAGGATGGAATGCAGAGTGCGATACTTGCTCTTTGCAGCCCATTGTACATTGGGTGGGGGGGGGGGATTCTCCGTGTCTCCCCCCCCCCACACCAGGGGTGGGATTCTCCAATAATGGGGCTATGTCCCCACTCCAGCGTGAAAACCTGGGCGAATCGCTCCGGACTTTCCTGATGAAAGTCCAGAGTGATCCTCCTACCTGGAGGAGGCGGACAGGACCCCGAAGTGCTCCTCGCAGCTCCGGCTACCAATACGGGGCCCTGCACTTCCGGTCGGGAGTCTGCGCATGCGCGTGGCAGTGGCCTGTGTGGCCGGCCCGCGCGACATGGCGGCCCCACACCGCGGAGCGGCACCAAGAAGGTAGCAATGGCCCACCCCCGAGAGCGCCCGTGGATCGGTGACCACCGATTGATAGCCTGACCGTCCTGGAGACCCCACCCACCCCGGTGAAGGATCACCCCCCCCCCCCCCCACACCAGGGTGGCCGTGGACTGAGTCCGCAGCCACCATACCGGGTTCCCGATGGGCGGGACCATGAGAGACCCACGCCGATTAGAACTCGGTCAGTTACACTTGGCGAATGGCCGCGGGGGCCGCTGTAGACCAGAGAATCACGGGAGCCACGTCGCGCCGGATTTCGCCGTCTTCGCCCCCGCGCCAGTTGCGATTTTGCACGGAGAATTTCTGGTGCGGCGCGCCCCCCGGGATTCTCCGTCTCGCCAGCCGGCCAATGGGGTTTCCCATTGTGGGTAGCCCCACGCCATCGGGAAATCCCCGGGCCGCCGGCAAAACGGAGAATCCCGACAGAGGAGAATACAGCCCATTGTCTCTGTCCAGGAGACGCCGGGTAAAGGGCAAAGCAGGTTCATTCTCAAACACAAATAAGGCCGCAGCCAAGAAACAAATGTCTCAGCCCGGGGCTATCGGGAGCTGGTGGTCCGGGTCTGGGGGGCGATATTTAAGGCCCCGCTAGTGAGCCCCTATTGGACTGAGCTCTGTCCGTTCAACATGGGAACTCACATTCTACAAACCCCCGAGGGAAACCAATTAGCGAATTCCCCCGTGGTCCTCGTGAGGATTGTAACACTCGGCAAATTAATTTTCTTTGTCATCACTCATCCCTCATTGAACAGCAGCAGCTGATTTACAGGAAACCTGTTTGGCACCACTGGCCAAGAGAATTTTCACCCCGTATCACCTTTCTCGGAATGACAGACATAATCCCAGGGCAGTATTTGAAGGAGAGCGGGAGAGTTCTCCCTCATGTCATAGAATTTACAGTGCAGAAGGAGGCCATTCGGACCATCGAGTCTGCACCGGCCCTTGGAAAGAGCACCCCATCTAAGCCCACACCTCCACCCTGTTACCTAACCTTTTTTTTGGATACGAAGGGCAATTTATCATGGCCAATCCACCTAACCTACACGTCTTTGGACTGTGCGAGTTGGCGCATACACGGGACCACCAGCATGCGCTGGTGTCGTCCCAGCGCATGCGCCGGGGGGGGGGGGTTCATCTCCGTGTCGGCCATCGTGGACCGTTACACCAGCCGGCGCGGAGGAATGGAGTGCCCCCACGCACAGGCCCGCCCACGGATGGGTGGGCTCCGATCGCAGGCCCGGGCCTGGCCACCATGGGGGCACCCCCCGGGGCCAGATCCCCCACACCCCCCCCCCCCCGAGTACCCCAGAGGCCGCCCGCGGAGCCAGGTCCCGCCGCCAAATACCTGTCGTAACATACGCCGGCGGGACCCACCGAAAACGGGCGGCTACTCGGCTCACCGTGGGCCGGAGAATCCCCAGGGGGGCCGCCGCCAAGCGGCCGCCGACCGGCGGGGTGCGATTCCCGCCCCCGCCAAATCTGCAGTGCCGGAGAATTCGGCAGCCGGCGGGGGCGGGATTCACACCGCTCCCCAGCGATTCTCCGACCTGGCGGGGGGGGGGGGGCAGAGAATCCCACCCCATGTTTCTCCCATCCCAATGTCTAAATGCTTCTTGAATGATTCCTGAGCTGTTGAGTTTTACCTGCAGTCCCATAGATTGCGCCCCTTCCTGACATTAGCTGCCTTCTCTACGTAAGGAAGTACTTCCTGTTCATAGAATCTGGTTGTTGCTGGTTTAGCACACTGGGCTAAATCGCTGGCCAGCAGCGCGGGTTCAATTCCCGTACCAGCCTCCCCAAACAGGCGCCGGAATATGGCGACTAGGGGCTTTCCACAGTAACTTCATTGAAGCCTACTTCAATGACAATAAGACAATAAGCGACTTTCATTTCATTTCATTTCATTTCATAGAATCCCTTCAGTGCAGACTCAGGCCATTTGGCCCATCGAGTCTGCACCATCCCACTTACGGAGAACTCTATTTAGGCCCCATCTTTGTGACACTGTGCATTGATCAGCGCCAATCCACTTAACCTGCACATCTTTGGACTGTGGGGGGAAACCGGAGCACCCGGAGGAAACCCACGCAGACACGGGGAGAACGGGCAGACTCCGCACAGACAGTGACCCAGCGGGGAATCGAACCCGGGACCCTGGCGCTGTGAGGCAGCAGTGCTAACCACTGTGCCACCATGCCGTGCCAAAATGCACTTTGATTCATCGTTTGAATAAAGACAGATGTTTTTCTCTCTAAGTAATGTCTCACTAATGAGATCACTGTCTCGGTAATTGTACATTCCGAAGGTGTGGCACACGTAGTTTCACCATTGGGGTAATTAATAACGCAGGCAACGGACATCCTTCCATTTCTCACAGAGGGAATATTCAGCATTGACGTGGAGTTAGAAGGCATGGCTTCAGGCGGAGAATTGAGCTCAGAACTTTAGAATGACACCCTGGAATAGTCCTGATGCTGGGACTTCAACTGGTTACAATCCATATGAGTTGTCTGGGATGGAACAGTTTAGTTATGAAGAGAGGTTGGATCGGCTTGGGTTGTTTACGCTGGAGCAGGGGAGACTGAGGGGTGACCTGATCGAGGTGGACAGGATTCTGAGGGGCATGGACAGGTTGGATAGGGAGCAGCTGTTCCCCTCAGTTGAAGGGTCAGTTACGAGGGGGGACACAAGTTCAAGGTGAGGGGCAGGAGGTTTAAGGGGATTTGAGGAAACATATTTTTCCCCAGAGGGTGGTGACGGTCTGGAACGCACGGCCTGGGAGGGTGGTAGAGGCGGGTTGCCTCACATCCTTTAAAAAGTACCTGGATGAGCACTTGGCACATCTTAAAATTCAAGGCTATGGGCCCAGTGCTGGCAAACGGGATTAGGTGGGCAGGTCAGGGCCTTTCATGTATCGGTGCAGACTCGATGGGCCGAATGGCCTCTTGTGCACTGTAGAATTCTGTGATTCTACAATTCTGAAGATAGATGGGTGACCGCTAGATGGGGTAGGCAGTCAGTGCAGGAATCCCCTGTGGCTGTGCCCCTCTCTAACAAATATGCCCATCTGGATACTGATGAGGGGGATGGCTCATCAGGTGACAGCAGCAGCAGTAACCAGTGCGGTGGTACCACGGTTGGCACTGCTGTACAGAGGAGGGGAGAGGGGCGAGGCATAATAGAGTAAAACTAATTGGGGATTCAATAGTCAGGGACAAGCCGGCCGTAAACCTTCCGGGTGCCAGCGTGACAGGCCAGGGTTCCCGCGTGCCAGGGTGGCACTGCCAAGGGTCAGGGTGCGAGAGGGCCATGCCCATGAAATGAGGGGTGGGGGGGGGGGGATTGAAGGTTGGGGGTCCTAGGAGGGATGGGGTGCTGTAAGAGGGCCTGAAGAGAGAGGACCCCTAGAGACCCCATAGCCGGGTGTCCTCACTTGGGGGTGTGGGGTAGTGTCCATGTGTGTGGGTGGGGGGGGGGGGGGGGGGGGGGTGAGATTGTCCATGGGTGGGAGGGACCCACAAGCTCACTTCGAGATCGGGCCACCCTTTCAAAATGGCGGCTCAATCTCTGAGTTCAGCTCCCCAGCACTAAAAAAAAATCTAAGTGTGGGCTAAACCGATGAGAAACTGCCCAGGGCCCAACTCGCCAGCAATTCCTACATCGTAACGACGACTGCCCTTTGAGAAGTATGTCACCGATCGTAAACAGCTTTGGGATGGTGAAAGGCGCTACCGCAATGCAAAACCTCTGTCTCTTTATCACGGAGAGGTCTGAACAGGTGAGGTAGTGCTCGGTATCTCTGCCCGGCTGTTTTAGGTCTAGATCCTGTTCCTGTTCCTTGGGGGATCTTGTGAAAGATTGTGTGAGGGCTGAGCTGTAATTACAGTAAACTGGCTTCAGAATGTCCCACCATCCTTCAGGAACAGTCAAGCCGGCATGACCGTTTGACCCTCTCTCCTTCCCACAGACATCAATATTGAATCAGAAATTACTCACCGGCCGTTCGAATCTCCCCAGCCAGAGGGTTCTTTTCAACAGCAACAACAACTTGCATTTAGTCAGCACCTGCACGCCTCACGAAGCCCCGCGTGAGTGGGAGCCAATCAGAATCTTGCACCCAGTCATGTTTGAACCTATCAGGACTGCGTGCGACCCCCAATGCTTGGTTAAGGAGGGAGCTTTCCGATGAGAGTCTTGACAGAGGGGGGGGGGGGGGTGAGGTGGAGGGTGGAGAGGCTCAGAGACGGAATATTCCAGAACCTAGGCTCGAGGCAGCTGAAGGCACGGCCGCCGGCGGAGGAGTGAGGGCTGAGTTCGATGAGCGCAGAGATCTTGGAGGGTTCTGGGGCTGGAAGAGATAAACGCTTCAGGGAATGTCGAGGCCATGGAGGGATTTGTAAACAAGGATTGTTTGTGCTGCCTGACTGGGAGCCAATGGTTGGGCAACTGGTGTGATGGGGAACTGGGAAGATGGCCAACCAGGATTGGAATAGATAACTGACCCCCCCCCCCCCCCCCCCCCCCCAGAGCTGGGTGAACAAAGAACAAAGAACAATACAGCACAGGAACAGGCCCTTTGGCCCTCCAAACCTGTACCGGTCATGATACCAACCTTGGCCAAAACCCTCAGCACTTCCTTGTGCCGTATCACAGAATCATAGAATTTACAGTGCAGAAGGAGGCCATTCGGCCCATCGAGTCTGCACCAGCTCTTGGAAAGAGCACCCTACCCAAGGTCAACACCTCCACCCTATCCCCATAACCCAGTAACCCCACCCAACACTACGGGCAATTTTGGACACTAAGGGCAATTTATCATGGCCAATCCACCTAACCTGCACATCTTTGTGACTGTGGGAGGAAACCGGAGCACCCGGAGGAAACCCACGCACACACGGGGAGGATGTGCAGACTCCGCACAGACAGTGACCCAAGCCGGAATCGAACCTGGGACCCTGGAGCTGTGAAGCGATTGTGCTATCCACAATGCTACCGTGTATCCCTCTATACCCATCCTATCCATGTGTTTGTCGAGATGCCTTTTGAACGCTATTAATGTATCTGCCTCCACAACCTCCCCTGACAACGCGTTCCAGGCACTCACCACCCTCTGCGTAAAAAAAACCTGCCTCGCGCATCTGCTCTAAACTTTGCCCCATGGGCCTTAAACCTATGCCCCCTGGTGACGGGCCCCTCCACCCTGGGAAAGAGTGCCTGCCCATCCACTCTATCCATGCCCCTCATAATCTTGTCAACCTCTATCAGGCCACCCCCTCAACCTCTATCTTTCTAATGAACTCAGTCCGAGTCTATTCAGCCTCTCCGCAAAGCTAACACCCTCCAGACCAGGCAACATCCTGGAAAACTTCCTCTGCACCCTCTCCAAAGCCGCCACATCCTTCTGTAATGTCTGTCCCTGAACTGAAAATGCCAATTGATCCATTTCATTTTTTTTCAATATTTGCAGAGGAAATGATGATCATTGATCATACGAACATATGAACAAGGAGCACGGGGTGGGCCATTCAGCCCCTCTAGCCTGTTCCACCATTCAATAAGATCATGGCTGATCAGCTCGTAACCTCAAATCTGTATCCTGCCTACCCCCTGGATAACCTTTCACCACCCCTCCCCCAGCTGACCAAGAATCTATCCATCTCTGCCTTAAAAATATTCAAAGATTGTGCTTCCAGTGGCTCGTCAGAAAGAGAATGCCAAAGGGTCACGGCCTCCTGAGAGAGAAAAATTTCACCTCACCTCCGTTTTAAATGAGCAATGCCTTGGGCGGGATTCTCCCGCAATCGGCAGGGTGGGCCGACGCCAGCGCCGAGAGCAGCGTGAACCACTCCGGTGTCGGGCCGACTGGAAGGTGCGGAATCCTCTGCACTTCCGGGGGCTAGGCTGGCACCGAAGGGCCGGCGGGACTGGCCAGGAAACAGCGGCCGCTCGGCCCATTGGGGTCCGGAGAATTGCCGGGAGGGCCGCTGCCAACAACCCCCAACCGATGCGGCAGCCGGCGCCGGAGCGGCGGTGCGGGATTCGTGCCGCTCCCTGGGGATTCTCCGACCCGGTGTGGGGTCGGGGGGGGGGGGGGGGGGGGGGGGGGGTCGGCGAATTCCGCCCCTTATTCTTAAACAGTGACCCCGCGTTCTAGATTCTCCCACAAGAGGAAACGTCCTCTCCACATCCACCCTGAGAAGCCCCCTCAGGATCTTGCAAGTTTCAATCAAGTCACCTCTTCCTCTACAAACCTACCCTCTGCAACCTTTCCTCCTAAAACAGCCTGTCCATCCCAGGTATTAATCGAGTAAACCTTCTCTGAACTGCTTCCAGCACATTTCCATCTTTCCATCATAAGGAGATCAACACATTGCTCCAGACTGCTCACCAATGCCCTGTACAATTGAAGCATAACCTCCCTATTTTTGTCATCAAGTCCCCTCACGGTTAACAATAACATCCTATTCACTTTCATAATCACTTGCTGTACCTGCAAACTAACCTTTTGTGATTCATGCACTGGAACACCCAGATCCCTCTGCACCTCAGAGGTCTGCGGTCTCTCCCATTCAGATAATAAACTTCAGCCGCGATTCTCCGCAAATGCGGCGAGTCGTAAAGGCTGCCGTGAAACTGGCCGTGTTTCACGGCAGCCTCCGCGCCCCCTCCCGGGACCCGATTCTCCCTCCCGGGGTGGGGCTAGCAGCGGGGCCCCGTGAAGCACGGCATCGCGGCCTTACCGACCGTCGGCTGACGTGCACGATGACGTCAGCCGCGCATGCGCGGGTTGGACGGCTCCAACCCGTGCATGCGCGGATGACATCATCACGCAGACCCGCCAAACCCGCGCATGCGCGGGCCGTCATGCCCCTCAGCAGCCGCGCGGATTGATCCTGCGGGGCGGTGGAAGAGCAAATAGTGCGCGGGTATCGGACCCGCTGCCCGCGATTGGTGCCCACCGATCGCAGGCCCATGCCACCCTTGGCACGGCCGTGGTGCGGCCATGCCAATCGGTGCCATGGTTGTCCGGGACGGGCACTTTGCGGCCGTTTTCACGAACGCTGAAAGCAGGTGTGATCGCGGCCGTGAAAACGGCCGTAAACTCCGCGGTATTCGGCCCATCGGCCTGCAGAGAATCGCTGTTCGCCGTAAAAAACGGCGAGCAACGATTCGTGTCGGGGGGCGGCCGGAGGTGGGGGGGGGGGAGGGGGGGGGGGGAGAATAGCGGGAGGCCGTGAAAATTGTCGGGAAGGCCCTCCCGCTATTCTCCGACCCGTCGTGGGCAGCGGAGAATTGCGCCCTTCTTTTTTATTCTTCCTGCTAAACTGAAAAACTTCACCGTTTCCCACGTTATACACCATTTACCAAATCACTCAACCTATCTTCTTGTGCTCTCCGTACGTCCTCTTCACAATTTACTGTCCTACCTATTTTTGTATCATCAGCAAATTTAGCAACCGTCCTCTCAGTCCCTTCAGACAAAGCATTGATATAAATTGTAAAATGTTGAGGCCCCAGCGCTGATCCCTGTGGCACACTACTCGTCACACCTTGCCAACATGAAAAAGACCCAATTATGTCTACCGTCTGTTTCCTGTTCACTAGCCAATCTTCAATCCATGCCAATAAGTCACCCCTTCACCCATCAGCTTTGATTTTCCACAATAACCTTTGATCTATTAGCTATAGCCCTGAGGTTTGAGAAGTTCCTGGGCATCCTGCTCCCGTTCTGCCAGCCTTACTTCCTCTGAACGGCATCCACAGCTGGCAAAATTAAATTTAGTTTGGCGCTCAGAGACCTGGGCCGGGATTTTCCCCTACCCGGCGGGGCGTGGGGTCCTGGCGTGATGGAGTGGCGTTAACCACTCCGGCGTCGGGCTGCCCCAAAGGTGCGGAGACTGGCCAGGCCCTCACCTTGAGGGGCTAGGCCCATGCCGGAGTGGTTGGCGCTTCGCCGGCTGGCAGGGACGGCCTTTGGCGCCACCCCAGTCGGGACCGAATGGACTTCGCCGGCCGGCGTAAGTCCGTGTATGCGCCGGAGCGTCTGCGGCTGCTGACATCAACCCTGTGCATGCGCGGGGGAGGGGGTCACTTCCACCTCCACCATGGTGAAGACCATGGCAAAGGCAGAATGAAAAGAGTGCCCTCATGGCACAGGCCCGCCCACCGATCGGTGGCCCCGATCGCAGGCCAGGCCACCATGGGGGCACCCTCCGGGGCCAGTGAAGGGGAGATGGTTGGGGAACACATTGGCCACTTTGATCTGGAGGGAACTGGAGTTACTTGAGGTATCAGTGAGTTGATGGCACCAACTTTAGGTTTGACAGTAGCTAAGTCAGATTGGAAGTTGTGAAGCATATTGGGACATTTCACTATGTTAAAGGTGCTATTTGAATTCATTCCTGTTGTTATTAACGTAGAAAACTGCACCAGGGAACATCATGGAACAGATTCACCGGCCGGGAAAGTCCAGTACCGCCACTGGCAGGCATTTCACAGAAAAACCTCGGGACAGTTCGGAGAGCGTTGAAAAGTTAATTTGTTTGGGCCGCCCATCAAAGTTTCCCTTTCAGCCCGCGACAATGGCAGTTCCGGATGGTTCCACCCACTTGACCAAAGCTGCTATCGCTCAACTCCAGCAAACTCAGCTCTCCGACCACGATTCCATTGAAGACAGACTTCCATTACCATTGCATGACCTCCGACCTCCCGAATAACAGCCACTAATATATCAGAGTGTTACAGTGAGGGGTGTGGGGGATATCAGTGTTAGAGAGAGGGGTGTGGGGTATATCAGTGTTACAGTGAGGGATGTAGGGTATATCAGTGTTACAGTGAGGGGTGTGGGGTATATCAGTGTTACAGTGAGGGGTGTGGGGTATATCAGAGTGTTACAGTGAGGGGTGTGGGATATATCAGTGTTACAGTGAGGGGTGTGGGGTATATCAGTGTTACAGTGAGGGGTGTGGCATATATCAGTGTTACAGTGAGGGGTGTGGGGTGTATCAGTGTTACAGTGAGGGGTGTGGGGTGTATCAGAGTGTTACAGTGAGGGGTGTAGGGTGTATCAGAGTGTTACGGTGAGGGGTGTGGGGTGTAGCAGAGTGTTACAGTGAGAGGTGTGGGGTATACCGAGAGTTACAGTGAGGGGTGTGGGGTATATCAGTGTTACAGTGAGGGGTATGGGGTATATCAGTGTTACAGTGAGGGGTGTGGGGTATATCAGTGTTACAGTGAGGGATGTGGGTATATCATAGTGTTACGGTGAGGGGTGTGGGGTATATCAGAGTGTTACGGGGAGGGGTGTGGGGTGTAGCAGAGTGTTACAGTGAGGGGTGTGGGGTATACCGAGAGTTACAGTGAGGGGTGCGGGGTATATCAGAGTGTTACAGTGAGGGGTGTGGGGTATATCAGTGTTACAGTGAGGGGTGTGGGGTATATCAGAGTGTTACGGTGAGGGGTGTGGGGTATATCAGAGTGTTACGGTGAGGGGTGTGGGGTGTAGCAGAGGGTTACAGTGAGGGGTGTGGGGTATATCAGTGTTACAGTGAGGGGTGTGGGGTATATCAGAGTGTTACAGTGAGGGGTGTGGGGTATATCAGAGTGTTACGGTGAGGGGTGTGGGGTATATCAGAGTGTTACGGTGAGGGGTGTGGGGTGTAGCAGATTGCTACAGTGAGGGGTGT
This sequence comes from Scyliorhinus canicula, assembly GCF_902713615.1. Taxonomy (NCBI): domain Eukaryota; kingdom Metazoa; phylum Chordata; class Chondrichthyes; order Carcharhiniformes; family Scyliorhinidae; genus Scyliorhinus; species Scyliorhinus canicula. Next base: position 191,918,391 of record NC_052153.1, read on the forward strand.
GGGGTGTATCAGAGTGTTACAGTGAGGGGTGTGGGGTACATCACAGTGTTACAGTGAGGGTTGTGGGGTATACCGAAGGTTACTGTGAGGGGTGTGAGGTATATCACAGTGTTACAGTGAGGGGTGTGGGATATATCAGAGTGTGGAGCTGAGTCCACAAAAGATCAGCCATGATCTAATTGAATGGCGGAGCAGGCTCGAGGGGCCAGATGGCCTACTCCTGCTCCTAGTTCTTATGTTCTTATGTTCTTATGTTACAGTGAGGGGTGTGGGGTATATCAGAGTGTTACAGTGAGGGGTGTGGGGTATATCAGAGTGTTACAGTGAGGGGTGTGGGGTATATCAGAGTGTTACAGTGAGGGGTGTGGGGTATACCGAGAGTTACAGTGAGGGGTGTGGGGTATATCAGTGTTACAGTGAGGGGTATGGTGTATATCAGTGTTACAGTGAGGGGTGTGGGGTATATCAGTGTTACAGTGAGGGGTGTGGGGTATATCAGAGTGTTACGGTGAGGGGTGTGGGGTATATCAGAGTGTTACGGTGAGGGGTGTGGGGTGTAGCAGAGTGTTACAGTGAGGGGTGTGGGGTATACCGAGAGTTACAGTGAGGGGTGTGGGGTATATCAGATTGTTACAGTGAGGGGTGTGGGGTATATCAGAGTGTTACAGTGAGAGGTGTGGGTATATCAGTGTTACAGTGAGGGGTGTGGGGTATATCAGAGTGTTACGGTGAGGGGTGTGGGGTATATCAGAGTGTTACGGTGAGGGGTGTGGGGTGTAGCAGAGTGTTACGGTGAGGGGTGTGGCGTATATCAGAGTGTTACGGTGAGGGGTGTGGGGTGTAGCAGATTGTTACAGTGAGGGGTGTGGGGTGTATCAGTGTTACAGTGAGGGTTGTGGGGTATATCACAGTGTTACAGTGAGGGGTGTGAGGTATATCACAGTGTTACAGTGAGGGGTGTGGGATATATCAGAGTGTTACAGTGAGGGGTGTGGGGTATATCAGTGTTACAGTGAGGGGTATGGGGTATATCACAGTGTTACAGTGAGGGGTGTGGGGTATATCAGAGTGTTACGGTGAGGGGTGTGGGGTATATCAGAGTGTTACGGTGAGGGGTGTGGGGTGTAGCAGAGTGTTACGGTGAGGGGTGTGGCGTATATCAGAGTGTTACGGTGAGGGGTGTGGGGTGTAGCAGATTGTTACAGTGAGGGGTGTGGGGTGTATCAGTGTTACAGTGAGGGTTGTGGGGTATATCACAGTGTTACAGTGAGGGGTGTGAGGTATATCACAGTGTTACAGTGAGGGGTGTGGGATATATCAGAGTGTTACAGTGAGGGGTGTGGGGTATATCAGTGTTACAGTGAGGGGTATGGGGTATATCACAGTGTTACAGTGAGGGGTGTGGGGTATATCACAGTGTTACAGTGAGGGGTGTGGGGTGTATCAGTGTTACAGTGAGGGGTGTGGGATATATCACAGTGTTACAGTGAGGGGTGTGGGGTATATCAGAGTTACAGTGAGGGGTGTGGGGTATATCAGTGTTACAGTGAGGGGTGTGGGGTATATCAGTGTTACAGTGAGGGGTGTGGGGTATATCAGTGTTACAGTGAGGGGTGTGGGGTATATCACAGTGTTACAGTGAGGGGTGTGGGGTGTATCAGAGTGTTACAGTGAGGGGTGTGGGGTATACCGAGGGTTACAGTGAGGGTTGTGGTGTATACCGAGGGTTACTGTGAGGGTGTGAGGTATAAGAGGTGTAATCCCAGGCACCTTTTGCCGTTGTGCTTATTGCTTCTTGTGTTGTTTGTTGGGGTTTGTTACTTTGGAGCACTAGATTGTGTGAAAGGTCGTGTAGTGAAGTTGAAGCAATTAAATGCTGTGGTGTAAATTGTGGATCTGTACAACGGAATAGATTCCTGGGGGCAGGATTGACACAGAACTCATAGTTGGACGCCGCATTGAGAAAATAGATTGGGGAAACTGGAAGGGACTGAAGGAGCTGGTGGAATGTCGAAATGTGCCTGTGGGAGGAGAAGGAATTTTACTTGCACGATGGAGTGTGCTCACAATCTGTGCCTTCCTTCTCCCGTCCCTGGCTGCTGCTGCACATTCCACTTCCTACGTCACACAGCCCTACATATTAGCTCCAACTTGATTTATTGAGCTGATGCACACCGCACACAGTGACCTTTCTGAATAAAGATTCACCATCCAACAGATTGTGCTCCCGATCTACTTGCTGCAGCCAATAAATCCCACACGGAGTTACTTCCCCACTGACGCACTCATCCATTTTGCCAGGTGCTCCTGTAATGAGGCTTGTCCAGAGGAGGGTAGCCACTTTAACCTCAGCCACGGGGCAACTTTTAGGAATGATAATTCGGGACAAAATTAATAGGCACTTGGACAAATGTGGGTTAACTGATGAACGTCAGTTCAGGTTTGGGGGAATGGTGTTAATTTTGATGAGGTAAGAGACGGCGTCGAGGAGGTCAATGCTGATACTGTGGTGTGCATGGACCTCTGAAAGGTGTTTGATAAAGTGGCACATGATAGGCTCCTCAGCAAGTTTGAAACCCATGGAATAAAAGGGACAGTAGTAGCAGGGATGCAAAGTTTAAAAAAAAATATTTTTATTAAGGTATTTGAAAATTTTTGTAAAAATAAGATAGACAATGACATCAACATGTTATAATAAACATTCCCCCCCCCCCCCCCCATCTCAATTTTCACACACCCCAACCATAAAACAACAATCCAGCCCTCCACCCCCACCCCCAGGGAATACTGGATCTGCCGACATTGTAATTTTCCCCGAGAAAGTCGATGAACGGCTGCCACCTCCGGGTGAACCCTAACATTGGCCCTCTTAAGGTGAACTTTATTGTCTCGAGACTGAGAAACGCAGCCATGTCGCTGACCCAGGTCTCTGCACTCTACACATTAATAAGAGCCGTCTCCGGGCTACCTGGGAGGCAAAGGCCAAGACGTCGGCCTCTTTCACTCCCTGAACTCCCAGCTCTTCCGACACTCCAAAGATCGTTACCTCCGGACTCGGCACCACCCGTGTTGTTAGCACCGTGGACATTGCCTCAGTGAAACCCTGCCAAAACCCTCTAAGCTTCGGGCATTCCCAAAACATGTGGACATGATTTGCTGGGCTTCCCACGCACCTCGCACACCTGTCCTCTACCCCAAAAAACTTGCTCATCCTAGCCACTGTCATGTGTGCCCGGTGAACTACCTTAAATTGTATCAAGTTAAGCCTGGCACATGATGAGGAGGTATTAACCCTGCTTAGGGCATCCACCCATAGCCCCGCATCTGTTTCTCCTCCTAGTGCGTCCTCCCACTTGCCCTTCAGCTCCTCCACCGGAGTTTCCTTCGCCTCCGAAAACTCCTGGTCAATATCTGAAATCTTCCCCTCTCAGGTACTGGAAACTACTCTATCCTGTATCCCCCGTGGCAGCAGCAGCGGAAAGGCCGGTACCTGTTTTCTCAGGAAGTCTCGCACCTGCAAATACCTAAACCCATTCCCTGCTGGCAATTTAAATTTATCCTCCAAAGCTTTCAAGCTGGGAAAGCTCCCGTCGATAAATAGATTCCCCCATCCTTCTAAGTTGGCCCTTTGCCAACTCCGGAACCTGCCATCCAGCCTACCCGGTACAAACCTGTGGTTATTATAAATCGGGGTCCAAATCGATGCTCCCTCCTCTATCTTATATCTCCTCCAATGCCCCCAGATTCTCAGAGCCGTCACTACCACCGGATTTGTGGAGTATCGGGCCGGCGAGAACGGCAGTGATGCCGTTACCAATGCTCCCAAACTGGTGTCTTTGCATGACGCCGCCTCCATCAGTTCCCATGCCGACCCCTCCCCACTACCCACTTTTTAATCATGGCTATATTAGCCGCCCAGTAGTAATTGCAGAAGTTCAGCAGCGCCAACCCACCCTCCCCCCGACTGTGCTTCAGCAACACTTTCTTCACTTGCGGGGTTTTACCCGCCCACACAAAGCCCAAAATAATCTTATTCACCCGTTTGAAAAAGGCCTTAGGGATGGAGATGGGGAGGCACTGAAAGACAAACATAAATCTGGGGAGGACCATCATTTTCATGGTCTGTACCCTCCCCGCCAGTGACAGCGGGAGCATGTCCCATCTCTTAAAGTCCCCTTCCATTTGTTCCACCAACTGGGATAGGGTTAACTTGTGCAGTGCCTCCCATTCCCAGGCCACCTGCATTCCCAGATATTGAAAGCTCTTCCCTACCATTCTAAGCGGCAGCTCTCCCAGTCTCTTCTCCTGTCCTCTTGCCTGGATCGCGAAGATATCGCTTTTCCCCATGTTCAATTTATACCCTGAAAAATTGCCAAATTCCCCCAAGATTCGCATTACTCCCCATCCCCTCCAACGGGTCCCAAATCTACAAGAGCAGGTCATCTGCGTAAAGCGAGACCCGGTGCTCCACCCCCACCTCGAACCAGCCCTTTCCAGTTCCCAGAGGCTCTTAACGCCATGGCCAATGGCTCTATGGCCAGAGCAAACAGTAACGGGGAGAGGGGGCACCCTTGCCTCGTCCCTCGGTGTAGTTCAAAATACCCCGACATCAGCCAGTTCATACGCACAATCGCTACTGGTGTCTGATAGAGCAACCGCACCCAGTCAATAAAGCCTTCACCAAACCCAAACCTTCCCAGCGCCTCTCACGGTAATTCCACTCTACCCGATCAAACGCCTTCTCCGCATCCATCGCTACCACCACCTCCACCTCCTCTCCTTCTGAGGGCATCATAATAACATTTAGAAGCCTTCGAACATTGGCCCAAAGTTACCTTCCCTTAACAAATCCCGTCTGGCCTTCCCCTATCACCCCCGGGACACAGTCCTCTATCCTCGTGGCCAGTATCTTAGCCAGCAGTTTGGCATCCACATTCAGTAGAGAAATTGGCCTGCATGACCTGCATTGCTCCGGATCCTTCCCCCATTTCAGGATCAATGAAATCGAGGCCTGTGACATTGTTGGGGGGAGGACTCCCTTCTCTCTTGCTTCTTTAAATGTCCTCACCAGCAGTGGGCTCAATATCTTATAGAATTCCACCGGGTAGCTGTCAGGTCCCGGGGCCTTGCCCGACTGCAGGCCCTCCAGCCCCTTGATTATTTCCTCAATCTCAATTGGGGCTCCCAGCCCCTCCACCAGGTCCTCCTCCACCCTCGGGAACCTCAACTGATCCAGAAACTGCCTCATCCCCTCCGCCCCAGCCGGGGGTTCTGACTCATATAATTTACTATAGAAGTCCTTAAACACCTCATTCAGCCCCGCTGGGTCCAGGACAGTGTACCGTCTCTACTCTTTACTTTACCTCTCTCCCTGGCCGCCTCTCTTTTCCTGAGCTGGTGCACTAACATTCTGCTTGCCTTTTCCCCGTACTCATAGATCGCCCCCCTTGCCTTCCTCAACTGTTCCACCGCTTTCCCTGGGGTCAACAGCCCAAACTCTGCCTGTAACTTCAGCCGCTCCCTCAGTAGCCCCGTGTCCGGGGCGTCCGAGTATCTCCTGTCCACCTGGAGTATCTCCTCCACTAACCTATCCCTCTCAGCCCGTTCTGCCTTTTCTCTGTGGGCCCGTATCGAGATTAATTCCCCTCTGACTACTGCCTTCAAAGCTACCCAGACCGTTGCTGCAGAGACCTCCCCCGTATCATTTGTTTCCAGGAGTTCTGGATGGACTTGTTAACCTGCCCACAGACCGCCTCGTCCGCTAGCAACCCCACATCCAGTCTCCACAGCGGGCGTTACCCTCTCTCCACACTAACCCGTAGATCCACCCAATGTGGGGCATGATCCGACACTGCGATTGCCGAGTACTCAGTATCCACCACCTTCGGTATTAGCGCCCTGCTCAGAACAAAAAGGTCGATACGGGAATATACCTTGTGGACATGTGAAAAAAAGGAAAACTCCTTCGTCCTCGGCCGTGCAAACCTCCATGGGTCTACTTCCCTCATCTGTTCCATAAACCCCTTCAATTCCTTTGCCGCTGCCGGCCTCCTCCCTGTCCTGGATTTTGACCGGTCCAATTCCGGATCAATGACTGTGCTGAAGTCCCCTCCCATGATCAGGTTATGTGACTCTAAGTCTGGGATCTTACCTAACACCTGCTTCATAAATTCCACATTGTCCCAATTCGGAGCATCTATGTTCACAAGTACCACCCGCACCCCCTCCAGCTTCCCACTCACCATTATGTACCTACCCCCTTGTCTGACACGATTCTCCCTGCCTCGAATGCCACTTGTTTGCTGATCAATATCGCTATCCCCCTGGTCTTTGAGTCCAGCCCTGAGTGGAATACTTGCCTGACCCACCCCTTCCTCAATCTCGTCCGATCTGTAACCTTTCGGTGTGTCTCTTGTAGCATTGCCACGTCCGCCTTCAGCTCCCTCAAATGTGCAAACACACAAGCCCGCTTGACTGGCCCATTCAGCCCTCTGATGTTCCAAATAATAAGCCTGGTTGGGGGGGTGTCAGCTCCCCCCCCCACCACCGACTAGCCATCACCCTTTTAAGGCCAGCCTCTAGCTCGCGCCCTCCACCTCCTCAAGCCCGCCCTCGGGCAGTCGCCATTCCCGACATCCCATTTGTCCCCTAGTTCCTCCCCTGTCAGCAAAGCAGCTCCCCCCCCCCCCACCACCTCCCCCCCAGCAACAACACTAGAAACCCAAACCCCAAGTCAAGCTCCAGCTTAACACCTGCTCACCCCCCACTGCGCTTCTGAGTGTCAGCTGACCCATGCTGACTCGATAGCGCCTGCCCCTGGCACCAAGCAGTCTGTCTCCACATTGTTCCCTCCCCTCTCCCCCCACATGGACAAACATTTTAAAAACATCACATTCCCCAGTAAACAAACATCAGAAAAAACAGTGAAGAAACAGCCTTTAGAAATATAATCACCCAAAAAGCAGAACCAATTCCAAAGCCCATCCCCCCTCTAACCAGCTCCCTGCAAGACAAAGTTGCCTTTAGACATCCAAACAGCCCCTTATTACATATAGCACTACTTGTATTTATACAGCCCAGCACAACAAATCGCCACCACAGTACTTCTCCAAGGCTTCAGTGTCTTTTAATTCGCCTCCAGCCTCTGCTTTAATAAAAGTCTATACTTTGTCTGCTGTTTCGAAGTAGGAGTTCCGTTCCTCATTTGTGACCCACAGGCGGGCTGGGTACAGCATCCCAAACTTCATCCCCTTCTTAAAGAGGGCCGCTTTTGCCCGATTAAACCCAGATCCGCGCCCAGGCCCTGCTAAATGCGCAACTCACAGTTCTCCCATTTTCTTCTCCGTTCCTTCTTGGCCCACCGCAGAACGTGTTTCTTGTCCATGAAACGGTGAAAAGGTACCACCATGGCCCTCGGCGGCTCGTTCGCTCTGGGCTTCCTCGCGAGGGCTCTGTGCGCTCTGTCCAATTCCAGGGCCCGAGGGAACGCCTCAGCCCCCATCAACTTCTCTAACATGTCCGTCACATAAATCCTCGCATCCGATCCCTCACAGCCTTCAGGGAGGCCGACAATTCTGAGATTCTGCCTCCTGGACCCGTTCTCCAGGTCCTCCAGCTTCTCCTGCATTCTTTCCTGGCGGTCGGTCATCATCCCCACCTTGCTTTCCAGCACGGTTATATACTCCTGGTGCTCGGACAGCTTTTGTTCCACCTCCTGGATCGCTCTCCCGTGGGTTTCCTGATTCTGAACCACTTGATCAATCGAAGCCTTAATCGGGTCCAGCGTGTCCTTCTTCAGCTTGGCGAAGCAATTCTAGAAAAACTTCACCAGCTGCTCCGTCGACCACTGTGCCGTCTCCCCGCGGCCCTTGCTCTCCGCCGTGCTGTCCCGTGTTACCAGCTCTGCTCGCGTCTCCCTTGTCGAACTTTGTCTTCTCACCCGGCCACGTCTGGTCCAATTCTCCCTACACCGGAGGGGGATTTCTCCTCACTGTCTCTCTCTTCACCCATTTATCCCATAAAATCCAGGTGAAAACGGGGGAAAAGGTCCAAAAGTCCGTCACAGGTGGGAGCTATCAAATGTGAGACCTACTCCTCCATGGCCGCCACCGGAAGTCCGCAGGGATACAAAGCTGACCATGTAACAGGACACAGATAGTAGCTGGGTGAATGGTTGCTTTTCAGACTGTGAGAAGGTATATAGCGGAATAGGAGTCTGATGTCAGCGTTTGGACCCAATGCTTTTCTTGCTCCATATGATGACTTACAGGGCATTGTTTCAAAATTTGCGTGCGGCACAAAACATGAAATATTGTGAATTTTGCGGAGGATGGCGATAGACCGCTAGAGGACATTGGCAGGTTGGTGGCACGGTCTGATACATGGCAGAGGAAATATGCTGCAGAGAAAATGTGACGTGAATTGTTGCGATCGGAAGAATGTAGAGAGACAGTACCACCGAGAGTACCCCGTGCCGTCTCCCTTGCTCTCCGCCATGCTCTCCCGCGTTGCCGGCTCTGCTCGCGTCTTCCTTATAGGACTTTGTCTTCTCACACGCCCACTTCTGGTCCAATTCTCCATACACCTCCAAAGGTGGTGCTGGGGCAAAAGGGCCTGGGTGAGCATGTGCGCAAATGGTCAGCACTGCTGCCTCACAGCGCCAGGTTCGATTCCCGGCTTGGGTCACTGTCTGTGCGGAGTCTGCACGTTCTCCCCGTGTCTGCGTGGGTTTCCCCCGGGTGCTCTGGTTTCCTCCCACAAGTCCAAAGATGAACAGGTTAGGTGGGTTTACGGGGATAGGGCGGAGGAGTGGCACCTAGGCAGGGTGCTCTTTCGGCCTCAGTGGGAGCATTCAGCCTGATTCTGAGCCTCGCTTCGAGGAAGGTTTGAAAGGGGACGCAGAGGTGATTTCCAAGCAGGGTCCCAGGGCTGAGGGGCTCCAGTTGGGTGGACAGGTTGGAGAAGCCAGGGTTCTTTCCCTTGGAGAAGAGAAGATTAGGAAGCTATTTTCTAGAGGTGGTCAAAATCACGAGAGGCCTGGAGAGAGTAGGCGGGGGAAAACCGTTCAAAAAACTGAACAATTACATACCTGAAGAGAAGGGGCATGAACAGGGGCCAGGTGAGCCGCTCTGACTGTAAACTAGCCAGAGCACGATGGGCTAATGCCCTCTTTCTGTGCCATAACCATTCTCTGATTCAGTAGGATTCTAAATACCAACCCTTGAAGCATTAATTAAACTGAATGTCAAGGGTTGTTGAACTTGATGCACAATTAAATTAATTTCCCTTTTTTGTTGGCATCAAATGTTCCCAGGGCAGGTGGAGCACAAGCTCAATGTAACAACAAAAACAGCAACTGCCTGCATTTATATAGTGCCTGTGATGTGACAATACATCCCATAATGTTTCACATCAGCGTTTTAAAAGTAAAATTTCAGAGCCATATGAGGTTATTTTGGAACAAATTATCAAAACACCCTCCACACTGTCCCCATCAAACACTCCCAGGGCAGGTACAGCACGGGGTTAGATACAGAGTAACATTCCCTCTACACTGTCCCCATCAAACACTCCCAGGACAGGTACAGCACGGGGTTAGATACAGAGTAAAGCTCCCTCTACACTGTCCCCATCAAACACTCCCAGGACAGGTACAGCACGGGGTTAGATACAGAGTAAAGCTCCATCTATACTGTCCCCATCAAACACTCCCAGGACAGGTACAGCACGGGGTTAGATACAGAGTAAAGCTCACTCCACACTGTCCGCATCAAACATTCGCAGGACAGGTATAGCACGGGGTTAGATACAGAGTAAAGCTCCCTCTACGCTGTCCCCATCAAACACTCCCAGGACAGGTACAGCACGGGGTTAGATACAGAGTAAAGCTCCCTCTACACTGTCCCCATCAAACACTCCCAGGACAGGTACAGCATGGGGTTAGATACAGAGTAAATCTCCCTCAACGCTGTCCCTATCAAACACTCCCAGGACAGCTCAGGGTTAGATACAGAGTAAAGCTCCTCTACACTGTCCCCATCAAACACTCCCAAGACAGGTACAGCACGGGGTTAGATACAGAGTAAAGCTCCATCTATACTGTCCCCATCAAACACTCCCAGGACAGGTACAGCACGGGGTTAGATACAGAGTAAAGCTCACTCCACACTGTCCGCATCAAACATTCGCAGGACAGGTATAGCACGGGGTTAGATACAGAGTAAAGCTCCCTCTATGCTGTCCCCATCAAACACTCCCAGGACAGGTACAGCACGGGGTTAGATACAGAGTAAAGCTCCCTCTACACTGTCCCCATCAAACACTCCCAGGACAGGTACAGCATGGGGTTAGATACAGAGTAAATCTCCCTCAACGCTGTCCCTATCAAACACTCCCAGGACAGCTCAGGGTTAGATACAGAGTAAAACTCCTCTACACTGTCCCCATCAAACACTCCCAAGACAGGTACAGCACTGGGTTAGATACAGAGTAAAGCTCCCTCTACACTGTCCCCATCAAACACTCCCAGGACAGGTGCAGCACGGGGTTAGATACAGAGTAAAGCTCCCTCAACACTGTCCCCATCAAACACTCCCAGGACAGGGACAGCACGGAGTTCGATACAGAGTAAAACTCCTCTACACTGTCCCCATCAAACACTCCCAGGACAGGTACAGCACGGGGGTTAGATACAGAGTAAAGCTCCCTCTACACTGTCCCATCAAACACTCTCAGGAGAGTTACTGTACGGGGTTAGATACAGAGTAAAGCTCCCTCTACACTGTCCCTTATCAAACACTCTCAGGACAGGTACAACACGGGGGTTAGATACAGAGTAAAGCTCCCTCTACACTGTCCCGTATCAAACACTCCCAGGACAGGTACAGCACGGGGTTAGGTACAGAGTAAAGCTCCCTCTACACTGTCCCCATCAAACACTCCCAAGACAGGTACAGCACTGGGTTAGATACAGAGTAAAGCTCCCTCTACACTGTTCCCATCAAACACTCCCAGGACAGGTGTAGCACGGGGTTAGATACAGAGTAAAGCTCCCTCCACACTATCCCCATCAAACACTCCCAGGACAGGTACAGCACGGAGTTCGATACAGAGTAAAACTCCTCTAAAGCTCCCCCTACACTGTCCCCATCAAACACTTTCAGGAGAGTTACAGCACGGGGGTTAGATACAGAGTAAAGCTCCCTCTACACTGTCCCATCAAACACTCTCAGGAGAGTTACTGTACGGGGTTAGATACAGAGTAAAGCTCCCTCTACATTGTCCCATATCAAACACTCCCAGGACAGGTACAGCACAGGGTTAGATACAGAGTAAAGCTCCCTCTACACTGTCCCCATCAAACACTCCCAAGACAGGTACAGCACTGGGTTAGATACAGAGTAAAGCTCCCTCTACACTGTCCCCATCAAACACTCCCAGGACAGGTGCAGCACGGGGTTAGATACAGAGTAAAGCTCCCTCCACACTGTCCCCATCAAACACTCCCAGGACAGGTACAGCACGGAGTTCGATACAGAGTAAAACTCCTCTAAAGCTCCCCCTACACTGTCCCCATCAAACACTTTCAGGAGAGTTACATCACGGGGGTTAGATACAGAGTAAAGCTCCCTCTACACTGTCCCATCAAACACTCTCAGGAGAGTTACTGTACGGGGTTAGATACAGAGTAAAGCTCCCTCTACACTGTCCCTTATCAAACACTCTCAGGACAGGTACAACACGAGGTTAGATACAGAGTAATGCTCCCTCTACACTGTCCCCATCAAACACTCCCAGGACAGGTACAGCACGGGGTTAGATACAGAGTAAAGCTCCCTCTACACTGTCCCCATCAAACACTTCCAGGACAGGTGCAGCACGGGGTTAGATACAGAGTAAAACTCCCTCTACACTGTCCCCATCAAACACTCCCAGGACAGGTACAGCACGGGGTTAGATACAGAGTAAAGCTCCCTAGACACTGTTCCCGTCAAACACTCCCAGGACCGGTACAGCACGGGGTTAGATACAGAGTAAAGCTCCCTCTACACTGTCCTATCAATGATGATATCTGAATATTCCCCTTCCAATTAGCCTCAGATTTCCTTATTTCCACCATTTCAGTGTTGGTATGTTGGTTACTTTGTTTAAGCCTGTGTTTGAGTTTGGACTCTGTTCCTGTTTCAGTTGCAGACTGAGAGCCCTTCTTGTCACCACCAAATATGTTTGGATGAAGATGGACTCACTCTCTCCTTTGAGACTCACTCAATGAAAGTTCCCGTCCCTTCTGTCTTCTCTTCATCTATAGGATGTGGATATTGCTGGCTAGGCCAACATTATTGTCCATCCCTATTTGCCTTTGGGAAGGTGGAGGTGAGCTGCCGTCTTGAACCGCAGCAGCCCCTGTGGTGTAGGTACACCCACTGTACGTGAGGGAGGGAGTTCCAGGATGTTGCCCCAGCGACAGTGAAGGAACGGCCGATATATTTCCCAGTCAGGGTGGTGAGTGACTTGGCGGGGAACCTCCGGGTGGAGTTGTCACACCATCTGGAGATTCCTGAAATGAATCTCTTTGAAGATCTAGGCAGACTATTTGACAGCGACGTGGAGGGGAGGACACCTTTGCACATCTCAGAAACACCTTGGAACACTCCACATGCAATAAATCACATTGGATGGTTGCTACGGAAATGGATGGTTGCTATGGAAACACACCCTGGGAGCCATTTTGTTCTACCAAGCCTAAAGCAACCCTCATGGTTGCAATTCTGTTAACCCTGCTTAATGCTCTGAATTCCATTATTTTAACTTTGTGTTTTGCTTCAGGATGGGACACCCTTAATATTCCTGTGGTGTTCCTTATGTTGCTTATTTCAGGATGGTTGGTGCAGTGTTCACAAAGACGCAAAATAGCTTGAACTTAAACAAAGCTATAAATTTATTAACACTACTCACTTGGACTCAACACGTACTCCTAAAGAATACACAGTTGATTAATAACATTTAACTACAGTCATCTACAGCTAATCTCACTACTGGTTTAAACTATGGTCTGTACTCCCGAAAGACGTGCTGTAAGATGAATTGGACATTCTGAATTCTCCCTCCATGTACCCGAACAGGCGCCGGAATGTGGCGACCAGGGGCTTTTCACAGTAACTTCACTGCAGCGTTAACGTAAGCCTACTTGGGACACTAATAACGATTATTATTATTACAGTATCTGTACTTCTGAATCTCTCTAGCTGACTCCTGCACATACTCTCCCTCAGGGTTTAGCATCACTGCCTTATATTGTTGTAAATGTAGCTCCCTCTAGTGGCTAGTCTTGACCCTTCATTAACCCTTGTAGTACTGTCAGTTATGATGATACCACAATTCCCTCCGTTAACCAGCCCAGGTTGAACAGGAAAGGTGACAATGAGCCACTGGTTCAGGAACTTATGAAACCATTGAACTTTAACTTTTAGACCTGCCACTTTATTGACAGAAGGAATAATCTGCATTTGTATAGTGCCTTTGACTTCAGGGTATTCCGAAGCATTTTACAGCCATGTTGAAGTGTAGTCACTGCAGGAAACATGGCGGCCAATTTTCACAGAGTAAAACTCGCACAAACAACAATGTGGCAGTGACCCAGACTGTCTCAGTGACAAGGGCTGACCATTGGCAGGGCCCCAGGAGGAACTCCCTTGCTCAAATAGTGGCCACAGAATCGCTCCGTCCCACCTGCGAAGGCGGACCGGGCGTTGGATTAACAGATCATCCGTCAGACCGCACCTTCAACAGTGCGGCACCCCTTCGGCACTGCGCTGGAGGGTCTGGCTGAGTTATGCCCCCAAGACTGTCGAGCGGGGACTGAAACCTCGGAATGTCAGACTCAGAGGGAGCGACGCTGCCTACTGAGCCATGGCTGACACCAGAGGTCTCTGGGAATGTTACACTCCTCTGGATCACTGTCCCCTGGGTGAGCGTTGCCTAGTCTCTTCCTCGAATGGAAGAATATCACCTCATCCCCCCCCCCCCCCCCCCCCCCCCCCCCCCCACCCCCTGTGGTTCGTTTGCCGATTACTTTGATTGTGGACTATTGAATACCCCCGATTTTAGTTGTTCCACCGTTGACAGTTGTCTCTTCGGTTACCAAGACCCCTAAGCTCTGGACCTCCACCCCCCTCTGTCTCCTCTCCTCTTCAGAAGCCACGGCAGTTAACGTGGACTCATCCGCTTTAACCCCAGCCTCTTTAAACATGTCTTGCTCAGAGAGATTTGCCCGACCGTGAATCGCACCCGCTGTGATATAGGTTTAGTGTTTCCCTACAAACGCCCCTTATGGAACAGCGTCTGATTAACCACTATCGCCCCTGAAGCCAATGATAAATTCAACAACTCACACCAGCCAGTATCCTCTGGGGGGGAGTCAGGTTTACCGGGGGGGGGGGGGGGGGGGGGGGGGGTTGTGTTTTGAAAGACAGGCAAAGAAATCTTGAGGATTTGACAACACAAGGATAATGTGTGGGATGATAAATTATGTGGCATTGCTGAGTCAGGACGCTTTCTCCTGAGGGAGTGCTGGTGGCAGCTCCTGAGGAATGATAAATGAATTTAATATTTTCTGCTGGGCATGCTGCCAGGTGGGATTAAGGGAGGGATTGAAGGCATTGTGGCATTTCCGCTGGGGCCGTTGTATTGGTAAATCCTGAGGGGGGTCATTGGGGGACCTGCGGCCTAATGGCGAGGTCAGAATAATAGCAGCAAGGCCATCCTTTCCCCTTGGTAACTGGCACGGTGCCAGCTTCCATGTGTCACGTTAACTGACTGCTCTTTGAGCTGACAGTGGACAGTGGCAGTAAGCAGAGACTTTCGAGCAGAGATGTGAGGGATCAATGATTTTCCTGAAATTTTCCTCGAGTACCTTTGGGAAATGGGCAATTAAATAACGAGGCCATGAATATGAGAGAGACACCAATAAATCCAATCGGGAATTCAGGAGCAACGTCTTTACACAGAGGGTGGGGAGAGTATGGATCTCGCTGTGATGATGTGTGAATTATCATCTATGTATATAACATAATAACCAAACCATATATAAACATTAGTGCCTGGATATATAGATTAGTATACTAGCATCCGACCACAGGTGGCGTGATGACAGGAGAAGGCTACTGGAGGACCGCCACATGGTGAGTCAGGACGCATTCTAGCATCCGACCACAGGTGGCGTGACAGCAGGAGATGGTTACTGGAAGACGGCCACATGGTGAGACAGGACGTATTCTAGCATCTGACCACAGGTGGTGTGGCAACAGTTGAAGGTCAGGAAGACACCCACATGTAGGGGAGACAGACCCGGGGCAGCACAGAGACACAAGCACAGACTGCAATCACAGATCGAGCAGCTCCTGAGTCAACGGTCACTAATAATAGTTAATCGTAGTTGTTTGTATTTAGCCGTCACATCCAACTGTAACCTTAGTAGACATCATAGAAACCCGTAAGTGTTTTAGTTAATTAATAAACAATTTAGTTCATTTACAAAGCCATATGTTCTTGGATCACTTCAACTACAAAGACCTTGCCATCTGTGCATACAGAGAACATTAAACCCACTACCACAGGGAGTGGTTGAGGTGAATATTATCAATACATTTAAGAGGGAGCTGGATAACCACGAGGGAGGAAGGAACAGAAGAATATGCTGCTCGGGTGAGTTAAAGAGGAGGCTCACATGGAGCTTAAAGATTGTCATGGACTAATTGGGCCAAATGGCCTGTTGCAAAATTCTACGCAATTGTATAAATATGGAATACAATTGTGGCCATGCTTCCAATAGGCCGAAGGCCTATCGTCATGCTTTGTTTGGCCCCTTGTCCCGCTCTGGAACCAATCACTGTTTGTCGATGTACCATTTGTCAATGTTCTCATAGTATGTGTCTACTATGTACGTTATGGGGCTGGTTTAGCTCACTCAGCTAAATTGCTGGCTTTTAAAGCAGACCAAGCAGGCCAGCAGCGCGGTTCGTATTCCCGTACCAGCCTCCCCGGACAGGTGCCGGAATGTGGCGACTAGGGGCTTTTCACAGTAACTTAATTGAAGCCGACTCGTGACAATAAGCGATTTTCATTTCATTTTTTTCCTTATGTGTACGTTCCCTCGGCCGCAGAAAAATACTTTTCACTGTACTTCGTTACATGTGACAATAAATAAATCAAAATCAAATCAAATCAAAGGTCTGGAATTCCCTCCCGAAACATCTCCTTCCCTCCACCTCTCTCTTCTCCATCGTTTTTAGATCTTGTTGACCAAGGTTTTGGACACCCGTCCTAATATCTCCCGATGTTGTTTGATGTTTGGTTTGAAAAAATGGAAAGGAAAAATGAAAATCGCTTCTTGTCACAAGTGGGCTTCAAATGAAGTTACTGTGAAAAGCCCCTAGTCGCCACATTCCGCCGCCTGTTCGGGGAGGCTGGCACGGGAATCGAACCGTGCTGCTGGCCTGCCTTGGTCTGCTTTCAAAGCCAGCGATTTAGCCCAGTGTGCTAAACCAGCCCCGAGTGCTAAACCAACTTGGCTCCTGTGGAATGTTTTATGATATTAAAGGTGCTATGAAAATGCACATTTTTGTCCTCAGGGTAGCAAGGCAGATTGATAAGGTGGTTAAGAAGATATATCAAATCTTTTTGTTTATTAGCCGAGGTATTGAATCTAAGAGAGGTTATGCTGGAACTAGGTAAAATATTAGTTAGACTGCAGCTAGAGTACAGTGTACTGCGCAGGTCACCTCGTCACACAAAGGATGTAATTGCTTTAGAGAGGGCGCAGAGGAGATTTACCAGGATGTTGTCAGGCCTGGGAAATTGTAGCAATGAGGAGAGATTGGCTAGGCTGGGGCTGTTCTCCTTGGAACAGAGGAGGCTCAGGGAAGATTTGATTGAGATGTAGAATATTGTGATGGGCCGAGATCGAGAGGACGGGAAGGGTCGATTTACTTTAGCAGAGAGGTCAGTGACTAGGGGGCAGAGATTTAAAGTTATTGGCAGATAGAGAGGGGGGGGGAATGAGGAAAAGGGTTCACACCCAGACGATGGTAATGGTCTGAAACTCACTGTTTGAGAGTGTGACAGGTGTAGAAACCATCAACTCATTTAAAGGTGTCTGGATTTGCACCCTAACCTGCAGAGCCACGGACAAAATACTGGGAAGTGGGATTAGGCTGGGTGGCTCGGTTTTTTAATCCAGTACAGACACGATGGGCCGAGTGGCCTCTTTCTGTGCAGTAAGCTTTCTGTGATTCTATAGCCGACACTCAAACCAAGTCACAACTGCAATAGGCCATTGAAACCAACTTACTTACCTCTTGACCCAGGTTTATTTAATCAGATTTAAACTTTGACAAACAATACCAGCAGAATATATAATGGCATCATTGCAGGCACAGCTTTGATGGAATATAAGCCCAATCCAAAAGGTTATACCTGCTGCATTGAATTGAACTCGATTCGTCCCCCACCCTTTTCTAGTGTAGACAATCCAGGGATTCTCTTTAGAGCTCGGAATCACGGCAACCGTCAGGGAATCAAGGAAGAGGTGAATGGTAATGATGCTGAACCATCTCTAGTTATGCATCATGTTTCTTATTGCATTAATTCAACAATTTAGCAAATTAGCTGAGCGTTGATAGAGGAGGAGTCTGTAATCCAGGCGGACAGTCTCCAGCGCAGTACTGAGGGAGTGCTGCACTGTCAGAGGGTCAGTACTGAGGGAGTGCTGCACTGTCAGAGGGTCAGTACTGAGGGAGTGCTGCATTGTCAGAGGGTCAGTGCTGAGGGAGTGCTGCACAGTCAGAGGGTCAGTACTGAGCGAGTGCTGCACTGTCAGAGGGTCAGTACTGAGGGAGTGCTGCACTGTCAGAGGGTCAGTACTGAGGGAGTGCTGCACTGTCAGAGGGTCAGTACTGAGGGAGTGCCGCACTGTCAGAGGGTCAGTACTGAGGGAGTGCTGCACTGTCAGAGGGTCAGTACTGAGGGATTTCTACACTGAGGGTCAGTACTGAGGGAGTGCTGCACTGTCAGAGGGTCAGTACTGAGGGAGTGCTGCACTGTCAGAGGGTCAGTACTGAGGGAGTGCTGCACTGTCAGAGGGTCAGTACTGAGGGAGTGCTGCACTGTCAGAGGGGCAGTACTGAGGGAGTGCTGCACTGTCAGAGGGTCAGTACTGAGGGAGTGCTGCACTGTCAGAGGGTCAGTACTGAGGGAGTGCTGCACTGCCAGAGGGTCAGTACTGACGGAGTGCCGCACTGTCAGAGGGTCAGTACTGAGGGATTTCTGCACTGAGGGTCAGTACTGAGGGAGTGCTGCACTGTCAGAGGGTCAGTACTGAGGGAGTGCTGCACTGTCAGAGGGTCAGTACTGAGGAAGTGCTGCACTGTCAGAGGGTCAGTACTGAGGGAGTGCTGCACTGTCAGAGGGGCAGTACTGAGGGAGTGCTGCACTGTCAGAGGGTCAGTACTGAGGGAGTGCTGCACTGTCAGAGGGTCAGTACTGAGGGAGTGCTGCACTGTCAGGGGGTCAGTACTGAGGGAGTGCCGCACTGCCAGAGGGTCAGTACTGAGGGAGTGCCGCACTGTCAGAGGGTCAGCACTGAGGGAGTGCTGCACTGTCAGAGGGTCAGTACTGAGGGATTTCTGCACTGAGGGTCAGTACTGAGGGAGTGCTGCACTGTCAGAGGGTCAGCACTGAGGGAGTGCTGCACTGTCAGAGGGTCAGTACTGAGGGAGTGCTGCACTGTCAGAGGGTCAGTACTGAGGGAGTCCTGCACTGTCAGAGGGTCAGTACTGAGGGAATGCCGCACTGTCAGAGGGTCAGTACTGAGGGAGTGCCGCACTGTCAGAGGGTCAGTACTGAGGGAGTGCCGCACTGTCAGAGGGTCAGTACTGAGGGAGTGCTGCACTGTCAGAGGGTCAGCACTGTGGGAGTGCTGCACTGTCAGAGGGTCAGTACTGAGGGAGTGCTGCACTGTCAGAGGGTCAGTACTGAGGGAGTGCTGCACTGTCAGAGGGTCAGTACTGAGGGAGTGCTGCACTGTCAGAGGGTCAGTACTGAGGGAGTGCTGCACTGTCAGAGCGTCAGTACTGAGGGAGTGCTGCACTGTCAGAGGGTCAGTACTGAGGGAGTGCTGCACTGTCAGAGGGTCAGTACTGAGGGAGTGCTGCACTGTCAGAGGGTCAGTACTGAGGGAGTGCTGCACTGTCAGAAGGTCAGTACTGAGGGAGTCCTGCACTGTCAGAGGGTCAGTACTGAGGGAGTCCTGCACTGTCAGAGGGTCAGTACTGAGGGTGTGCTGCACTGTCAGGGGGTCAGTACTGAGGGAGTGCTGCACTGTCAGAGGGTCAGTACTGAGGGAGTGCTGCACTGTCAGAGGGTCAGTACTGAGGGAGTGCTGCACTGTCAGAGGGTCAGTACTGAGGGAGTGCTGCACTGTCAGGGGGTCAGTACTGAGGGAGTGCCGCACTGTCAGAGGGTCAGTACTGAGGGAGTGCTGCACTGTCAGAGGATCAGTACTGAGGGAGTGCCGCACTGTCAGAGGGTCAGTACTGAGGGAGTGCTGCACTGTCAGAGGGTCAGTACTGAGGGAGTGCTGCACTGTCAGAGGGTCAGTACTGAGGGAGTGCTGCACTGTCAGAGGGTCAGTACTGAGGGAGTGCTGCACTGTCAGAGGGTCAGTACTGAGGGATTTCTGCACTGAGGGTCAGTACTGAGGGAGCGCTGCACTGTCAGAGGGTCAGTACTGAGGGAGTGCTGCACTGTCAGAGGGTCAGTACTGAGGGAGTGCTGCACTGTCAGAGGGTCAGTACTGAGGGAGCGCTGCACTGTCACAGGGTCAGTACTGAGGGAGTGCTGCACTGTCAGAGGGTCAGTACTGAGGACGCGCTGCACTGTCAGAGGGTCAGTACTGAGGGAGTGCCGCACTGTCACAGGGTCAGTACTGAGGGAGTGCTGCACTGTCAGAGAGTCAGTACTGCGGGAGTGCCGCACTGTCAGAGGGTCAGTACTGAGGGAGTGCTGCACTGTCAGAGGGTCAGTGCTGAGGGAGTGCTGTACTGTCAGAGGGTCAGTACTGAGGGAGTGCCGCACTGTCACAGGGTCAGTACTGAGGGGGTGCCGCACTGTCAGAGGGTCAGTACTGAGGGAGTGCAGCACTGTCAGAGGGTCAGTACTGAGGGAGTGCTGCACTGTCAGAGGGTCAGTACTGAGGGAGTGCTGCACTGTCAGAGGGTCAGTACTGAGGGAGTGCTGCACTGTCAGAGAGTCAGTACTGCGGGAGTGCCGCACTGTCAGAGGGTCAGTACTGAGGGAGTGCTGCACTGTCAGAGGGTCAGTGCTGAGGGAGTGCTGCGCTGTCAGAGGGTCAGTACTGAGGGAGTGCTGCACCGTCAGAGGGTCAGTACTGCGGGAGTGCCGCACTGTCAGAGGGTCAGTACTGAGGGAATGCCGCACTGTCAGAGGGTCAGTACTGAGGGAGTGCTGTACTGTCAGAGGGTCAGTACTGAGGGAGTGCCGCACTGTCACAGGGTCAGTACTGAGGGGGTGCCGCACTGTCAGAGGGTCAGTACTGAGGGAGTGCAGCACTGTCAGAGGGTCAGTACTGAGGGAGTGCCGCACTGTCAGAGGGTCAGTACTGAGGGAGTGCTGCACTGTCAGAGGGTCAGTACTGAGGGAGTGCTGCACCGTCAGAGGGTCAGTACTGAGGGAGCGCCGCACTGTCAGAGGGTCGGTACTGAGGGAGTGCCGCACTGTCAGAGGGTCAGTACTGAGGGAGTGCTGCACTGTCAGAGGGTCAGTACTGAGGGAGTGCTGCACTGTCAGAGGGTCAGTACTGAGGGAGTGCTGCACTGTCAGAGGGTCAGTACTGCGGGAGTGCCGCACTGTCAGAGGGTCAGTACTGAGGGAGTGCTGTACTGTCAGAGGGTCAGTACTGAGGGAGTGCCGCACTGTCACAGGGTCAGTACTGAGGGGGTGCCGCACTGTCAGAGGGTCAGTACTGAGGGAGTGCAGCACTGTCAGAGGGTCAGTACTGAGGGAGTGCCGCACTGTCAGAGGGTCAGTACTGAGGGAGTGCTGCACTGTCAGAGGGTCAGTACTGAGGGAGTGCTGCACCGTCAGAGGGTCAGTACTGAGGGAGCGCCGCACTGTCAGAGGGTCGGTACTGAGGGAGTGCCGCACTGTCAGAGGGTCAGTACTGAGGGAGTGCTGCACTGTCAGAGGGTCAGTACTGAGGGAGTGCAGCACTGTCAGAGGGTCAGTACTGAGGGAGTGCCGCACTGTCAGAGGGTCAGTACTGAGGGAGTGCTGCACTGTCAGAGGGTCAGTACTGAGGGAGTGCTGCACCGTCAGAGGGTCAGTACTGAGGGAGCGCCGCACTGTCAGAGGGTCGGTACTGAGGGAGTGCCGCACTGTCAGAGGGTCAGTACTGAGGGAGTGCTGCACTGTCAGAGGGTCAGTACTGAGGGAGTGCCGCACTGTCAGAGGGTCAGTACTGAGGGAGCGCTGCACTGTCAGAGGGTCAGTACTGAGGGAGTGCCGCACTGTCAGAGGGTCAGTACTGAGGGAGTGCCGCACTGTCAGAGTGTCAGTACTGAGGGAGTGCTGCACTGTCAGAGGGTCAGTACTGAGGGATTTCTGCACTGAGGGTCAGTACTGAGGGAGTGCTGCACTGTCAGAGGGTCAGTACTGAGGGAGTGCTGCACTGTCAGAGGGTCAGTACTGAGGAAGTGCTGCACTGTCAGAGGGTCAGTACTGAGGGAGTGCTGCACTGTCAGAGGGGCAGTACTGAGGGAGTGCTGCACTGTCAGAGGGTCAGTACTGAGGGAGTGCTGCACTGTCAGAGGGTCAGTACTGAGGGAGTGCTGCACTGTCAGGGGGTCAGTACTGAGGGAGTGCCGCACTGCCAGAGGGTCAGTACTGAGGGAGTGCCGCACTGTCAGAGGGTCAGCACTGAGGGAGTGCTGCACTGTCAGAGGGTCAGTACTGAGGGATTTCTGCACTGAGGGTCAGTACTGAGGGAGTGCTGCACTGTCAGAGGGTCAGCACTGAGGGAGTGCTGCACTGTCAGAGGGTCAGTACTGAGGGAGTGCTGCACTGTCAGAGGGTCAGTACTGAGGGAGTCCTGCACTGTCAGAGGGTCAGTACTGAGGGAATGCCGCACTGTCAGAGGGTCAGTACTGAGGGAGTGCCGCACTGTCAGAGGGTCAGTACTGAGGGAGTGCCGCACTGTCAGAGGGTCAGTACTGAGGGAGTGCTGCACTGTCAGAGGGTCAGCACTGTGGGAGTGCTGCACTGTCAGAGGGTCAGTACTGAGGGAGTGCTGCACTGTCAGAGGGTCAGTACTGAGGGAGTGCTGCACTGTCAGAGGGTCAGTACTGAGGGAGTGCTGCACTGTCAGAGGGTCAGTACTGAGGGAGTGCTGCACTGTCAGAGCGTCAGTACTGAGGGAGTGCTGCACTGTCAGAGGGTCAGTACTGAGGGAGTGCTGCACTGTCAGAGGGTCAGTACTGAGGGAGTGCTGCACTGTCAGAGGGTCAGTACTGAGGGAGTGCTGCACTGTCAGAAGGTCAGTACTGAGGGAGTCCTGCACTGTCAGAGGGTCAGTACTGAGGGAGTCCTGCACTGTCAGAGGGTCAGTACTGAGGGTGTGCTGCACTGTCAGGGGGTCAGTACTGAGGGAGTGCTGCACTGTCAGAGGGTCAGTACTGAGGGAGTGCTGCACTGTCAGAGGGTCAGTACTGAGGGAGTGCTGCACTGTCAGAGGGTCAGTACTGAGGGAGTGCTGCACTGTCAGGGGGTCAGTACTGAGGGAGTGCCGCACTGTCAGAGGGTCAGTACTGAGGGAGTGCTGCACTGTCAGAGGATCAGTACTGAGGGAGTGCCGCACTGTCAGAGGGTCAGTACTGAGGGAGTGCTGCACTGTCAGAGGGTCAGTACTGAGGGAGTGCTGCACTGTCAGAGGGTCAGTACTGAGGGAGTGCTGCACTGTCAGAGGGTCAGTACTGAGGGAGTGCTGCACTGTCAGAGGGTCAGTACTGAGGGATTTCTGCACTGAGGGTCAGTACTGAGGGAGCGCTGCACTGTCAGAGGGTCAGTACTGAGGGAGTGCTGCACTGTCAGAGGGTCAGTACTGAGGGAGTGCTGCACTGTCAGAGGGTCAGTACTGAGGGAGCGCTGCACTGTCACAGGGTCAGTACTGAGGGAGTGCTGCACTGTCAGAGGGTCAGTACTGAGGACGCGCTGCACTGTCAGAGGGTCAGTACTGAGGGAGTGCCGCACTGTCACAGGGTCAGTACTGAGGGAGTGCTGCACTGTCAGAGAGTCAGTACTGCGGGAGTGCCGCACTGTCAGAGGGTCAGTACTGAGGGAGTGCTGCACTGTCAGAGGGTCAGTGCTGAGGGAGTGCTGTACTGTCAGAGGGTCAGTACTGAGGGAGTGCCGCACTGTCACAGGGTCAGTACTGAGGGGGTGCCGCACTGTCAGAGGGTCAGTACTGAGGGAGTGCAGCACTGTCAGAGGGTCAGTACTGAGGGAGTGCTGCACTGTCAGAGGGTCAGTACTGAGGGAGTGCTGCACTGTCAGAGGGTCAGTACTGAGGGAGTGCTGCACTGTCAGAGAGTCAGTACTGCGGGAGTGCCGCACTGTCAGAGGGTCAGTACTGAGGGAGTGCTGCACTGTCAGAGGGTCAGTGCTGAGGGAGTGCTGCGCTGTCAGAGGGTCAGTACTGAGGGAGTGCTGCACCGTCAGAGGGTCAGTACTGCGGGAGTGCCGCACTGTCAGAGGGTCAGTACTGAGGGAATGCCGCACTGTCAGAGGGTCAGTACTGAGGGAGTGCTGTACTGTCAGAGGGTCAGTACTGAGGGAGTGCCGCACTGTCACAGGGTCAGTACTGAGGGGGTGCCGCACTGTCAGAGGGTCAGTACTGAGGGAGTGCAGCACTGTCAGAGGGTCAGTACTGAGGGAGTGCCGCACTGTCAGAGGGTCAGTACTGAGGGAGTGCTGCACTGTCAGAGGGTCAGTACTGAGGGAGTGCTGCACCGTCAGAGGGTCAGTACTGAGGGAGCGCCGCACTGTCAGAGGGTCGGTACTGAGGGAGTGCCGCACTGTCAGAGGGTCAGTACTGAGGGAGTGCTGCACTGTCAGAGGGTCAGTACTGAGGGAGTGCTGCACTGTCAGAGGGTCAGTACTGAGGGAGTGCTGCACTGTCAGAGGGTCAGTACTGCGGGAGTGCCGCACTGTCAGAGGGTCAGTACTGAGGGAGTGCTGTACTGTCAGAGGGTCAGTACTGAGGGAGTGCCGCACTGTCACAGGGTCAGTACTGAGGGGGTGCCGCACTGTCAGAGGGTCAGTACTGAGGGAGTGCAGCACTGTCAGAGGGTCAGTACTGAGGGAGTGCCGCACTGTCAGAGGGTCAGTACTGAGGGAGTGCTGCACTGTCAGAGGGTCAGTACTGAGGGAGTGCTGCACCGTCAGAGGGTCAGTACTGAGGGAGCGCCGCACTGTCAGAGGGTCGGTACTGAGGGAGTGCCGCACTGTCAGAGGGTCAGTACTGAGGGAGTGCTGCACTGTCAGAGGGTCAGTACTGAGGGAGTGCAGCACTGTCAGAGGGTCAGTACTGAGGGAGTGCCGCACTGTCAGAGGGTCAGTACTGAGGGAGTGCTGCACTGTCAGAGGGTCAGTACTGAGGGAGTGCTGCACCGTCAGAGGGTCAGTACTGAGGGAGCGCCGCACTGTCAGAGGGTCGGTACTGAGGGAGTGCCGCACTGTCAGAGGGTCAGTACTGAGGGAGTGCTGCACTGTCAGAGGGTCAGTACTGAGGGAGTGCCGCACTGTCAGAGGGTCAGTACTGAGGGAGCGCTGCACTGTCAGAGGGTCAGTACTGAGGGAGTGCCGCACTGTCAGAGGGTCAGTACTGAGGGAGTGCCGCACTGTCAGAGTGTCAGTACTGAGGGAGTGCTGCACTGTCAGAGTGTCAGTACTGAGGGAGCGCCGCACTGTCAGAGGGTCTGTAATCAGGGAGTGCTGCACTATCAGAGGGTCAGTACTGAGGGAGTGCTGCACTGTCAGAGGGTCAGTACTGAGGGAGTGCTGCACTGTCAGAGGGTCAGTACTGAGGGAGTGCCGCACTATCAGAGGTGTCGACTTTCAGATGAAACTTTAAACCAAGGACCAAGGTCCTCTCAGGGAGATGTAAAAACTCACCACTAATTGTCAAGGAGCAGGGCAGTTCTCTCCTGTGTCCTCGACCAACATCAATAATTACAGATTTTTGCTCATAGAAACACAGGAACTCGGCACAGGAGCAGTCCTTCAAACCGGTCGGATTAGGCCGGCCGTTCGGCCCTTCCGGGCCGTTCGGCCCTTCCGGGCCGGGGAATCGCTGCTCGACCGGAGCGGCGACTCTCCGAGCGGCCTGTTGCAAAACGCGACACGCCATTTGGGAGGGAGTGGGAGAATCGCGTGCGGGTGCCAGGGCGGCGTGGCGTGAATCGCCCGGCACTCCCGCGATTCTCCCACCTGGCGTGGGGGTCGGAGAATCACGGCCCACATGGAGGCCAGACCAGGTAGGAACGGCAGATTTCCTTCCCTAAAGGACGTTAGTGAACCTGATGGAATGTTACGACCATCGACAATGTTTCCACGGTCACCATTAGACTTCTAATCCCAGATTTTCCTTTCATTGAATTCAAATTCACCAACTACAGCGGTGGGATTTGAACCCAGGTCCCCAGAGCTTTACCCTGGCTCTCTGGATGACTAGTCCAGTGAGAATGCCAGAGGGTAGTTGATTGTCAACCCCGTTGCTGTGGGTCTGGAGTCACATGTAGGCCAGACCGGGTAAGGAAGGCAGATTTCCTTCCTTGAAGGACATTAGTGAACCAGATGGGGGTTTTCCGACAATCTGATAGCTTTATCATTATTATTAATAACCCGGACATTTTATACCAGATTCATTCATGAATTGAATTGAAAGTTCCTCCTCCCCCATGGTGCGAGATAAGCTCCTGCCTCAGGCACATTCGTCTGGACGACCAGTCCAGTGACAATGACCACTCTGCTACCATCCCAAGTGTCTGTTTACAATCGCCTGTCTGAGTTTGCCTGCCTCTTTCCCACTTTAGAGCTCCAAGGTCAATCCCGTGACATTAATGAGCTTTGAAGGACTATCTGAGTGGTCTGCTTCAGACACCTGCTGAGCTGACTGTACACACCACAAGTTGCAGATCTATCGATTCTTCAGGGTGAGCCGTGAAATATTGCATTCTCTATGAGGCACATTTCAGCTTCCTTCAGACAGGTTTTGCTCCCCTTTACTGAAAGCTCTACGAGTGAAGAATATAAATTCTTCAAGCACAGTAGGAAGTCATTCATTCCATTCTTCCCCGTGCTGGCTCTTTGAACACGCTATCCAATTAGTCCCATTGCCTCTGCTCTTTCCCGAGAGTCCTGATATGTTGTGTCCTTTACAAGTATTTATCCACTCCCCTTCTGGACGTTATTGTTCAACCCGATTCATAATAATAATCTTTATTGTCACAAGTAGGCTTACATTAACACTGCAATGAAGTTACTGTGAAAAGTCCCTAGTCGCCACATTCCGGAGCCTGTTCGGGTACACTGAGGGAGAATTCCGAATACCCAATTCACCTAACAAGCACGTCTTTCGGGACGTGTGGGAGGAAACCGGAGCACCCGGAGGAAACCCACGCAGACACGGGGAGAACGTGCAGACTCCGCACAGACTGTGACCCAAGCCAGGAATCGAACCTGGCACCCTGGTACTGTGAAGTATTGGTGCTAACCACTGTGCTACTGTGGTGCCCATTCTGCGGCGCAGAATGGGCAGCACAGTAGCACAGTGGTTAGCAGAACATTCCCGATGACAGCCACTCATTGGCTAAAGAAAGTTCTCCTCATCTCCCACCCTGATCTTTCGTCAATTAACTTATGTCTGCTCCCTCTGACTTACCAATCCTCCTGCCACTGTCGGGTTTCTCCTGATCAGTTCACGGAACAACCTCTGTTAAACTTTCCCTTAACCAGCTCTGCTCTAAGCAGAACAATCCCAGCTCTTCCAGACTCTCCAGCTGGCATCATTCCAGTAAATCCCTTCTGCAGCCAGTCCAGTGCCTCCACATGTACCCCGCGCCATGTATCGATGTACACCTCGCCATGTATCGATGTACGCCTCGCCATGTATCGATGTACGCCTCGCCATGTATCGATGTACGCCTCGCCATGTATCGATGTACGCCTCACCATGTATCGATGTACGCCTCGCCATGTATCGATGTACACCGCGCCATGTATCGATGTACCCCGCGCCATGTAGCGATGTACGCCTCGCCATGTATCGATGTACGCCTCGCCATGTATCGATGTACGCCTCGCCATGTATCGATGTACGCCTCGCCATGTATCGATGTACGCCGCGCCATGTATCGATGTACGTCTCGCCATGTATCGATGTACGCCGCGCCATGTATCGATGTACGCCGCGCCATGTATCGATGTACGCCGCGCCATGTATCGATGTACGCCTCGCCATGTATCGATGTACACCTCGCCATGTATCGATGTACACCACGCCATGTATCGATGTACACCTCGCCATGTATCGATGTACACCACGCCATGTATCGATGTACACCGCGCCATGTATCGATGTACGCCACGCCATGTATCGATGTACGCCGCGCCATGTATCGATGTGCGCCTCACCATGTATCGATGTACACCGCGCCATGTATCGATGTACGGCGCGCCATGTATCGATGTACACCGCGCCATGTATCGATGTGCGCCTCACCATGTATCGATGTACACCGCGCCATGTATCGATGTACACCGCGCCATGTATCGATGTACACCGCGCCATGTATCGATGTACACCGCGCCATGTATCGATGTACACCGCGCCATGTATCGATGTGCGCCTCACCATGTATCGATGTACGCCTCGCCATGTATCGATGTACACCGCGCCATGTATCGATGTACGCCACGCCATGTATCGCTGTACTCCGCGCCATGTATCGATGTACGCCGCGCCATGTGTCGATGTACTCCGCGCCATGTATCGATGTACACCGCGCCATGTATCGATGTACGCCTCGCCATGTATCGATGTACGCCTCGCCATGTATCGATGTACGCCGCGCCATGTATCGATGTACGCCTCGCCATGTATCGATGTACGCCTCGCCATGTATCGATGTACGCCTCGCCATGTATCGATGTACGCCTCGCCATGTATCGCTGTACAGCGCGCCATGTATCGATGTACGCCTCGCCATGTATCGATGTACGCCTCGCCATGTATCGATGTACACCGCGCCATGTATCGATGTACGCCTCGCCATGTATCGATGTACGCCGCGCCATGTATCGATGTACGCCTCGCCATGTATCGATGTACGCCGCGCCATGTATCGATGTACGCCGCGCCATGTATCGATGTACACCACGCCATGTATCGATGTACGCCTCGCCACGTATCGATGTACGCCTCGCCATGTATCGATGTACGCCTCGCCATGTATCGATGTACGCCTCGCCATGTATCGATGTACGCCGCGCCATGTATCGATGTACGCCTCGCCATGTATCGATGTACACCGCGCCATGTGTCGATGTACGGCGCGCCATGTATCGATGTACAGCGCGCCATGTATCGATGTACGCCTCGCCATGTATCGATGTACAGCGCGCCATGTATCGATGTACGCCTCACCATGTATCGATGTACGCCGCGCCATGTATCGATGTACGCCGCGCCATGTATCGATGTACGCCTCACCATGTATCGATGTACGCCTCACCATGTATCGATGTACGCCTCACCATGTATCGATGTACACCTCGCCATGTATCGATGTACGCCGCGCCATGTATCGATGTACGCCTCGCCATGTATCGATGTACACCGCGCCATGTATCGATGTACGCCGCGCCATGTATCGCTGTACGCCGCGCCATGTATCGATGTACGCCGCGCCATGTATCGATGTGCGCCTCACCATGTATCGATGTACACCGCGCCATGTATCGATGTACGGCGCGCCATGTATCGATGTACACCGCGCCATGTATCGATGTGCGCCTCACCATGTATCGATGTACACCGCGCCATGTATCGATGTACACCGCGCCATGTATCGATGTACACCGCGCCATGTATCGATGTACACCGCGCCATGTATCGATGTACACCGCGCCATGTATCGATGTGCGCCTCACCATGTATCGATGTACGCCTCGCCATGTATCGATGTACACCGCGCCATGTATCGATGTACGCCACGCCATGTATCGATGTACTCCGCGCCATGTATCGATGTACGCCGCGCCATGTGTCGATGTACTCCGCGCCATGTATCGATGTACACCGCGCCATGTATCGATGTACGCCTCGCCATGTATCGATGTACGCCTCGCCATGTATCGATGTACGCCGCGCCATGTATCGATGTACGCCTCGCCATGTATCGATGTACGCCTCGCCATGTATCGATGTACGCCTCGCCATGTATCGATGTACGCCTCGCCATGTATCGCTGTACAGCGCGCCATGTATCGATGTACGCCTCGCCATGTATCGATGTACGCCTCGCCATGTATCGATGTACACCGCGCCATGTATCGATGTACGCCTCGCCATGTATCGATGTACGCCGCGCCATGTATCGATGTACGCCTCGCCATGTATCGATGTACGCCGCGCCATGTATCGATGTACGCCGCGCCATGTATCGATGTACACCACGCCATGTATCGATGTATGCCTCGCCACGTATCGATGTACGCCTCGCCATGTATCGATGTACGCCTCGCCATGTATCGATGTACGCCTCGCCATGTATCGATGTACGCCGCGCCATGTATCGATGTACGCCTCGCCATGTATCGATGTACACCGCGCCATGTGTCGATGTACGGCGCGCCATGTATCGATGTACAGCGCGCCATGTATCGATGTACGCCTCGCCATGTATCGATGTACAGCGCGCCATGTATCGATGTACGCCTCACCATGTATCGATGTACGCCGCGCCATGTATCGATGTACGCCGCGCCATGTATCGATGTACGCCTCACCATGTATCGATGTACGCCTCACCATGTATCGATGTACGCCTCACCATGTATCGATGTACACCTCGCCATGTATCGATGTACGCCGCGCCATGTATCGATGTACGCCTCGCCATGTATCGATGTACACCGCGCCATGTATCGATGTACGCCGCGCCATGTATCGATGTACGCCTCGCCATGTATCGATGTACACCGCGCCATGTGTCGATGTACGGCGCGCCATGTATCGATGTACACCGCGCCATGTATCGATGTACGCCTCGCCATGTATCGATGTACGGCGCGCCATGTATCGATGTACACCTCGCCATGTATCGATGTACGCCTCGCCATGTATCGATGTACACCGTGCCATGTATTGATGTACGCCTCACCATGTATCGATGTACGCCTCGCCATGTATCGATGTACGCCGCGCCATGTATCGATGTATGCCTCGCCATGTATCGATGTACGCCGCGCCATGTATCGATGTACACCGCGCCATGTATCGATGTACGCCTCACCATGTATCGATGTACAGCGCGCCATGTATCGATGTACACCGCGCCATGTATCGATGTACGCCTCGCCATGTATCGATGTACACCGCGCCATGTACCGATGTACACCGCGCCATGTATCGATGTACGCCTCACCGTGTATCGATGTACAGCGCGCCATGTATCGATGTACACCGCGCCATGTATCGATGTACGCCTCACCATGTATCGATGTACAGCGCGCCATGTATCGATGTACACCGCGCCATGTATCGATGTACGCCTCGCCATGTATCGATGTACGCCTCGCCATGTATCGATGTACGCCTCGCCATGTATCGATGTACGCCTCGCCATGTATTGATGTACGCCGCGCCATGTATCGATGTACGCCGCGCCATGTATCGATGTACGCCTCGCCATGTATCGATGTACGCCTCGCCATGTATCGATGTACGCCGCGCCATGTATCGATGTACGCCGCGCCATGTGTCGATGTATGCCGCGCCATGTAGCGATGTACGCCTCACCATGTATCGATGTACGCCGCGCCATGTATCGATGTACGCCTCGCCATGTATCGATGTACGCCGCGCCATGTATCGATGTACACGGCGCCATGTATCGATGTACGCCTCGCCATGTATCGATGTACGCCTCGCCATGTATCGATGTACACCTCGCCATGTGTCGATGTACGGCGCGCCATGTATCGATTTACACCGCGCCATGTATCGATGTACGCCGCGCCATGTATCGATGTACGCCTCGCCATGTATCGATGTACGCCGCGCCATGTATCGATGTACACCGCGCCATGTATCGATGTACGCCGCGCCATGTATTGATGTACGCCGCGCCATGTATCGATGTACGCCGCGCCATGTATCGATGCACGCCGCGCCATGTATCGATGACGCCGCGCCATGTATCGATGTACGCCTCGCCATGTATCGATGTACGCCTCGCCATGTATCGATGTACACCTCGCCATGTATCGATGTACACCTCGCCATGTATCGATGTACACCGCGCCATGTATTGATGTACACCTCGCCACGTATCGATGTACGCCGCGCCACGTATCGATGTACGCCTCGCCACGTATCGATGTACGCCGCGCCACGTATCGATGTACGCCTCGCCATGTATCGATGTACAGCGCGCCATGTATCGATTTTCGCCTCGCCATGTATCGATGTACGCCTCGCCATGTATCGATGTACGCCGCGCCATGTATCGATGTACGCCTCGCCATGTATCGATGTACGCCGCTCCATGTATCGATGTACGCCTCGCCATGTATCGATGTACGCCACGCCATGTATCGATGTACGCCTCGCCATGTATCGATGTACGCCACGCCATGTATTGATGTACGCCGCGCCATGTATCGATGTACACCACGCCATGTATCGATGTACGCCTCACCATGTATCGATGTACGCCTCACCATGTATCGATGTACGCCTCGCCATGTATCGATGTACGCCTCGCCATGTATCGATGTACGCCTCACCATGTATCGATGTACGCCTCGCCATGTATCGATGTACGCCTCGCCATGTATCGATGTACGCCTCACCATGTATCGATGTACGCCTCGCCATGTATCGATGTACAGCGCGCCATGTATCGATGTATGCCTCGCCATGTATCGATGTACGCCTCGCCATGTATCGATGTACGTCACGTATTGATGTACGGCACGCCACGTATCAATGTACGCCACGTCTTGATGTACGCCACGCATTGATGCACGCCACGTATTGATGTACGGCACGCATTGATTCACGCCACGTATTGATGTACGGCACGCATTGATGCACGCCACGTATTGATGTCCTCAGGACGTTGCCTGAGACCTGCCCCGTGATGCTCTGCTCCCGACTGGTCGAGTTACGGACGGCATGAGACACGTGTGGTCTCACCCGCCGGGACGTTGGTGTGGCAGCTGCAGACTCAGTCCAGCCACGGGGGTGGGCCGATCCACGGGCAGGGGAGGACATTATTCGGCACTGTGAGAGGGTGGTCTGCGCCAGTTCGGGAGCGGCCAGCGCCATGTAGCATGGCACGGCCGCTGCAGGCAATTCTCTTGGGCGTCTCGGCAGCTGGAGCCAGGTGCTCTACACTGCCGTCCTGCTGGCCCCCAGCAAAACGGGGAATCGGTCGCCATTCTACGCCATTTCTGCTGCCGTAAAACACCACAGTTTCCACGCTGGTGTGGGGGCATAGCCCCGGAATCAGAGAATCAAGTTATCGAAGAATTTGGGTGAAATATGACCAGCTACTTTCCAAATGCAAGTCTTACCACAGCTGATTAGTGTTCCTCAAAATGAGAAATTTAACCCCAAGTTCTCCTGTTCACATGGGAACAGGAGGAGTCTATTCAGCCCCATGCGCCTGTTCTGTCATTGAGCCCTGACCTCGGGCTGGATTCCGGAAACCCCCGCGGCTGGCTCCTGCTGCCGGGAAACATCCGGGGGATCGGAGCACCCAGCCCAAGGTCAGGGCTGATTCGGGTCCAACTCCTTTTGCCTGCCTTTACCCCGTACCCT
Organism: Scyliorhinus canicula; assembly: GCF_902713615.1. NCBI lineage: Eukaryota > Metazoa > Chordata > Chondrichthyes > Carcharhiniformes > Scyliorhinidae > Scyliorhinus > Scyliorhinus canicula. The sequence goes on from NC_052153.1 coordinate 191,951,569, forward strand.
TTAATATCACTGTTGCTTCACAGCGCCAGGGCCTCAGGTTCGATTCCCGGTTTGGGTCCCTGTCTGTGCGGAGTCTGCACGTTCTCCCCTGTGTCTGCGTGGGTTTCCTCCGGGTGCTCCGGTTTCCTCCCACAAGTCCCGAAAGACGTGCTGTTAGGTGAATTGGACATTCTGAATTCTCCCTCTGTACCGAACAGGCGCCGGAATGTGGCGACTAGGGGCTTTTCACAGTAACTTCATTGCAGCGTTAATGTAAGACTCCCTGTGACAATAATAAAGATTATTATACGTGGTCATCCCATAGGCTCTCACCCAGGGGACATGGTAGTCAGAACACCAAAAGGGTTACTTGCAGTGTCCATAGCAACATGGTGTAATGTCGTATTAACTGGGACAAGAACTTATAGTATAAAGAGTGACAGGGTCAACTGCAGTGATCACTGGGAAAGGAGCTAATGTGTTCTCAATAGAGATATAGAACATAGAACATAGAACAGTGCAGCACAGAACAGGCCCTTCGGCCCTCAATGTTGTGCCGAGCCATGATCACCCTACTCAAACCCACGTATCCACCCTATACCCGTAACCCAACAACCCCCCCTTAACCTTACTTTTATTAGGACACTACGGGCAATTTAGCATGGCCAATCCACCTAACCTGCACATCTTTGGACTGTGGGAGGAAACCGGAGCACCCGGAGGAAACCCACGCACACAGGGGGAGGACGTGCAGACTCCACACAGACAGTGACCCAGCCAGGAATCGAACCTGGGACCCTGGAGCTGTGAAGCATTTATGCTAACCACCATGCTACCCTGCTGCCCCTATATGGATGAGAACAGGTGCCGGAATGTGGCGACTAGGGGCTTTTCACAGTAACTTCATTGCAGTGTTAATGTAAGCCTACGTATGACACTAATAAAGAGTATTATTATTGTTAAATCTTTGGTTAACAAAAATCTACCAATGTGAGATTTAAACCAGCATTGCTATCAATAATGGCCTTCGTCTGACTTGCCCACACAGCCAGTGGGTCTGAGGATCGTGTCGGTTCCTCAGGAAGAGGCTCACCCTGTGCCTATCTGACGTGATGGACTGTTTCACTTTAGAGACTATGTCAAACCATCTCATTTAGTTCCAATTGCTGCATCTGCTTCTGGATTTTTGGTGCGAGCATATAAGGCAGCAAGGGGAAAATAATTGCGGCTGCTGGATCAGTTTTATATTACGTGTTGCCATGCAACCGGGTGATATGTCAGAGCACGGGTGTGAGTGGGGGATGGGGGGCAGGGGGGGGGGGCAACAAATACAGACAGAGTCACGCAAAGAAACAGTGAACTCGGGAAGAGGGTTACAAAGATGCGCACCTTAGGATGGTTAGCAAGCTGAGCAGGGAAGAGGCTATTGAAGAGTAGAATTGTTCAATTAACCAGAAGGAACCGGACATTGTGTGAGGGCTTCAGTGATTCAGTGTAAATAATGTCAGAGATCCAGCAGGAAGCCAATATAGTGATTTTGACAGAAATGAGGCCAGGAGTGAGACTGAGATTTTCAGAGGGAATACAAGCGGAGGTAAGGTGAGGAGGGGGAGGAATGTGGTCACGTCGGCAGGAGGTAGGAGGGAAAGATGGGAGAGGAGAGGCGAGGGAGGCAAAGGCGAGGAAGAAGGAGAGGCGATGGCCGGATTTAAGGGGGGAGGAGGGAGGAGGAGAGGGCACGAGAGGGAGGTGAGGGCAAGTGAGAAGAGGGAGGGCGAAGGAGGGAGAGGAGGAAGGGAGAAGAGAGAAGGGGGGGAAGTCAGAGGGCTGGTGAGTAGACAGGAAGGGAGGGATCGACAGGGTGAGGAGAGGTGAGAGGGGTAGAGGGAGCATAAAAGGAGAGGAATGGGAGGACATCGGAAGAGGGGGGGAGGGGGTGTGGGGCAGTGAAGGCAACAGCAGAGGACAGGAGGGGGGAGCGAAGAAGCCAAGCGATGTACAAATATAACGAGAGGTGAGAAATGGAGACAACAGGAGAGAGGTTCAAACATTGTCCGTCTGAATTCACTCAAGGTATAATGACGGATTTGTGACCATTGTCAGGGTACGTTATAAAGAAGCAATTAATGGTCCAGAAACTAAGGGTGAGATCAGAAGGAAATGCTTGCAGTAGTGATAGGTAGAGTAATGAAGGTTCCCCAGAACCTTCTCCTTAGTGATGGCCACCACACTCACCTCTACCCCCGGTTCTCCAGAAGTTCTGATATCCCACTGGTGTCTTCCACCGTGAAGACTGATGCAAAGTACCTATTCAGTTCCTCTGCCATTTCTTTGTTCCCTGTTACTACTTCTCCTGCCTCATTTCCCAGTGATCCAATGTCTATTCTTGCCTCTCGCTTACCTTTTATCTATTGAAATACCTCTTGCTATCTTCTTTAATGTTACTAGCTCCTGTGTACGAGAGTGTCTGCAATCAAAACACGTCTCATACCTTGAGTGAATTCAGATGGACAATCAAAACACGCCTTACATCAATGATGACATCCTGTTATTCCTAAACTCCTGGGGCATACTTTCATTGCTTGCAAGTCTTGGAAGTCTGAGTTCTTTTACCCCATTAGGGATCTTGTATATTGTGCAGCATCGTCCATGGAGGAGGGCGTGCAGCAGAGGAACATGTTCTCCTGGCTTTAACCTCAGATCCCCTACTCTTTCTGGTCTCCTTTTATCCTTGGATTTTCCGTATGAAGGGAAATGCCAACTGCAACAAGTAGAATGTTTGATCATTTGTACCAACAGTATGAAGATTTGCTCGTCTTCTATGTATTTTTTGTGGAATAATGATCACTCCAACTGTACAAGATTTTGGGAATTGGTTGCGTCTTGTCATATAGAATCATAGAATCCCTACAGTGCAGAAGGAGGCCATTTGGCCCATCGAGTCTGCACCGGCCCTTGGAAAGAGCACCCTACTTAAACCCACGCCTCCACCCTATCCCCATAACCCATAAGCCCACCTAACCTTTGGACACAAAGGGGCAATTTAGCTTGGCCAATCCACCTAACCCGCACATCGTGTGGGCGGCACAGTAGCACACGTGGGTAGCACTGTGGCTTCACAGTGCCAGAGTCCCAGGTTCGATTCCCTGCCAGGTCACTGTCTGTGCGGAGTCTGCACGTTCTTCCCGTGTCTGCGTGGGTTTCCTCCGGGTGCTCCAGCTTCCACCCACAGTCCAAAGATGTGCGGGTTAGGTGGATTGGCCATGATAAATTGCCCCTTAGTGTCCAAAAAGGTTAGGACGGGTTATTGGGTTTCGGAGATAGGGTGAAATTGAGAGCTTAAGTGGGTCGGTGCAGACTCGATGGGCCAAATGGCCTCCTTCTGCACTGTATGTTCTATGTTCTATCTTTGGACTGTGGGAGGAAACCGGAGCACTCGGAGGAAACCCATGCAGATGGCAAAAGTTCAAACTCCACACAGACAGTCACCCGAAATTGAACCCAGGTCCCTGGCGCTGTGAGGCAGCAGTGCTAACCACTGTGCCACCGTGCCGTCCAATATCTGTATTTATATATTTGTGGTTATATATGAAATATCCTCTTAGGAAGTGTCTTTGTGAATTTTTGCTGTATTTCTTTTTATTTTGTGGTTGAAGAGTTGTTAACTGGATGCTGCAGAGGTGCAGGCAGGTCTTATAGCTGAGAAATAAAAGATGTTGGTATGTGTCACTGGTACCTCTGGTATAATTGGAGTTGGGGGAGGTATGTTTTGGTGCATGCCTGAGCGGGGCGTGAAAATGTTATCCTATATTTTCTTTGGTAGTATGAGCAATCGCTACTGATGCACTATCAATTACGGCGAGACGAGAGTAGAATGTAATTGAGGCTTTATTACACAGAGATGTGTTCCCTCCTACAGCAGCTGACAAAATGGCTGCTGTACGGAGAGCACACATATTTATACTCTGCCTACTGGGCGGAGCCAGCAGGCAGAGAACTACCCCCGTACCTTCAGTACAGGGGCCTTACCGTAATACCAGTATATACAATATAATACAACAGTGGTGACTACCGCAGCTACACGTGAGGGCGTTCACCAGTTTACCCCATTATCATGGCTTTCCCTCTTCTCTCTCACTCTCTAGCTCATCCATTCATTGTTCTCCCTGGTATAAACAGAGGCACCAAGTTTAATGATTGAGCTGAACCAACTGAGTTGGCGTTCTTCTGTGAGGCAGGTAGGGGGATTCGGAGTTCAGGAATGCAGGAGCCTCAGCCCTTGACCTTGTCCAATAGGTATGAGACTCTTGCTCCCTGTATGGATGAGGAAAAGGGCTCTGGACAGGATGAGCCAGCTGACCATGGCACCATGGTGCAAAAGGCCATTCAAGAGGGGGGAGCAAAAAGACAAGTAGTTGTTATAGGGGATTCTATAATTAGAGGGACAGATAGTATCCTTTGCAAACCGGATAGGGAGTCCCGCATGGTGTGTTACCTGCCCGGTGCCAGGGTGCGGGACATCTCCGACCGGCTTGAAAGGATACTGGAGCGGGAGGGAGAGGATCCAGTTGTTGTGGTCCACGTTGGGACTAACAACATAGGCAAGGCTAGGGTGGAGGACCTGTTTGGGGATTATCAAGCACTAGGAAGGAAATTGAAGAACAGGTCCTCAAAGGTCATAATCTCCGGATTACTGCCCGAGCCACGTGCTAATTGGCATAGGGATAAGAAAGTTAGGGAAGTAAACACGTGGCTAAGGGATTGGTGTGGGAAAGAGGGATTCCATTTCATGGGGCATTGGCACCAGTTTTGGAACCGGGGGGGGATCTGTACCGTTGGGACGGTCTCCACCTGAACCGATCTGGAACCAGTGTTCTAGCGGAAAGGATAAATAGGGTGGTCAGTGGGACTTTAAACTTCTGAGTCAGGGGGAAGGGAAAGGGAAAGCGACAGGGAGTAGGGAGTTAAATGGAAGGATAAGCAGCAGGTTAGCATGTGTGCAGGTGGGTTTAAATTCAAGGCAGACTAGGAATGAAGCAAAAAGGAAGGATAACTTAGGACATCGCATGATGTCCAATTTCTCTAATAATGATAAGAAAGTCAGCATTAAGGCACTTTACCTGAGTGCTCGTAGCATTCGTACCAAAGTTGATGAATTAACGGCACAAATCATCGCAAATGAATATGACTTGATAGCCATTACGGAGACATGGTTGCAGGATGGTCACGACTGGGAGTTAAATATCCAGGGGTACCAGATGTTTCGGAGGGATAGACAGGTATGTAAGGGAGGTGGAGTAGCACTAATAATCAAGGACGACATCAGCGTGGCATTGAGGGGTGATATAGGTTCTATGGAGAATGAGGTTGAATCCATTTGGATAGAAATTAGAAATTCTAAGAAGAAAAAGATACTGATAGGCGTAGTCTATAGGCCACCAAATAATAGCATCACACTGGGACGGGCAGTAAAGGAAGAGATAACTAATGCCTGTGAAAAAGGTACAGCAGTTATCATGGGAGATTTTAATCTGCATATAGATTGGTCAAATCAGCTCGGTCAGGGTAGCCTTGAGGAGGAGTTCGTTGAATGTATTCGGGATAGTTTTCTGGAACAATATGTAATGGAATCGACGAGAGAGCAAGCTATCCTAGATCTGGTCCTGGGTAATGAGGTAGGAATAATTAATAACCTCATCGTTAGGGATCCTCTTGGGAGGAGTGATCACAGCATGGTTGAATTTAGTATACAGATGGAGAGTGTGATGATAGAATCCAATACCAGGGTCCTATGCTTGAACAAAGGGGACTACGATAGAATGAGAAGGACCTCGCTAAAGTAGACTGGAAACAAATATTTTATGGTAGGACAGTTGAGGAGCAGTGGAGTACTTTCAAAGAAATCTTTCATAGTGCTCAACAAAAGTATATTCCAGTGAGAAGGAAGAATTGTAAGAAAAGAGGTAATCTACCATGGGTGTCTAAGGAGATACATGAGGCTGTCAAATTGAAAGAGAAGGCTTACAAGGTGGCTAAGATCAGCGGGAAACTAGAAGATTGGGAAAACTTTAAAGATCAGCAGAAAGCCACGAAAAGAGCCATAGAGAAAAGTAAGATAGAACACGAAAAAAAACTGGCACAGAATATAAGGACAGATAGCAAAAGTTTTAATAATTATATAAAACTAAAAAGAGTGGCTAAAGTAAACATTGGTCCGTTAGAGGATGAGAGTGGTCATTTAGTTATGGGATATGATGAAATGGCGGAGGCATTAAACAAATATTTTGTATCGGTCTTCACAGTGGAGGACACTAATAACATGCCAGCAATTGGCCGAGAGAAGAAGGTAGGCGAGGACCTGGAAACCATTACTATCACGAAAGAGCAAGTGTTGGGCAAGCTAATGGAGCTCAGGATAGATAAGTCTCCTGGCCCTGATGGAATGCATCCCAGGGTACTGAAAGGGATGGCTGGAGTAATAGCAGATGCACTGGTGGTAATTTTCCAAAATTCGCTGAACACTGGGGCAGTCCCAGAGAATTGGAAAACAGCAAATGTGACGCCACTGTTTAAAAAGGGAAGTAGACAAAAGATGGGGAATTATAGACCGGTTAGCTTAACCTCTGTCGTGGGGAAGATGCTTGAGTCTATTATCAAGAAAGAGATAGGAGGGCACCTCGATAGAAATTGTCCCATTGAACGGACGCAGCATGGATTCATGAAGGGCAGGTCATGCTTGACGAATCTCTTGGAATTCTATGAAGACATTTCGAGCAAGGTAGACAAAGGGGACCCAGTGGATGTGGTGTACCTAGATTTCCAAAAGGCTTTTGACAAGGTACCGCACAAGAGGCTGCTGCATAAGATAAGGATGCGTGGTGTTAAGGGTAGAGTACTAGCATGGATAGAGGATTGGTTGTCTAACAGGAAACAAATCTTTTTCCCCGCGCATGCGCCAACTCGTGCCAGCCGGCGGAGGCCCTTAGGTGCCGGTTGGCGCAGTGCCAAGCCCTTTAACGCTGGTTGGCATTGTGTCAACCCCTCCAGCGCCAGCCTAGCCCCTGAAGGTGTGGAGGATTCTGCACCTTCCAGGCGGCCCGACGCCGGAGTGATTCACGCCGCTACTCGGCGCCGGTACGGCCCGCCCCGCCGGTTAGGGGAGAATCCCACCCCAGTTCTTCACAAAAAGGGTGAGGGAATCTGGAACCCTCTCCCCCCCAAAAAAAAACGTTCACGTTGAGACTAACCCTGACCACTGACAGAGAACATTTCAAAATGGAGATTGATGGATGTTTTGACGTTCGAGGTTACAGAATCAAAGGAGGTAAATGGAGCTTGGACACAGATATGCCACAATTTAATTGAACCTTGCTTGAAGGGTTGAATGTTCCTCTCCTGACCCTAGAAACCCAGCTTGCTCAATATGCGAGGCTACTTGTGAAAGATCTTTTATTGTTTATGTGAAGGGGATATCATGCAGACAGGACGAGCAGGAATGTGTATCAATCTGATCTCACTCCTCTTGATTTGTTTGTTCTCCATCAATGGTCATTTATCTTTTGGGAATTCCTTGGGCCTTATAGAATCACAGGATAGTACAGCACAGAAGGAGGCCATTCGGCCCTTCGAGTCTGCACTGGCTCCTACAAAGAGCAATCTAGTTAGTCCCAATCCCCACTCTTTCCCCAACCCTTCTGACCTTTTTTTCAATTTGAGGGCGAGCATTGAATCTGTACCCGCTGTCCAACCAAGCAGCACATTGCAAATCCCAAATGTTCATTGAGCGAAAACATTCACTAGGATTCAGTTAAACCTTAATTCTTTCACGGGATGTGAACATCACTGGCAAAGGCCACCTTGGCCGTCGGTCCCAGAGGGCTGTGGAAGCTCAGTCATTGGGGACCTCCAAGACAGAAATCAACAGATTTCTAGATGTGAATGACATCAAGGCATCGAGTCATAGAGTCCTAAAGTTTTACAGCACAGAAAGAGGCCCTTCGGCCCATCGTGTCTGTGCCGGTCATCAAACGCCTATTTATTTGAATCCCATTTTCCAGCACTTGATTCGTATCCTTGTTTGCTCTGGTGTCTCAAGTGTTCATCTAAATGCTTCTTAAATGTTGTGAGGGTTCCCGCCTCTTCCCTCCTTTCAGGCAACGAGTTCCAGATTCCCACCACCCTCTGGGTAAAAATGTTTTCCCGCAAACCCCCTCTCACTGTACTGCCCTGTAATGTTCTATGTTCTATGTAGGTCAGATAGGCTTCAGATGATTTCACAGGTCGGCGCAACATCGAGGGCCGAAGGGCCCGTACTGCGCTGTAACGTTCTATGTTCTATGTTCACTCTTCTGCCCCTTACCTTAAATCTATGCCCCTATAGCGATAAGATGGGAAAGTGGTAGATGATCTAACTGAATGGTGGAGCAGATGTGATGGGCCAAATGGCCTACTCCAGCTCTTGTGCTCTATTTGTTGTCCGTCCCTAACTGCCCCATAACTGTGTGGCTTGCTGAACCACTTCAAAGGGCAGTTAGGAATCAACCCCATTTCTGTAGTTCTGGAGTCACGTGTGGGCCAGACCAGGTAAGGACGGCAGATTTCCTTCCCCTTGGTGAATCAGATGGGTTGTTACAACAAGCGCTGATAGTTTTCATGGTCATCATCACCGAGACTAGCTTCTAGTTCCAGATTTTATTAATTGAATTTGAATTTCGCCAGCTGCCGTGATGGGATTTGAACCCATGTTCCGCAGGGTGTTAAGCTGAGCCTCTGGATTGCTGGTACATTGGGATTACCAGTAGACCACCATTTCCCCCAAATTGTCTTAAATCCGCGCTCGCTGGATTTTGATCCTTCAGCCATTGAAAACAATTGATCTTTTTTTTTACTCCATCTAAACCCTTTGCTGCTCTAAGCAGGACAACCTCAGGGTCTCCAGCCTCTCCACATCGCTGTAATCCTTCATCCCTGGAACCATTCTAGTAAATCTCTTCTGCAACGTGTTGTGACAGGGCAGATGCCAAGTGCCGAGCTGCCCAAATCCCAAAGGGAAATTTGAAACAGCTGCCAGAACAGTTTTGCAATTTGTGTATTATGAGGAAGTTTTCTGAAGTCAAGATAAGTGGCTCTCAAGCCAATTGTGGTGATTTTATATTCGCGTTAAACATTTATTTAAGTACATTTTAAAAGTCACTTAAAACACAGCACCTTTAAACAGTTAAAAGGACTTTAAAGCATTTGCTAAAAAGATTTTGGCTTAAATAAATTCAGAGCTAAAACATCTCTTGATGGCAACAGTCCTTATAGATTTTCTAATCTATTACATTCCAGTTACTTTACCACACAATACCCTGCTCTAGGGTATTCTCTGAGGGTGCCAACAAACTGCTGTTCACAAATCAGCCTTCATCCACACTCTGTCTTGTTTGAGATCTCACAAAGTCTTCACTGTTTCCTAAAATTTGTTTTTCCCCTTTGGTCTTACACTCTATTGTTTTCTATAATCCTTTAACAGTTCTTTTTCCCAGAATTAATCAACCATTTTTTTTACTTCATGGCTACCCTATTTTAAAAGCAAACTTACACTATTTTGCCTCATCTATTTACAATCTTCCAATTGCACATATTCCCTTTTGACAACGTCCAACTTAAAACAACTTGTTTTATTCACCTTGTCTACATTTCTATTCAAGCTCTCTTGGCTCCCTGTTCATCACCATATCAACCCTCTTGTTTGATATTTGTCCTTTTCAGCCTATCTGTCTCCAATTCAGTGAAACCAGTCACACCACTCACAAGCCTGAGTTCCGGTACATGACAACATGAGAGTAATACCCAAAATGAAAACGAAAATTCTTGTTTTCCTGACCAACTCCCTCTGAAGGGGTTGGATTACGAGGAGAGGTTGAGTAGACTGGGACTGTACTCATTAGAATTTAGAAGGATGAGGGGGGATCTTATAGAAACATATACAATTATGAAGGGGATAGATAGGATAGATGCGGGCAGGTTGTTTCCACTGGCGGGTGAAAGCAGAACTAGGGGGCATAGCCTCAAAATAAGGGGAAGTAGGTTTAGGACTGAGTTTAGGAGGAACTTCTTCACCCAAAGGGTTGTGAATCTATGGAATTCCTTGCCCAGTGAAGCAGTTGAGGCTCCTTCATTAAATGTTTTTAAGATAAAGATAGCTAGTTTTTTGAAGAATAAAGGGATTAAGGGTTATGGTGTTCGGGCCGGAAAGTGGAGCTGAGTCCACAAAAGATCAGCCATGATCTCATTGAATGGCGGAGCAGGCTCGAGGGGCCAAATGGCCTACTCCTGCTCCTAGTTCTTATGTTCTTATGTAAAACGCTCACATCCTTCCTGAAATGTGGAGCCCAGGATTGAACACAGTACTGCAGCAGACGCCAAACCAGTGTTTTATAAAGATTTGATTGATTGAATGTCACATGTACCGAAGTACAGTGAAAAGTATTTTTCTGTGGCCAAGGGAATGTACAATTACGTACAGTAGACAAAAAGAATAATCGACAAAGTACATTGGCAAATTGTGAATGGTTACAGTGCGGAACAATGGCCATTATAACTTCCTGGTTTCTGTACTCTGAACCTCTATTTATAACGACCAAGATCTCATATGTTTGATGAACTGCTTCATTAATCTGTCCCGTCACCTTCAAAGGTTTGTGCACAGATAGCCCCCAGGTTTACTCTTCTTGCACCCTCTACATTCTCTGCTTTCCAATGGTCCGATCAAAACACATCACCTCATAATTTTCCGTATTGAGTTTTTTTCTCGTTCAGTGAAGAAATTCCATCAGAGAACCGATTCCTTTTGGAATCGCATTATCGACCTCAGAAACTGATTCAGGAATTTGTCGGAAAATGAGAAAATGGTTCTCAAGAAACAGCTCAGGGAATTCTGCACCACCGTACACAATGTCTGACACCATTCTGCCCATTCTCCACTGATTTACTGTCTCGTTGAGTGGTTCTGATATCTCTTATTGATCTCCCTCTCCACCATTAGCCAGGCCCCCAGAGAACCATGTAGGTTCCTAATGCAGAAGGAATCCATTCAGCCCATCTCTCTGTTGGGGCAATTCAAAGCATTTTGGAGACAGCTCAATCCTCTTCAAAATGAACACCTAGGATCTGGGTGTCTCTGGCAAGGCTGGTAATTACTACCCATCCCTACATGGGCTGGTTTAGCACAGTGGGCTAAATCACTGGCTTTTAAAGCAGACGAAGGCAGGCCAGCAGCACGGTTCAATTCCCGCCAGCCTCCCCGAACAGGCGCCGGAATGTGGCAAATAGGGGCTTTTCACAGTAACTTCATTGAAGCCTACTCATGACAATAAGCGATTATTATTATTATGCAACTGAAAAGGTAACAGAGAGCTGCCTTCTTGAACTGCTGGTAATCTTTTGATACAAAGCCACTTTGGAGGGCAGTTCAGAGCCACACTCAGCTGGTGATGAAAGTTACACGAAGGCCAGGCCAGCTCAGATCATCGGATTTCCCTCCCGAGAGGACATTGGTGAAGCTGACTGGGTTCTGGATACAATCCAAAGGCTTTGTGGTGGCTTCAGTAAGGAAATGGCCAGTATGGATTCAGCAGAGATGTTGGTCTGGTGGTAACGTCACTGGACTAGTAACCCCGAGGTCCAGGCGAATGCTCTGGAGGCACGGGTTCAAATCCCCACTACGGTAACTAAAATCTGGAATTTTATTTTTTTTTTTAATTTAGAGTACCCAATTATTTTTTCCAATTAAGGGGCAATTTAGCGTGGCCAATCCACCTACTCTGCACATTTTTGGGTTGTGAGGGCGAAACCCATGCAGACACGGGGAGAATGTGCAAACTCCACACGGACAGTGACCCAGAGCCGGGATCGAACCCGGGACCTCAGCGCCGTGAGGCGGTTGTGCTAACCACTAGGCCACCGTGCTGCCCTAAAATCTGGAATTTAAAGCTAGTGTTGGGAGGAAATCCAGTCCTTAGCCGACCTGGCCTACATGTGACTCCCGACCCACAGCATGGCACGGTAGCACAGTGGTTAGCACTGTTGCTTCACAGCGCCAGCGTCCCAGGTTCGGTTCGCGGCTTGGGTCACTGCCTGCGCGGAGTCTGCACTTTCTCCCTGTCTAGCGCACACACTTTTCCCATTGGAGCACGCCAGGATGTCTGAAATAACCCAGGCCCGGATAGCCATTGGGCGCATTTCAGGAAACCTTGGGCACCACCTTGGGAAATTGGTTATTTCCACCCCCCCCCCCCCCCCCCCCCCCCCCCCCCCGATACATTGACCCACAAATGTCTCACCAAAGACTGTTCAGAGTCGATGTGCTTTTGATACAGTGTGTGGTTTTGACGTCGCCCATCCCATCCTTGGGGGCTGGGATTGTGGAGTTCCTGCTTCACTGCTCATGTCATGGTTCGGAGACTCTGCTGTTTGAGTGATTGAGGTTAGTCTATTAAACTGGCAGGCGCTCTGAATGAGACACAGACTCCTCCACGGATGAAAGGTAACAAGGTTAACAAGGTTAGTAACAAGGTGTAAGCACAATATCCTGTCGCCTCTGAAATTGGTCTTTCAATCCAGTTCAGAGTGTGGGGTTGAACGTTCCTGCACTCCAGCAGGATTTGATTTTGATAATATTCTTATGTGGGATGTGGGTGCCACTGGCTGGGTCAGGAATAATAATAGTAATCTTTATTATTATCACAAGTCGGCTTACATTAACACCGTAATGAAGTTACTGTGAAAATCTCCTTGTCGCCACACTCCGGTGCCTATTCAGGTACACAGAGGGAGAATTCAAAATGTCCAATTCACCTAACAGCACATCTTTCGGGACTTGTGGGAGGAAATCACAGCACCCAGAGGAAACCCACGCAGACATGGGGAGAATGTGCAGACTCCCCACAGACAGTGACCCAAGCCGGGAGTCGAACCTGGGTCCCCGGCGCTGTGAAGCAACAGCGCTAACCACTGTGCTACCCGGTCATTACTGTTGCTTCACAGTTCCAGGTTCGATTCCTGTCTTGGGTCACTGGCTGTGCAGAGTCTGCACATTCTCCTCGTGTCTGCGTGGGTTTCCTCCGGGTGCTCCGGTTTCCTCCCACAAGTCCCGAAAGACGAGCTGTTGGACATTCTGAATTCTCCCTCTGTGTACCCGAACAGGCGGCAGAATGTGGCGACTAGGGGCTTTTCACAGTAACTTCATTGCAGTGTTAATGTAAGTCTACTTGTGACAATAAAAGATTATTAAAAGATTATTATTATCCATATGTTTGTCTGTGTGAAGTTTTCACGTTCTCCCCGTGTGTGCGTGGGTTTACCCCGGGTGCTCCAGTTTCCTCCCACAGTTGTACAGGTTAGGTGGTTTGGCTATGCTAAATTGCCGTTCGTGTCCAAAGGGGTTGGGTGGGGTTGCAGGGTTACGGAGATGGGGTGGAGGTGAGGGCTTAAGTAGGGTGCTGTTTCCAAGCACCGATGCAGACTCGATGGGCCGAATAGCCTCCTTCTGCACTGTAAATTCTATGATTCTATGGTGTCACATGTAGGCCACACCAGGTAAGGACGGCAGATTTCCTTCCCTAAAGGAAATTAGTGAACCACATGGATTCTTACGACAATCGACAATGGTTTCATGGCCACCATTGCTGAGCCTAACTTTTCCACTCCAGATTTTTGAATTTTCTTTGCGGTTCAAGGGCAATTAGGGATGGGCAACGAATGCGTCCTTGACGGCAACCATCACATCCCATGAAAGTATAAAGAAAATAGATCAGTATAAGTGAATACATTCTGGTGGAAGAAAATATGACTCACCGCTTGGAAAATGATGCTAACTAGGCTGAAGGAATAACAGGCTCTGTGGGAACAGATACGCAGAACAGTAAAAACTGTGATGCAGTTTGATACGATCATAAATAAGTGAATTAAGTACTGGCTTTCATTCCTGGAGGAATGGAATTGAAAAGCAAAGAATGTGGGCACGATTCAATGGGAATGAACCAGAGTCCTGTGTCGAGCGTGTTTCGCACTGGGTTTCCTCGGATGCGTGGACCAGTGAGTATGTGCAGACAGGTATCGCTGTTTTCAGGATAGTAAAAAGATTATTTGGGGGGGGTCACGCCATCTTTTTCTCTAACCTGATGCACAATCCGCAATTACTTTATCCTGCCGTGTGCAATCTGTGCTTCGTTTCTTGGGAGTTCCTGACTAAACTTTGGCGACGGGGTGGGGGGGGGGGGGGGGGGGGGGGGGTAGGGGGGGGGGGGGGGGGGGTTAAATGAAGGAAATCCTTGTTTGATTGAGGCCTGTTGGAGACGGCCGGGGTGGGGCCCAGTTCGCAGTTGTTGTTTGGCTGGAGTGGGCCAAGGCTTTGGCGATTTCGTTGGCGTCGCCGATGGCTGCCATCGTAAGTCGTGGACGCCGGGTTGGGCTCCCCGGCACAGATTATTGCTGATCATACTGATGATCTGTGCCTGCGGTTTTGTGGGAGTGGGGGAAATGAAAATGAAAATCACTTATTGTCACGAGTAGGCTTCAATGAAGTTACTGTGAAAAGCCCCTAGTCGCCACATTCCGGCGCCTGTCCGGGGAGGCTGGTACGGGAATCGAACCGTGCTGCTGGCCTGCCTTGGTCTGCTTTATAAGCCAGCGATTTAGCCTTGTGAGCTAAACCAGCCCCTAGAGCTAAACCAGGGAAATGTGTGCCGGTGCACGCCCAGTCGTAGTCGGTTAATCCTTGGATACCTAGCCTTTCTTGGCTGCGTGGGTAGTGAAGTGGTCACTCGATTCAGTGGGTTAGGGCAGAAGTAACTGCGCTTATCTGGGTCAGGTGGAGGGTACGTTCCCCCCGAGATGTCCCCCTATTGGGGATTTGTGGACTGCTCTCCTTCTTGACGTTTGATTCCCTTGAGGATGCAGCATCCTATTGGCTGCTGAGCCTGAGGGTGCGTCTGACTGCTTTGGTTCAGGGTTGTTGAAATCTTTCTTCGGTTGGAGATTAGGCTGGATGGAGGAGTGAGTCGCCGTCACCCTAAATGCTTCTATACAGGAACTTCCAGGCTGTCCTCATTCATGAGGCCTGGTCTCCCCTGGGGGTACAGTATCCTCTTTATTATGAGGTTATGCTGTCTGTTCCTGGAATCCTTTTTGCAAAGGTTGACATTGCTGGACCTTGTTTGATGTTGAGTGGCTAACTCTGGTGTTATGCTCTCTCTGAGGTTTCCTTTCTTATCTGAGTGGCAGAGGCACTGACACAGGCTCGGATTTGTTATATTCAACTCTAGAGGGTTTCCCTTATTGTGTCGGTACAGGAGAGGGCCGTATCCTCTCTCGAAACACCCCAGTGATGGGTGTCTTAACAACTCATCTTCTCCTTGTTGGTGGGGTATCCGTGGTGGAGGATGCTAGACGTCTTTGAGAGTTGGCAGGGCTTGATTGTTGCCTCTGATTGGGCTGGAGAGTAGTGAGGTCTGTTGTGGAGCGAGTCTTGGCTTGGTGTAAGTATCCTGGGTTTAATGGCTCTGTATACAAGAGTGTACACCGCCAAACCATGTCTTATACCGAGGTATCCAGTTGCTCCCCTTCAATCGGGGTATCCGTTCATTGCCTGGAGGCGTTGAGAGGCTGAGTTAGATTTTGTTCGTGTAGCCTTGTCTTATGGAGAGAGGCGTGCACCATAGAGCTGATGGCTTTATCCTGATATCCCGTTATCCTCAGATCTCCTGCTCGTTTTGGTATCTTTTTATCCTGTCCGGGTGTGACGGGAGGTGCCGACCGCAGTGATTACAATCAGAACCAATTGTATGAATGTTTGCTGGTCTTCTCTGTGTGAATACGTGGAATAATGATCGCTCTGCGCTGTATAGGATTTTGGGGGAGTTGTTGCGTTTTGTGGTTACGTGTAAAATATCCTCTCGGAACTAACCTCTTGCCGATTCTTTTTCTGCATTTCTTTCTTTTGTGCTTGACTGGCTCCTGCAAAGGTACAGGAGGGTCTCGGAACCGAGCAACGGGCAGTACCGTGTCTCACTGGTGCCTCTGGTACAAGTGGAGTTGAGGGAGGTGTGTTCTGGTGCACGCACGCGGGTGGCACGGAAATGGTATCCTAGATTCTTGTTGGCCGCATGAACAATTGCGACACGTGTGGGCGTACACCACTTCTCCCTCATTCTCTCGTTGACCCGCCTACCGTCGTTTCAGGTATGAACGGAGGCACTAAGTTCAATGGTTAAACTGAACCCGCTGTGTTGGGGTCCTCCTGTCGTTTTCTGGATGCGTGTTCCGCTGAAGCATTTACATGGTACCAGTTTTGAGGGGTTTTGATGCATTGTTGTAAAAATGGAAAAACTCGAATAAAAATGTATATTAAAAAGGATTATGGAGGCACTGGAGGAGGCACTGGAGGAGCTGCAATAAGGATTTGACCAGAAAGATCCCAGAATTGAAAGGTTAGACCACAAGACCATAAGACATAGGAGCAGAATTAGGCCACTCGGCCCATCGAGTCTGCTCCACCATTCAACCATGGCTGATATTTTCTCATCCCCATTCTACTGCCTTCTCACCATAACTCTGATCCCCTTATTAATCAAGAACCTATTTTGCTCTGTCTTAAAGACACTCAGTGATTTGGCCGCCACAGCCTTCTGCGGCAAAGAGTTCCACAAATTCACCACCCTCTGGCTGAAGAAATTCCTCGGGCGAGATTCTCCGCAAATGCGGAGAATCGTAAAGGCTGCCGTGGGACAGACCGTGACACACGGCAGCCTTCACGCCCACTTCCGGGGCTGATTCTCCCCCCCCCCCCCCGGGTGGGGCTAGGAGCGCGGCCCCGTGCGTCACGGCGGCGCGGCCTTGACGACGGTCATCAAGGCCGCACGTCAAGCGTCACGCCGGCTGACGCGGCCGGTGACGTCGGCCGCGCATGCGCAGGTTGGACAACGCCAACCCGCGCATGCGCAGCTGCCGTCTTTTCCCTCAGTCGTCCCGCAAGACGTGGCGGCTTGATCTTGCGGGGCAGCGGAGGGAAAAGAGTGCGTCCGTCGGTGGGCAGCGATCACGGGCCTATGCACCCTTGGCATGGCCATGGTACAGCCGTGCCAATCGTGCCCCCAGATGCCTCAAACGGGCATCTGGCGCCCGTTTCACGACGGCAGCGAGCAGGTGTGTTTGCTGCCATGTTGGAACGGGCGTGAAGGCCCGGCCGCTCGGCCCATCGGCCTCGGAGAATCGCCGCTCGCCGTAAAAAACGTGGGTCGGGCGTGGGGGGGGGGGGGGGGGGGGGGGGAGAATAGCGGGAGGGTGTGAAAAATGTCTGGAGGCCCTCCCGCTATTCTCCCACCGGGCGTGGGGAGCAGAGAATCGCGCCCCTCATCTCTGTTTTAAATCGCTGGCTTTTAAAGCAGACCAAGCAGGCCAGCAGCATGGTTCGATTCCCATACCAGCCTCCCCGGACAAACACCGGAATGTGGCAACTAGGGGCTTTTCACAGTAACTTCATTGAAGCCTACTCGTGACAATAAGCGATTTTCATTTCATTTCATTTCATTTTTAGTCTGAGATTGTGTCCTCTGTTTCTACTTTTTCCGACAAGTGGAAACATCCTCTCCACGTCCACTCTATCCAGGCCTCACAGTATCCTGTAAGTTTCAATAAGATACCCCCTCATCCTTCTAAACTCCAACGAGTACAGACCCAGAGTCCTCAACTGATCCTCATACGACAAGCTCTTCATTCCAGGGATCATTCTTGTGAACTTTCTCTGGACCCTTTCCAAGGCCAGCACATCCCTCCTTAGATACGGGGCCCAAAACTGCTCACAATACTCCAAATGGGATCTGACCAGAGCCTTATACAGCCTCAGAAGTACATCCCTGGTCTTGTATTCTAGCCCTCTCCACATGAACGCTAATATTGCATTTGCCTTCGTAACTGCCGACTGAATCTGCACGTTAACCATAAGAGAATCGTGAACAAGGACTCCCAAGTCCCTTTGTGCTTCTGATTTCCCAGTCATTTCCCGAATTAGAAAATAGTCTGTGTCTAAATTCCTCCTTCCAAAGTGCAGAACCAGTCAGGAAAGATTGAACAGGCTGCGGCCCTTCTCTCTTTTAAAGGCAGGGCTATGGGGTGGCCTGATAGAGTCTTTCAAGATTATAAAAGGATCCGAGGTGGAAACATAAAAATAAATTCCCACTAGAGGTGAGACTGGAACCAGAGTTAATAACAATAAGACTGCTACTAATAAATGCAATAGGGAATTCTGGGAAATCCTCATTACCCAGGGAGTGGTTAAATATGGAATTCGCTACCACAGGGACTGGTTAAGGGAAATAGTCGATATTATTAAGGGGGAAGCTAAATAAACACAAGGGGCAGGATTCTCTGTCTCTGAGACTGATTTTCCGCTTGCCGACGGTGACATTGCATTTGGCGATTGGCTGGAGGATCTCTTTAGACGCCAAAATCTGGGGCGGAGCCTGTTTTCTGATGCTCCGCCCCCTCCAAAACAGCATCATCGGTGAGTACGCCGCACGCCATTGGGGCGGCCTCAGGACGTCACCTGAAGACCCTCCCCCCCATGCTCCGCCCCCGATGGGCCGACTTCCCGACGGGGTGGGAGCGCTTGCCGTCTGAGGTTCCGTCAACTTCGCGTGGGGGATGCGGACTGTGTCCAGCGCCGCCACAGTCGGGGGGAGGGGGGGGGGGGAGCTGTTCCGCTTCAGCGGGGGCTGGGAGGACTGGTGGTGGGTGGTCGGGGGGTGGCGAGGGGTGTTACAGGGGGCACCATGTGGCAGGCCAGGCCGGCGCCATGTTGTACGGCGTGACCGCTGTGGGTCATCACCGAGCGCTTGCGCAGCCATGGACCCGGCAGTTCTCCGGCCGTATCTGCAGGGAAAGCCGGGGGTTTATGTGGCGTGGCTGTGAACCCCCCCCCCACCTCCCACCGGGCGGAGCATCGGTACGAGGGCAGCGCCGACTTTTTGGTTGTGATGCCAGACACATTCTCCGGACATAGCCTCAAAATCGGAGAACCCAGCCCTCAGTGTTGACACCAACAGAGAACTCGTGGACTTTTACGACAGAAAAACCGGCGATGCACCTGGACCGATTCAGTGATCGTTGAAGGGCTAGCACTGTCACCAGGTGAAACACGAGTGATTCCAATGGGAAACGGTGCGGGATTCGCCGGGTCCGTGATTGACACTCGGGAGGCTGACAAGCTGCAGCCGCACATACACATTACACTCCCCACACACACGCATCCCAGCCACACACACACATTACACTCCCCACACACACTCATCCCAGCCGCACACACACATTACACTCCCCACACACACTCATCCCAGCCCCACACACACATTACACTCCCTACACACACTCATCCCAGCCGCACATACACATTACACTCCCCACACACACTCATCCCAGCCGCACATACACATTACACTCCCCACACACACTCCTCCCAGCCCCACATACACATTACACTCCCCACACACACGCATCCCAGCCGCACACACACATTACACTCCCCACACACACTCATCCCAGCCGCACACACATTACACTCCCCACACACACTCATCCCAGCCGCACACATACATTACACTCCCCACACACACGCATCGCAGCCCCATATACACATTACACTCCCCAGACACACTCATCCCAGCCGCACACACACATTACACTCCCCACACACACTCATCCCAGCCGCACACACACATTACACTCCCCACACACACTCATCCCAGCCGCACA
Source organism: Scyliorhinus canicula (assembly GCF_902713615.1). Classification (NCBI taxonomy): domain Eukaryota; kingdom Metazoa; phylum Chordata; class Chondrichthyes; order Carcharhiniformes; family Scyliorhinidae; genus Scyliorhinus; species Scyliorhinus canicula. The sequence goes on from NC_052153.1 coordinate 191,971,339, forward strand.
CACACATTACACTCCCCACACACACTCATCCCAGCCCCACACACACTCATCCCAGCCCCACACACACATTACACTCCCTACACACACTCATCCCAGCCGCACATACACATTACACTCCCCACACACACTCATCCCAGCCGCACATACACATTACACTCCCCACACACACTCCTCCCAGCCCCACATACACATTACACTCCCCACACACACGCATCCCAGCCGCACACACACATTACACTCCCCACACACACTCATCCCAGCCGCACACACATTACACTCCCCACACACACTCATCCCAGCCGCACACACACATTACACTCCCCACACACACTCATCCCAGCCGCACACATACATTACACTCCCCACACACACGCATCGCAGCCCCATATACACATTACACTCCCCAGACACACTCATCCCAGCCGCACACACACATTACACTCCCCACACACACTCATCCCAGCCGCACACACACATTACACTCCCCACACACACTCATCCCAGCCCCACACACACTCATCCCAGCCCCACACACACATTACACTCCCTACACACACTCATCCCAGCCGCACATACACATTACACTCCCCACTAACACTCATCCCAGCCGCACATACACATTACACTCCCCACACACACTCCTCCCAGCCCCACATACACATTACACTCCCCACACACACGCATCCCAGCCGCACACACACATTACACTCCCCACACACACTCATCCCAGCCGCACACACATTACACTCCCCACACACACTCATCCCAGCCGCACACATACATTACACTCCCCACACACACGCATCGCAGCCCCATATACACATTACACTCCCCAGACACACTCATCCCAGCCGCACACACACATTACACTCCCCACACACACTCATCCCAGCCGCACACACACATTACACTCCCCACACACACTCATCCCAGCCGCACACATACATTACACTCCCCACACTCACTCATCCCAGCCGCACACACACATTACACTCCCCACACACACTCATCCCAGCCACACACACACATTACACTCCCCACACACACTCATCCCAGCCGCACACACACATTACACTCCCCACACACACGCATCCCAGCCCCATATACACATTACACTCCCCAGACACACTCATCCCAGCCGCACACACACATTACACTCCCCACACACACTCATCCCAGCCGCACACACACATTACACTCCCCACAACATTCATCCCAGCCGCACACACACATTACACTCCCCACACTCACTCATCCCAGCCACACACACACATTACACTCCCCACACACACTCATCCCAGCCACACACACACATTACACTCCCCACACACACTCATCCCAGCCGCACACACACATTACACTCCCCCACACACACTCATCCCAGCCGCACATACACATTACACTCCCCACACACACACATCCCAGCCGCACATACACATTACACTCCCCACACAGACGCATCCCAGCCACACACACACATTACACTCCCCACACACACGCATCCCAGCCACACACACACATTACACTCCCCACACACACTCATCCCAGCCGCGCACACACATTACACTCCCCACACACACTCGTCCCAGCCGCACATACACATTACACTCCCCACACACACGCATCCCAGCCACACACACACATTACACTCCCCACACACACGCATCCCAGCCACACACACACACATTACACTCCCCACATACACTCATCCCAGCCGCACACACACATTACACTCCCCACACACACTCATCCCAGCCGCACACACACATTACACTCCCCACACACACTCATCCCAGCCGCACACACACATTACACTCCCCACACACACTCATCCCAGCCACACACACACATTACACTCCCCACACACACTCATCCCAGCCGCACATACACATTACACTCCCCACACACACTCATCCCAGCCACACACACACACATTACACTCCCCACACACACTCATCCCAGCCCCACACACACTCATCCCAGCCCCACACACACATTACACTCCCCACACACACTCATCCCAGCCGCACACACACATTACACTCCCCACACACACTCATCCCAGCCGCACACACACATTACACTCCCCACACACACTCATCCCAGCCCCACACACACTCATCCCAGCCCCACACACACATTACACTCCCCACACACACTCATCCCAGCCGCACACACACATTACACTCCCCACACACACTCATCCCAGCCACACACACACATTACACTCCCCACACACACTCATCCCAGCCCCACACACACTCATCCCAGCCCCACACACACATTACACTCCCCACACACACTCATCCCAGCCGCACACACACATTACACTCCCCACACACACTCATCCCAGCCACACACACACATTACACTCCCCACACACACTCATCCCTGCCGCACACACACATTACACTCCCCCCACACACTCATCCCAGCCGCACACACACATTACACTCCCCACACACACTCATCCCAGCCACACACACACATTACACTCCCCACACACACTCATCCCAGCCCCACACACACTCATCCCATCCCCACATACACATTACACTCCCCACACACACTCATCCCAGCCGCACACACATTACACTCCCCACACACACTCATCCCAGCCACACACACACATTACACTCCCCACACACACTCATCCCAGCCGCACACACATTGCACTCCCCCCACACACTCATCCCAGCCGCACACACACATTACACTCCCCACACACACTCATCCCAGCCACACACACACATTACACTCCCCACACACACTCATCCCAGCCCCACACACACTCATCCCAGCCCCACATACACATTACACTCCCCACACACACTCATCCCAGCCACACACACACATTACACTCCCCACACACACTCATCCCAGCCACACACACACATTACACTCCCCACACACACTCATCCCAGCCGCACACACACATTACACTCCCCACACACACTCATCCCAGCCGCACACACACATTACACTCCCCACACACACTCATCCCAGCCACACACACACATTACACTCCCCACACACACTCATCCCAGCCCCACACACACTCATCCCAGCCCCACACACACATTACACTCCCCACACACACTCATCCCAGCCGCACACACACATTACACTCCCCACACACACTCATCCCAGCCACACACACACATTACACTCCCCACACACACTCATCCCTGCCGCACACACACATTACACTCCCCCCACACACTCATCCCAGCCGCACACACACATTACACTCCCCACACACACTCATCCCAGCCACACACACACATTACACTCCCCACACACACTCATCCCAGCCCCACACACACTCATCCCAGCCCCACATACACATTACACTCCCCACACACACTCATCCCAGCCGCACACACATTACACTCCCCACACACACTCATCCCAGCCACACACACACATTACACTCCCCACACACACTCATCCCAGCCGCACACACATTGCACTCCCCCCACACACTCATCCCAGCCGCACACACACATTACACTCCCCACACACACTCATCCCAGCCACACACACACATTACACTCCCCACACACACTCATCCCAGCCCCACACACACTCATCCCAGCCCCACATACACATTACACTCCCCACACACACTCATCCCAGCCACACACACACATTACACTCCCCACACACACTCATCCCAGCCACACACACACATTACACTCCCCACACACACTCATCCCAGCCGCACACACACATTACACTTCCCCCACACACTCATCCCAGCCGCACACACACATTACACTCCCCACACACACTCATCCCAGCCGCACACACACATTACACTCCCCACACACACTCATCCCAGCCCCACACACACTCATCCCAGCCCCACATACACATTACACTCCCCACACACACTCATCCCAGCCGCACACACACATTACACTCCCCACACACACTCATCCCAGCCACACACACACATTACACTCCCCCCACACACTCATCCCAGCCGCACACACACATTACACTCCCCACACACACTCATCCCAGCCACACACACACATTACACTCCCCACACACACTCATCCCAGCCCCACACACACTCATCCCAGCCCCACATACACATTACACTCCCCACACACACTCATCCCAGCCACACACACACATTACACTCCCCACACACACTCATCCCAGCCACACACACACATTACACTCCCTACACACACTCATCCCAGCCACACACACACATTACACTCCCCACACACACTCATCCCAGCCCCACACACACATTACACTCCCCCCACACACTCATCCCAGCCGCACACACACATTACACTCCCCACACACACTCATCCCAGCCTCACACACACATTACACTCCCCACACACACTCATCCCAGCCGCACACACACATTACACTCCCCACACACACTCATCCCAGCCAGCAAGATGGTACTGGTTGTGCTGGAGCGCGCCCATACAGCTGATGGGTCAGCTGGGACCAGCGGGCACCCTGGGAGGGCGGCCTGGGGCGACACCTATATGACCCGTGGCACTAGGTTCAAAGTGGGCTGTTAGCGGCGTGCGCAGCTGCATGGTTGCCCTGCCGGCTGCGGCAATGGTGCTCCGTGCCCGTCCACCCCGACCCCATAGCCCACCGCCTGCCCCCCCCCCCCCCCCCCACTACTCCCACTGGCCCTGGCAGAAGCCAGCGGCACAACTGTCAGCAAACTATAGCGATGTTGGAAACTTTCCCTTCGCCCCTCTCTCTCCCTCAGCAGCCGCCACGCCGCTTTCACCATTTTTAAAAGCAGAAGCGAACCGCGCCGTCGGGAACTCGGCCCGTCGGAGGCGGAGAATCGCGGAGGCCCTGGAGAATACCGGGTCAGGCCCGCTAATGATGTACAAACGGTACCTACTGTACATGAGGAGTGAAACGCATGAACAGCGTTTTCGAGGTGACGGAGAATCACGATTTGGCATCAAATCGGCGCCTGCCGCAATTTTGGCATCGGACGTTAATTCTTTGCCAAATCGCATTTCCCGATTTCGGCGTCGGCTAACGGAGAATCCTGCCCAAGAACGAAGGTAATGACAGTCCACGGATCCCTCTCTCCATTGGAGAGGGATGATTGGTGATACAAAGCTTGAGGAACAGCACTCCACAAGCTTGGGGGCAGGGTAAGGAGGCTGAACTATCACAGCCAACATAGGGATTGAACCCGCTGGCTTGGTTCTGCATCATGCTCTAGCCATCTAACTGAGATAACCAACACCCCAACCATGTGAGGGAAAGTTTCTGTCGACAGACTGGGATGAGGTTTTTTTTATAATTCTTTCAGGGGATGTGGGCGTCGCTGGCTGGGCCGACATTTGTTGCCCATCCCTAATTGCCCTCTAGCTGAATGCTGGGACATTTCAAGAGCCAACCCCATTGCTGTGGGTCTGGAGTCACATGTAGGCCAGACCAGGTAAGGACGGCAGATTTCCTTCCCCAAAGGACATTAGTGAACCAGATGGGTTTTTACGACAATCGACAAATGGTTTCACAGTCGCCTTTAGACATTTAATTTCAGATTTTTGTTGAATTTGAACCCAGATCCCCACAGCATTATCCTGGATCCCTGGATGGCTTGTCCTAAGACAATAGTAGTCTGTCACCACCATCCCAAGTTGTATGGTAGAGGCTTGTACATGGTTTAAGCACCAACATACATCAGTGGAACTACAAAACCTGTTCCTACACCACGAATACTTTGTAAGGTGTCAAATAAATAATCAAATAGGAGGGTTAGTGTCCAATTGGATTTAAATACTGGCTGAAGGCCAGTGGTAATAAGTTGGGGTCGATGGTTGTTCTGCAGATTGGAGGTTAGTGACTCTTCCCCAGGGGTCAGGGCCAGAATCATTGTTCTTGTCGCTACACATAAACAACGTGGATATTGGAATTTGGACAACATTTCTAAATTTGCCGATGTTATCAAACATGGGAGAGTGGCAGATAGTGAGGATGATGCAACCCATCTGGTTCATTAATGTCCTTGGGGGAAGGAAATCTGCCGTCCTTACCCGGTCTGGTCTACATGTGACCCCAGACCCACACAGCAATGTGGTCGACTCTTAAAATGTCCTCAGGGATGGGCAATAAATGCTGGCCCAGCCAACGACGCCCAGATCCAATGGATGATTTTTTAAAAATACGAACAGGACACAGACAGGCCAGCAGAACGAACACACAAGTGTGAGATGGAATTTAACACAGAGAAATGTGAGGTGATACATTTTGGCAGAGTGATGGCGAGAGACATTAGTCACACGGTGGTCCAGTTCGAAAGAGTGTGCCAGAACAGAGAGGCCTGGGGGCTCATCGATGTTTGAAGGAGGCAGGTCACATTGAGAGAGTGGTCAACAACACACAAGGGGTCTTGGGTTTTGTAGATCGGTGGAGTAAGTGCATATGGTTGGATGGGGGGTCTTTCGGTTCCAAAGTTAGGCTGGAGAGACTGGGGTTGTTCACCGTGGGACAATGAAGAATGAGGGGGAGATATGGTACAGGTAGACAGGATTATGACAGATTTAGGTGAGGTGGATGAGGAAAAATCACAGAGGAAATAAACAGGGACGGGATTCGCTGTTCCCCGACACCGATTTTGTAATTGGCGATCAGGCGGAAAATCCCTTTTTTTATGATGGAATCGGGGGCGGCGCCTAGTTTCCCCTCCAAAATGGCATCATCGGGGCGCGCGCTGGACGTCGTTGAGACGGCCCCAGGACGCCAGCTGAAGGCCGTCCCATGATGCTCCGCCCCCGATGGGCCAAGTTCCCGCCCGTGCGGTTGATGTGTGTTCTCAGCGGTCGGTAACCCGGCGTGGTGGCTGCGGACTGTGTCCAGCGCCACCACAGTCGGGTAGGAGCCGTGAGGGTGGGGGGGGGGGGTTTCGGCAAGGGCTGGGGGGACTGGTGAGGGGGTGGCGAGGGGGGTGTCCGGGGGGGGGGGGGGGGAGGGCACTATCTGGCAGTTAGGGTCAGCGCACGGGCAGCGCCATGTTGTACGGCGCGACTGCTGCTGGCCGTCGCCATGTGCGAATACGCGGCCACGAACCCGGCAATTCTCCGGCCGTTTATATTACGGAGGCCGGGCGTTTTACGTGGAGCGGCTGCTCGTGGAGGCGGAGGGTCGGTGCTGGGCCGCCGCTGATTTTTTTGACTTAAAACGCCTGGGACCCTCCAGACATAGCCTGAAAATCGGAGATTCCAGACCCAGATTTTTGGACAAGGGGTGCAGGGTCGGAGGTGAGGAGGGTTTTTTCTACTCAGCAACTGTTAAGAACCCGGAAATCGCTGCGCACGAAGGTGGTGGAAGTGTAGATGATGAGTGATTTCAAAGGAAGATTGAATGGCCAGTTGAAGGAATTAAACTTACAGGGATATTGGGGTAGAGCAGGGAATGGGACTGATTAAAATATTCAGCAGAGAGTAAGCACGGACTTGATGGGGAGGCAGTGGCATTGTCACTGGACCAGGAAACCACAGACCCAGGGTCATGGTCAGAGAGCCTGGGTTCACATTCCTCCTCAGCTGATGCTGAAATTTGAAATCAACAAAAGTCTGGAATTAAAAGTCTAGTGATGACCACAGAACCATTGTCAATTGACTTAAACCCCATCTGCTTCGCTAATGTCCTTTAGGGAAGGAATCCTTACCTGGTCTGGCCTACATGTTACTACAGCCCAATGTGGTTGACTCGTAAAATGCCTTCTAAAATAGGCTCGGTTCAAGGGCAATTAACGATTGGAAATAAATGTTGGCCCAGCCAGAGACCCACACTACCCCTCAATGAATAAAAAAAAGAGCCAAATAGTATCCTTCTGTATTGCAGAGGAAGCTTTACTCTGTATCTAACCCCGTGTTGTACCTGTCCTGGGAGTGTTTGATGGGGACAGTATAGAGGTAGCTTTACTCTGTATCTAACCCCGTGCTGTACCTGTCCTGGGAGTGTTTGATGGGGACAGTGTAGAGGGAGATTTACTCTGTATCTAACCCCGTGCTATACCTGTCCTGGGAGTGTTTGATGGGGACAGTGTAGAGGGAGATTTACTCTGTATCCAACCCCGTGCTGTACCTGCCCTGGGAGTGTTTGATGGGGACAGTGTAGAGGGAGCTTTACTCTGTATCTAACCCCATGCTGTACCTGTCCTGGGAGTGTTTGATGGGGACAGTATAGAGGTAGCTTTACTCTGTATCTAACCCCGTGCTGTACCTGTCCTGGGAGTGTTTGATGGGGACAGTGTAGAGGGAGATTTACTCTGTATCCAACCCCATGCTGTACCTGTCCTGGGAGTGTTTGATGGGGGCAGTGTAGAGGGAGCTTCACTCTGTATCTATCCCCATGCTGTACCTGTCCTGGGAGTGGTTGATGGGGGCAATGTAGAGGGAGCTTCACTCTGTATCTAACCCCGTGCTGTACCTGTCCTGGGAGTGTTTGATGGGGACAGTGTAGAGGGAGCTTTACTCTGTATCTAACCCCGTGCTGTACCTGTCGTAGGAGTGTTTGCCTGGGACAGTGTAGAGGGAGCTTTACTCTGCATCTAACCCCGTGCTGTACCTGTCCTGGGAGTGTTTGATGGGGACAGTGTAGAGGGAGCTTTACTCTGTATCTAACCCCGTGCTGTACCTGTCCTGGGAGTGTTTGATGGGGACAGTGCAGAGGGAGCTTTACTCTGTATCTAACCCCGTGCTGTCCCTGTCCTGGGAGTGTTTGATGGGGGCAGTGGGGAGGGAGCTTTACTCTGTATCTAACCTGTTCCTGTCTGTAACTTTTTGATTAGATAGCGCAGGGCTACACAATACACCAGCTACAAATTACAGTAATCACATCCAGAAATCTCTCTAGTCCATTCATAAATCATTGAAAATTTACTGAGAAACCAGAGCGTTCGATTCGCAAATCTCAATTTTTCATTCGCAGTCTGGAAGCAAATCTGCCCCAGTTTTAATATTCTCTATTCCCAGATGTCAGAACGCAGTCATTTAATATTAATTTCTTCACAGTTCACCTGCATGGGTGCTGTGGGAAACTAGAAAGCTGGCGCCCCTGCCAATCTATCATGTCCTGTCGGGGTTTGCAAAGAAAATTACTTTTGCAGATTTTCGTTTTCATAAAAGATGCTCTTTGGGAAGCAGATTGGAGGCAGTGTGAAGGAAGACTGCTGTTCAGTGAGTGCCTATTAGTAAGCATTGTGTTTGATTTGAATTCCTAAATACCCCCCAAACCATGTGGAGTATCTGGGCACAGAGGACTCCACGTAGAGACCTCGCCCCCAACAGAATAATGGAAGTGAATTGTGGGTGCTGAGAATTGGGATGATGTCGGTGGGATCTCCTAGATTGAGATCCAGGCATACTCCACTCTCATCACCACAGGGAGGGGCCGAATGGCCTTAGACAGAGATGCAGCAAGTGGAGCAGACTAAACGCTGCTCTGTGCAGATGGCAGTGCCCTGCATACCGTAATGGGGCGCTTCCCTCATGCCTGGAAGAACCTTGTCACGTGGAACACATGGCGGCACGGCAGCACAGTGGGTAGCACGGTCGCCTCGCAGCTCCAGGGTCCCAGGTTCGATTCCGGCTTGGGTCACTGTCTGTGCGGAGTCTGCACGTTCTCCCCGTGCGTCTGCGTGGGTTTCCTCCGGGTGCTCCGGTTTCCTCCCACAGTCCAAAGATGTGCGGGTTAGGTGGATTGGTCAAGCTAATTTACCTTTAGTGTCCAAAAATGTTGGATGGGGTTACTGGCTTACGAGGATAGGGTGGAGGGGTGGGCTTAGGTAAGGTGCTCTTTCCAAGGGCCGGTGCAGACTCGACTGGCTGAATAGCCTCCTTCTGCACTGTGAATTCTATGAAACTATCTATTTACAAAACCGCTTATGCCAACCTGCCACCCTGAAGTCTCCACCATCTAAAAACAATGACTTGCATTTATATATCGCCTTTCATTAGCAAGGCATTCTGAAGCACTTCACAGGAGTGATTTTTAAACAACAGAATGACAGGAACACATGGTTACGGAGGAGGGACTTCATTGATGGGATTGGAGTGGAGAATTGCCCTCCTCCAGTTTGAGGGGAGATTTAATCGAGGTGTTCACAATGATCACAGATCCGGACAGCAAAGATAGAGTGAAACTGCTCCCATTGGCCAACACAGGTTGAAGGTGAGCAGCAACAGAACGCAGGACAACACGAGGGATAGCTTTGTCCTGCAGTGTGAGTTTGGGGTATGGAATGTGCTGAGAGTAGAGGGGAGGCAGCTTTTATCGTGGCTTTGGAAAGGGACCTGAATGATCAGCTGAAGAGAAAGGCTTTACAGAGCTATGGGGGGGCTACAGGGTTAAGTGGAAACTAGCTACATTTCTCCTGAAGAGAGCTGGTACACCACACAACGGGCCAAATGGCCTCCTTCTGAGGTGTAACCATTTTGCGATCCTGTTCTGTAAGGTGGTGTGAGGCCAGGAGGTTTGATCAAAGGGGTAGGTTTTAAGGAGCTAAAAGAGTGGCGAGGTTGAGGGTGGGAATTTCAGAGCTCAAAGCCTAGGCACGGTGGCTGTGGTGGGGAACAGGAAATTCAGGGTTTGTAGGCGATCTGAATTCAAGGGATGCAGGGTTATGGGGCTGAAGCAGATCACAGAGATGGGCAGGGAGGGCGGGGATGGGAAACGATGCCAAGGAGGGGTAAATAATTTTCACCTCTACCAGGTTCCACATTTAACTATTTTTGATTCCTAAGGGTTGGCTCAATAAAGAGACAAAGTAAAGGATTTTAAGAACGTCAGAAAATGGGGAGGATGATATGAAACAAACTGAAAGGACTTTCTCCCAGCTCACAGGTTAAGTCGGGTTGCGTCACCCTGTGACCAGCCCCTGGGCTAGTGAGAGGTCAATCCAAACCCCACTTGACCCAGAGTCGCAACACAGTTGAATTAACCAATAATTCTTATAAAAAATACCCGAAGTCTTTGGTCCTTGGCTGCCCAATAATTACAATCACCAGGTTTGTAAACGTAAATACAATTTCTTTTTATTTATAACGAGAACTGGAATGAAACATGCAGCAAACACTGGTTAACTATTACCTAATTCCTAATCCCCCACTTTAACATACCCCTACTCTCTACACACACACACACACAAACACAAGACAGACAAATACAGAGGGGTGGAGAGGGGTGAAAATAATAAGCAAAAGGATAAAGAGTCTTTGGTTCAGACGGTTATTTCACACGCCTGTCTTCTCTTTAAACTTCACTTTCAGTTTGACGTTTTTACTGTAGATTCATTCAGGTCTCTGTAGTTTCAGAAATACAACATTCACAGCACTTCGGGAGAGACAGAAAGAGAGCAGATCCTTTTCCCTGTGTGGCCAGGTCAAACTCTGCTTTCCTTAGATATCTGGGTATCCTCCCACTCAGGCAGGATCCAATCATCACCTGTTACCGGGCAGAATATAGCCATTCGGACAATTCATTGTCCGACAGCCAAACATTCGAACTGAGTCCCACCCCATCTCTCAGGTGCCAAAAAGTCTGGCTTCTCCTTTTTGAAACACCAGCACCATATACTGGCATTGCAATGTTTTGAAATCCCCGTTCTCTCTGCTGCTTGACTTAAAGATACATGTCTATTAAGCATCCAGGGGTCAAAAATGATAACGGAAAAAATAAAGAAAGGGGAAACAAGGCAATCATCAGAAAGGAGCCTCACACCCCTCTCACCTGTAATACCACAATAGAGTACAATCAGCTCGCCATTAATTACTTTTCCTTGTCTCAGCCACCTGGCTTCACCCAGTTTACATTAGCAACATGATTTCCAAACAGGAAACAGACCAGAGCTGGAATAATCTCACAGGAATTAAGACAGAAATAAAAACACTCAGAAATTGGAAGAAAAACCGGCAGATTAAAAAACAGAAACAGAGAGAGGGAAAGAGAGAGTCTGGGGAGAAACAAAGAGAGAGAGAAAGAGATAGAGGAACTGGCAGACAGCAGAGAAATGGACAACAGCTACTTATAACAATGCAACATCTTTGACATAATAAAACATCCCTTGTTGGTTGACAGGAGTGTCATCAAACAAAATTTGACTGCAAACCCCATATGGTAATATTAAGGCAGAGGCCAAAACCTTGTTCAAAGGTACAGGTTTGAAGGAGTGTTGTCGGAAAGGAGGAAAGAGAGGTCAAAAGGTGAAGCGGTTTAAGGGGGGGGATTCCAGAAGTTACAGCTCAGGCTGCTGCAGGCATAGCTGCCAATTAGAATCAGGGTTGCTGAATAGACTGGCATTTGATAGAGGGAGAGAGACTGGCATGGGAACAGCACAGAGAGAGAGAGAGAGAGAACGAGGCAGCGACTCATATCCACAGCACAGAAACAGAACAAGAGAAAGATGGGCAAAATAAAACCAATGGACAGGTGGGCAGAATTACTGAATCCCAGCAACTGCAGGAGAGAATCCTGAAATAGGACAGACTATTTTTTAGGGATTCGAGACAGATCATTAAGAACAACAAACCTGACCTTTTCCTCGAAATTAAAAGCAAAGGCAGAGAAAGATGGGTAAAGAAGCTAAAAATAAATCATTTATTTGCAAAGTATCATGTAAATTATCTCGTTTGTATTGTCCGTGGTGCAGATCTTGGAGGATAAGAAAAATAGAGAAAAAGAGTGAGGAGAAAGAGGGTGTAAATTGGAGAGAGGGAGTTAGAACAAGACATTGATTCAAACAATGAGGCAGACTGAATTGAGAGATCAGCAGAAAAAAAACGAGGACAGAGATCGGAGAAAATGTCCACATTGTGAAAAAACACTCAAGTGGGGGAACATAGCACATTATGGCCAGAGAGCGAGAGAGAGAGAGAGAGAGAGAACAGAGAACATCAGCAGCAAACTGTTATCTGACAGGCAAATATTCAGACAGAGACACAAGGAACTGGCTGGAAATGGAGAAGATGATTGGCAATGTAAAGAATGGCAGGCAGAGATCAAATGTACAAAGGCTGGCATGCAAATTCTATTCCTGCCTCAGCTACATGGCCACAGGAATTTATATACCTGCACTCTTCAAGGGCAGTGTTACAAAGGCTGCGAAACATCATAGGAGAGACTATTAAATCCTTTGCTGGTTTGTTTGCTGAATATTGATATGGGGGAATAAAGAAAATGAGAGAATTGCACACCTCATGAAACCAGTGGCATGTTGGGAGGTGAACAGTTCTGTCTCTGGGATCTCTGATTATTCCTCACACACAATCCAACATGTTCCTCCTCAATAACCATACCTGCTACACAGGCATGCAGCACTCAGCAGGAAGCCAGGCTGGGAAAGATGGAGGAAAACAAACAATAGACAGTGACAGAGAAAGAACACCTGGGTGGATGGAAACAGGGGTGGCGAAAGAGGACAGGCACTCATAGACAAGTGAGAAAATCATCTGATTTAGATCAGATGGGAAGAACAAAATAGGAAAGGGAGAGGTAGAAACAGTGATAGAAATAGAGATCGAGAGGATTAGGGACAAGAGATTTTGAGACAGATAAAGACATAGGTATTGGAACAGAGATAAGCAGAGCTCGAGTTAGATAGAGTGAGAGATGGAGACAAAGAGACTAAGGAACATAAAAATATAAGCAGGGACGTAAATAGAAACAAAAATAATCTAAACATCAATAGAATCAAGAAGAAAAGTGCAAAATACATGATAAATGAAAGCAACTAAACAGAAAGGAGATGAAGTTAGAAATAGAGGAGAGACAGGCAGATGGAGAGAAAAAGAGACAGATACAAAAAATATTGACAATTAGAGAGACAGACAATTGGAGAACCAGGTTCAGAAAATGAAAGACAAGTGACCGACTGGACAGAGGTTGTTTACCCGGGTGATGGATTCAGGACCAAATTCTACTGTAATTGTAAAATGTGCCAGAGAAATCTTCAAAATGTTGAGTTTGGGGGTATTTTAATCACATTTTTACAGGATTGATGCATTGTCGGGTGGAAAGAAAGACATCTACAGGGACATCAGCCACACCAGTAAAAGCTCATTAATTCATGGAATTAAATAGCCTTGTAAATATAACTGGCATGATTGTGACTTGACTCACAGTGACACACAGCGACACTGGCTATTAAGGTTACATCCCATATATACAGTGCACAATAATAAGACCGAGAAAACACCAACACAACAAAGTCAAAGGCAAGAGGAAGCAATAACCTTACTCACACTTAAACTCAAGCGATTACAAAACCAAAGTGAGGAATTAACCAAGATCTTGGCATTGGAGAGGAAGAGTGTGGGAGACAAGAGGGAGAATGTGGGGGAGAGGAGAGAAAGTGTGTGGGGGAGGAGAGAGAGCGGATGTGGGAGAGAGGAGAGAAAGTGTGTGGGAGAGGAGAGAACGTGTGTGGCAGAGAATGTGGCAGAGTAGAGAGTGTGGGAAAGTGAGATAATGTGGGAGAGGAGAGAAAGTGTGTGTGTGGGGGGGAGAGTATAGGACAGGATGGAAAGTGTGGGAGAGGAGAGAGGATGAGGGAGAGGAGAAAATGTGGGGGAGAGAGGCTAATGAATGTGAGAAAGAATAGAGGGAGGAGAGTGTGTTGGAAGATGAATAAAGTATGTGGGAAAGGATAGATAGTGGTCCAGAGTGAGTGAAGGAAAGGAGAAAGAGGGAGTGTGAGTGGGGATGGATGGAGTGCGAGAGAGGAGAATGGGATAGATTGAGGGGAGGGGGGGAGGGGGGGGGGAGTGTGGATAATGGACCAAGGGATGGAGAGAAAAATAATCATTGAGTCCTCAGACAAACGCACGGTTTGCCCATTGAATAAAGTATTTGTCCCTGTAGGGACAGCTAAGGAAAGCAAACCTGTACATTCCTGAGCAGGAGCTGTGAGGGCGATAGCTGGGAGCTGGGGAGTTTCAGCACCAGGCATGGGGGACAGCTCCCTCGCTCTGGGAGGCGGACAGAGGGGGAGATACTCACCGCTCAGAGGGTGCAGACAGCAGACGAGGAGCAGCAGCATTGGCGGCGGGAGGAGCGGCCAAGAGGCGTGGGTCGCGGGTGACATCTCTCAGCAGTAGCCCAGCCCAGCCCGAGCACCGTGAACACACAGACAAAACAACACATCAAGCGGCTGCCCAGCTCCTCTGCTATTCCTCTCCCATCCTCGCTCTGCCACTCTCCACAATGATACACTCAACATTGCCAGGGCTTCCCAAAGGCTGGGCTATATAAAGGAGGGCTGTCTGCCAGCACACACACACACACACACACACATTGGTGCAGACCACATGTCAGTCAGGGGAGAGGGCGGGAGCTTGACTGAGTGGACACGCCTGAAATACAGGTTAATAAATCGGCGCTGCCTTTGCATTGTGTCCGCTTCTCAGTCAGAAGATTGTGGGTTCAAATCTCACACCGGAGACTTGAGCTTGCAACCTAAGCTACAGTCCCGGTGTAATACTGGGGAAGTGCTGCCTTGTCAAATACACACACAACATCGGATACATCTCAAAAGTGCTTCCTTGATGGCGAAGCACAGTGGTTAGCACTGTTGCTTCACAGCGCCAGGGACCAGGGTTCGATTCCCGGCTTGGGTCACTGTCTGTGTGGAGTCTGCACGTTCTCCCCGACCCCGTGTCTGCGTGGGTTTCCTCCGGTTTCCTTTCACAAGTCCAGAAAGACATGCTGTTAAGTAAATTAGACACTCTGAATTCTCCCTCCATGTACCCGAACAGGCGCCGGAGTGTGGCGACCAGGGGCTTTTCACAGTAACTTCACTGCAGCGTTAATGCAAGCCTACTTGTGACAATAATAAAGTTTATTATTAAGTGCGTGGGGAGTCCAGATGTCCTGAACCCGTGCTTTCTGAAATCTAAATCTATCTTCTTCAATACACTTTATTTGCCCACTTTCGAGGATTTTACAAGGATTTTCTATGGAGGAGAGGTTGCAAAGGTTGGGCCTGTGCTCATTGGAGTTTAGAAGAATGAGAGGCGACCTTATTGAGACATATCGGATTCTCAGGGGGTTTGACAGGGTAGATGCTGAGAGGTTGTTTCCCCTTGTGGGAGAGTCTGGGACCAGAGGGCACAATCTCAGAGTGAGGGGGGTCACCCATTTCAGACAGAGATGAGGAGGAATTTCTTCTCTCAGAGGGGAGTGAATCTGTGGAATTCTTTACCGTAGAGAGCTGTAGAGGCCGGGCCGTTCAGTATGTTCAAGGCTGAGAGAGACAGACTTTTAATCAGTGAGGGAATCGAGGGTTATGGGGATAAGGCAGGAAAGTGGAGTTGAGGAATATATCAGATCAGCCATGATCTCATTGAATGGTGAAACAAAGAACGATGAACAACACAGCACAAGAACAGGCCCTTCAGCCCTCCAAACTTGTACCGATCATGATACTACCCTTGGCAAAAACCCTAAAGAACAATAAACAAACCCTAAAGAACAAAGAACAAAACAAGATCATTCTCTGACTGGGAATTGAACCCGGGCCGCAGCGGTGAGAGCGTCAAATCCTAACCACTAGACTACTAGGAACAGACTCGATGGCCCGAATATCCTCATTCTGCTCCTGTGTCTTACGGTCTTTACTCAAGCTGCTCAGGTTTCCAGTCTCTGTTTGGTGTGTGAAACTTTAGGGGTGGTGAATAGCGAAATGAATACTCACCCTTGTTTTCAAATCCACCCCCCCCCCCCCCCCCCCCCCCGACCCTACTCACCACTATCTTGGCAACTTAGGGCAGCACGGTAGCACAAGTGGCTAGCACTGTGACTTCACAGCGCCAGGGTCCCAGGTTCGATTCCCCACTGGGAATCTTTCACAACTTTCGAACATCCAATATCACCTTGCATCCAGCGAAGTACTTTGAACTACTTTGAAATTTGATCGTCTTATATCTATACTGATGAGTACAAAATGAAAATCTACACCTCCCGCTGCCTGGGGAAAGCGGGCAGCAAAATCAAAGACCCCTCCCACCCGGCTTACTCACTCTTCCAACACCTTCCATCGGGCAGGAGATACAAAAGTCTGAGAACACACACGAACAGACTCAAAAACAGCTTCTTCCCCACTATCACCAGACCCCTAAACAACCCTCTTATGGACTGACTTCATTAACACTACACCCCTGTATGCTTCATCCGATGCCGGTGTTTATGTTTTTACATTGTGTCCCTTGTGTTGCCCTATTATGTATTTTCTTTTTATTTCCTGTTCTTTTCATGTACTTAATGATATGTTGAGCTGCTCGCAGAAAAATACTTTTCACTGTACCTCGGTACACGTGACAATAAACCAATCCAATCCAAAATCTTTGCCTCTTTTTCAGAATACTGAAGTATTATGAAGTGTAGTGAGTGTTGCAATGTAGAAAATGCAGCAGAAAATTTGCATAAAACAAACAGCTCGAAGATAAATAAATCTGTTTTACTGGCATTTGTTGGGGGTTAAATATTGACCAGTAGACCCATGAGATCCTTTATGTCTCATCTGAATGGGGGCATTACCGAGAGTGCAGCACCTCCCTCAATATTGCACTGAAGTACTTGGCTTAAATTGTGTTCTCAGATCTCCGGAATGAAGGCCAAACTGACGGTGCTTGACTCAGAGGCTGGCACTGAGTCAAGTCTAACAGTCATTGTGACCACATGTTCTTCAGTGGGTCAAGCAGGTCCCAAGGGGCAAGGGAAGGAACAGATCGGCCAAGAAGATCCCCTGTTAATTCTCTTAGCATTGATCTGAAATGTCACGCTTGATTAATGTGCAAGTTGGGTGAGAGCGGGATGGGGCTTGAATGCGATGCCTCTGTGGTCAAAGAGTTTACCAATACACTGACTAGATCCACACAGAACCATTAAAGTAAGATTCAAGTGGGAAACCAGTAATTGTGTGTGAGTAGAGAAGATGTGGAGATGCCTGCGTTGGACTGGGGTGGGCACAATAAGAAGTCTTACAACACCAGGTTAAAGTCCAACAGGTTTGTTTTGAATCACTAGCTTTCGGAGCACTGCTCCTTCCTCAGGTGAATGAAGAGGTGGATGCCAGAAACATATATATATAGACAAAGTCAAAGATGCAAGAAGATACTTTGAATGCGAGTCTTTGCTGGTAATGTAGTCTTTACAGGTCCAGACTGAGTGACTGGGGAGAGGGATAATCACAGGTTAAAGATGTGTGAATTGTCTCAAGCCAGGACAGTTGGTAAGATTTCGCAAGCCCATGCCAGATGGTGGTGGGGGATGAATGTAACGCGACATGAATCCCAGGTCCCGGTTGGGGCCGCACTCATGTGTGCGGAACTTGGCTGTCAGTTTCTGCTGGGCAATTTGCGGGTCCTGAAGGCCGCCTTGGAGAACGCTTACCCGGAGATCAGAGGCTGAATGCCCTTGACTGCTGAAGTGTTCCCCGACTGGAAGGGAACATTCCTGCCTGGTGATTGTCGTGTGATGTCCGTTCATCCGTTGTTGCAGCGTCTGCATGGTCTCGAGAAACAGAAATATCCCGGTAAGCTTTCTGGGTATTCGTGCACAGGGATGAGGAAAATCATCTTGAAGCGAGTCATTATTTCACACAAAAATGGGTCCTGTTTGATCGAAATGACACATTTGTCTCTGCTACACTTTTAAATGGCAAGGTCCTGTCAAGCATTTTGTGACAAAGACGTCTCTTTAAAGGAAATTCTCACAACGCCAAATTTGCACTTTGTGTTTGCCCGCAGGATTACGTGCTCGACGACACAGCTGTTTTCATCCTGTGCTCAGACTACGGTAGTCAACTTTAGACTCCTCTCAGTCAGCTGTATACACGAGTGGCTACGCTAGATTCTGAGAAAATGGTCTTTCCTCGCCAGGGAATCTAGAACATGAGGTCGCTGTCTCCGAACAAAGATGAGGAGAACAATTCTTCACTTAAAGGATTGTGAGTGGTTGCATTTCTCTAAGCCAGAGGGCCGGACATGCTCAGCCATTGAGCACGTTCAAGACAGATGCCGAGAGGATTATGGGCCATCAGGGAATCATGGGTAATGGGTAAGGTGCAGGAAGATAGAGGTGAGGTAGAAGAACAATGATCTTATTAAATGGTGGAGCAGGCTCGAAGGTCTACTCCAGCTCCTACATTTTTAATAAGGGTTTTCTGTAATTGTTAACAGACGTGGGTAAGAAAGGAACATAAAGACACACAGATACCTGAAAACAGGTAATCACGCTTTGTGTCAAAAGAATGAGAATGAGAGGTGATCATGTTGAAACATAAAGGGCCGGGGATTGTCCAGTCCACTAGCCATGGGATCCTCCATTTCCGCCACCTGCCAATGGGATTTCCCATTGTGGCTGCCCCACACTGCCGGGAAACCCACGGGAAAGGGTGCGTTGCCAGCTTAACGGAGAATCCTGCCGGCGGAGAATTCCACGGAAGATTCCGAAGGTGTTGACAGGGTAAATGTTAAGAGGATGGTACCTCGGTGAGGCAATCTAGAACTAGGGGGCACGTGTTTAAAATAAAAGACATCGATGAGGAGGAATCACTTCTCTGAGGGGGAGGTTAGTCTTTGGAATTCTCATCCATGAAGAGCAGTAGGAGCTGGATCATTCATCATTAATCGGGAGATTGACTCCCTACTGAAGTCCAGCCTCCGCAAAGCCATCAGGGATGCCAAGAGACAATACCATACTAAGCTAGAGTCACAGACTAATGACGCGGACTCTCGTCAGTGATGGCAAGGCTTAAACAACATAACGGGTTACAAAGCAAAGTCAAGCAGAATCTCTAGCAGCAGCGCATCCCTCGTTTCGAGCAGGAAACCAACAAACCGCTGTCAACTGCCCCAGCAGCCTCGGAAACACCCACAGCTTCCGAAGCCAGATCAGCTTTCTTTAAAGTGAGTCCTCGGAAAGCAACGGGTCCCAACGGAGTCCCTTCGTGCACTCAGATCCTGCGTGGAACAACTGGCAGGTGTGTTCGTGGACATCTTCAATCTCTCCCTATTCCGTTCCGAGGTTCAGCACAGTAGCACAGTGGTTAGCACAATAGCTTCACAGCTCCAGGGTCCCAGGTTCGATTCCCGGCTTGGGTCATTGTCTGTGCAGAGTCTGCACGTTCTCCCCGTTTCTGCGTGGGTTTCCTCCGGGTGCTCCGGTTTCCTCCCACATTCCAATGATTTGCAGGTTAAGTGAATTGGCCATGATAAATTGCTCTTTATTGTCCAAAAAAGGTTGGGTGTGGTTATTGGGTTACGGGGATAGGGTGGAGGTGTGGGCTTAAGTGGGGTGCTCGTTCCAAGGGCTAGTGCAGACTTGATGGGATGAAAGGCCTCCTTCTGCACTGTAAATTCTATAATTCTAAGATTCCCACTTGCTTCGAGAAGACCACCATCATACCAGTGCCAAAGAACCAGGCAACGTGCCTCAGTGACTACTGTCTGGTGGCCTTGACATCGATCATTATGTAGTGCTTCGAGAGGTTGGCCAAGAGACACATCAACTCCATACTCCCAGAATGCCTTGTGCCACTGCAATTTGCATACCGCCACAACCAGTCTACAGCAGACGCCATCTCCCTGACTCTACACTCATCCCTGGAACATCTCGACAACAAGGGCTCCTATATTCATTGCTCTGCCTTCAGCATTATAATCATTGTGGCGACTAGAGGCTTTTCACAGTAACTTCATTGCAGCCTGCTTGTGACAATAAGCAATTATTATTATTATTATTATAATCCCAGCCAAGCTCATATCAAAACTCCAAAACCTAGGACTTGGCTCCTCCCTCTGCAACTGGATCCTCGACTTCCTGACCCATAGACCACAGTCAGTAAGGATAAACAACACCTCCTCCATGATTGTCCTCAATACTGGGGCCCTGCAAGGCTGTGTACCTACTATACTCCCTATACACACGACTGTGTGGCAAAATTTGGCTCCAACTCCATCTACAAACTTTCTGATGGAACGGACATAGTGGGTCAGATCTCGACCAACAGTGAGTTAGAGCGCCTCTTCATATATCTTCTCTGCTGAATTGTACGACAATCCGTAATATTCAGCCAAAGCCTGTGTCTATGTATTTACATTGTGTATTTATCGTATGTCCCATGTTTTATCATGTATGGAACGATCAGAAAGGAGATAGAGAACCCAGTGGCATAGTCAAATGACAACAATCTCTCCCTCAACGTCCTCAAAACTAAGGAGCTTGTCATTCACTTCAGAAAGTGAAGTTTTGAAAGCGCCCCTGTCTGCATCAATGGTGCCGTGGTGGAGATGGTTAAAAGCTTCAATTTCCTAGGTGTGCACATCACCAACAATCTGTCCTGGTCCACCCATGTCGATGCTACGACCAAGAAAGCACAATAGCGCCGAAACCTCCTCAAGAAACTAAGGAAATTCGGTATGCTTCACCTGATGCCGGTGTTATCTAGTTACATTGTGAACCTTGTGTTGCCCTATTATGTATTTTCTTTTTATTTTATTTTCTTTTCATGTACTAAATGATCTGTTTGAGCTGCTCGTAGAAAAATACTTTTCACTGCACCTCGGTGCATGTGACAATAAACAAATCCAATCCAATCCAACGTCCACATTAACCCTTACCAACTTTTACAGATGTACCATAGAAAGCATCCTATCTGGCTGCATCACAGCCTGGTATGGCAACTGCTCAGCCCAAGACCGTAAGAAACTTCAGAGAGTCGTGAACACCGCCCAGTCCATCAAACAAACCTGCCTCCCATCCATTGACTCCATCTACACCTCCTGCTGCCTGGGGAAAGCGGGCAGCATAATCAAAGACCCCTCACATCTGGGTTATTCACTCTTCCAACTTCTTCCATTGGGCAGGAGATACAAAAGTCTGAGAACATGCACAGACAGACTCAAAAACAGCTTTAACCCTGCTGTTACCAGACTCCTAAATGACCCTCTTATGGACTGAACTGATCTCTTCATATATCTTCCGTACTGAGTAGTACTACACTCTGTATGTCTCACCCAGTGTCTGTGTCTATGATATTTACATTGTATATTTATCGTAGGTCCCATGTTTTTTCATGGATGGAACAATGTGTCTGGGCTATACACAGAACAATACTTTTCATTGTACCTCGGTATATGTGACAATAAATCAAATCAAATCAAATTGAATAGGTTCAAGGCTGAGTTGGACAGATTTTCGATCGACAAGAGAATTGAGGGTCGGTGGGGGGGCAGATATGAAAATGGAGTTAAGACCACATTCAGATCCACCATGATCTTATTGAATGGAAGAGCAGGCTCGATGGGCAAAATGGCCAACACCTGCTCCTACCTTTTGAGATGCTGTGGCTACTGGAGAAAATGAGATCCCATCCATTAGAGCTAGACCTGGATGTCTCATTTATCAGAAGTTCCTGCATCTTTACAATGAGAAAGAGAACGTTTATATCTAGAACCAGAGAGAATGGGATGTTGAGATCATGGGAATGAAGATATCTTCATTCATGTCATCACAAGGTTGATGTTAAATCTTTGTCTCCTCGCTAGACGTCTGGAATCATGGGCTGGATTCTCCGTAGCCTGACATCGAAATCAGGATCAGCGATCGGGTGGAGAATGGCTTCCAACAGCGGATCCGGGGCAGGCGCTGAATTGATGCCTGTTCACGATGATCCGTCCCCTCCAGATTAGGACGTGGGTCACGCGCAGTCGCAAGGCCATTGGCACGTCTTCAGCCAGCCCACCCGCGATGCTCTGCTCCTGATGGGCCGAGTTTGTGACGACGCGGGCCACATGTGGTCCCAGCGGTCGGGAGACCAGCATGCTAGCTGCGGACAGTGTTCAGTGCTGCCACACTCGTCTGGGATCCGTGCGCTGGCCGCTCGGCTTTTGATGGGGGAGGGGGGAATGGTGGAGGCTGGCCGGGGGTTAGGCTGGGTGGTCGGGGTGTGCGGGGTAGGGTTCCAGCATGACCAGAGCCATGTTTTCTGGCGCAGGACATCAGCTTTACGCATGCGTGGTCTGGGACCCAGCGATTCTCCGTCCGTTTTCTACGCGATCCACGGGTGGTTCACGCAGCGCCGGTGCTAGACCCTCACCGGTACCAGAATTGGTGAGGGGTTCATGCTGATTAACTTGTCGTAAACCTGCGGAATCTTGGTTGGGGTCGGCACTTAGCTACTGGAACGGAGGATTCCTCCCCGTATATCTCAACATTGTAAAAAGTACACTTTATTTGGAGGATGAAACTTCGAGTTCATGAAACCCTGATTATGCATGTATTGTTTTGTCATTGATAAATGAATTGCCTAAATCCAGTTAATTCCTATGGACCCCAAATAATCCCCATGGACACCAAATCCAGTTATCTCCTATAATACCCTAATAATCCCCATGGACACTAAATCCAGTTCACTCCCATAGACCCCAAATAATCCCCTTGCCCCTAAATCCAGTTAACTCCTATAGTCCGCTAATAATCCCCATGCCCCTAAATCCAGTTATCTCCTATAATCCCCTAATAATCCCCATGGACACTAAATCCAGTTCATGGAACATAGAACATAGAACATTACAGCGCAGTACGGGCCCTTCGGCCCTCGATGTTGCGCCGACCTGTGAAACCATCTGAAGCCTATCTGACCTACACTATTCCATTTTCATCCATATGTCTATCCAGTGACCACTTAAATGCCCTTAAAGTTGGCGAGTCTACTACTGTTGCAGGCAGGGCGTTCCACACCCCTACTACTCTCTGAGTAAAGAAACTGCCTCTGACATCTGTCCTATATCTATCACCCCTCAATTTAAAGCTATGTCCCCTCGTGTTGGTCATCACCATCCGAGGAAAGAGACTCTCACTGTCCACCCTATCTAACCATCTGACTATCTTATATGTCTCTATTAAGTCACCTCTCAGCCTTCTCCTCTCTAACGAAAACAACCTCAATTCATAGAACATAGAACGATACAGCGCAGTACAGGCCCTTCGGCCCTCGATGTTGCACCGACATGGAAAAAATCTAAAGGCCATCTAACCTACACTATGCCCTTATCATCCATATGCTTATCCAATAAATTTTTAAATGCCCTCAATGTTGGCATGTTCACTACTGTTGCAGGTAGGGCATTCCACGGCCTCACCACTCTTTGCGTAAAAAACCCACCTCTGACCTCTGTCCTATATCTATTACCCCTCAATTTAAGGCTATGTCCCCTCGTGCTAGCCACCTCCATCCGCGGGAGAAGGCTCTCGCTGTCCACCCTATCTAACCCTCTGATCATTTTGTATGCCTCTATTAAGTCACCTCTTAACCTTCTTCTCTCTAACGAAAACAACCTCAAGTCCATCAGCCTTTCCTCATAAGATTTTCCCTCCATACCAGGCAACATCCTGGTAAATCTCCTCTGCACCCGTTCCAAAGCTTCCACGTCCTTCCTATAATGAGGCGACCAGAACTGTACGCAATACTCCAAATGCGGCCGTACTAGAGTTTTGTACAACTGCAACATGACCTCATGGCTCCGGAACTCAATCCCTCTACCAATAAAGGCCAACACACCATAGGCCTTCTTCACAACCCTATCAACCTGGGTGGCAACTTTCAGGGATCTATGTACATGGACACCGAGATCCCTCTGCTCATCCACACTACCAAGAATTTTACCATTAGCCAAATATTCCGCATTTCTGTTATTCTTTCCAAAGTGAATCACCTCACACTTCTCCACATTAAACTCCATTTGCCACCTCTCAGCCCAGCTCTGCAGCTTATCTATGTCCCTCTGTAACCTGCAACATCCTTCCGCACTGTCTACAACTCCACCGACTTTAGTGTCGTCTGCAAATTTACTCACCCATCCTTCTGCGCCCTCCTCTAGGTCATTTATAAAAATGACAAACAGCAACGGCCCCAGAACAGATCCTTGTGGTACGCCACTCGTAACTGAACTCCATTCTGAACATTTCCCATCAACTACCACTCTCTGTCTTCTTTCAACTAGCCAATTTCTGATCCACATCTCTAAATCACCCTCAATCCCCAGCCTCCGTATTTTCTGCAATAGACGACCGTGGGGAACCTTATCAAACGCTTTACTGAAATCCATATACACCACATCAACTGCTCTACCCTCGTCTACCTGTTCAGTCACCTTCTCAAAGAACTCGATAAGGTTTGTGAGGCATGACCTACCCTTCACAAAACCATGCTGACTGTCCCTAATCATATTATTCCTATCTAGATGATTATAAATCGTATCTTTTATAATCCTCTCCAAGACTTTACCCACCACAGACGTTAGGCTCACCGGCCTATAGTTACCGGGGTTATCTCTACTCCCCTTCTTGAACAAAGGGACCACATTTGCTATCCTCCAGTCCTCTGGCACTATTCCTGTAGCCAATGATGACCTAAAAATCAAAGCCAAAGGCTCAGCAATCTCTTCCCTGGCTTCCCAGAGAATCCTAGGATAAATCCCATCCGGCCCCGGGGACTTATCTATTTTCACCTTGTCCAGAATTGCCAACACTTCTTCCCTACGCACCTCAATGCCATCTATTCTAATAGCCTGGGTCTCAGCATTCTCCTCCACAATATTATCTTTTTCTTGAGTGAATACTGACGAAAAGTATTCATTTAGTATCTCGCTTATCTCCTCAGCCTCCACACACAACTTCCCACCACTGTCCTTGACTGGCCCTACTCTTACCCTAGTCATTCTTTTATTCCTGACATACCTATAGAAAGCTTTTGGGTTTTCCTTGATCCTACCTGCCAAAGACTTCTCATGTCCCCTCCTTGCTCGTCTCAGCTCTCTCTTTAGATCCTTCCTCGCTTCCTTGTAAATATCAAGCGCCCCAACTGAAACTTCACGCCTCATCTTCACATAGGCCTCCTTCTTCCTCTTAACAAGAGATTCCACTTCTTTGGTAAACCACGGTTCCCTCGCTCGACCCCTTCCTCCCTGCCTGACTGGTACGTACTTATCAAGAACATGCAATAGCTGTTCCTTGAACAAGCTCCACATATCCAGTGTGCCCAACCCTTGCAGCCTACTTCTCCAACCAACACATCCTAAGTCATGTCTAATGGCATCATTATCCTCGTAAGACCTTCCCTCCATACCAGGCAACATCCTAGTAAATCTCCTCTGAACCCTTTCCAAAGCTTCCACATCCTTCCTATAATGTGGTGACCAGAACTGCACGCAGTACTCCAGGTGCGGCCGCACCAGAGTTATGTACAGCTGCAGCATGACCTTGTGGTTCCGAAACTCAATCCCCCTGCTTATAAAGGCTAGCACACCATATGCCTTCTTAACAGCCCTATTAACCTGGGTGGCAACTTTCAGGGATTTATGTACCTGGATGCCGAGATCTCTCTGTTCATCCACACTACCAAGAATCTTGCCATTAGCCCAGTACTCTGCATTCCTGTTACTCCTTCCAAAGTGAACCACCTCACACTTTTCCGCATTAAACTCCATCTGCCACCTCTCAGCCCAGCTCTGCAGCTTATCTATGTCCCTCTGTATCCTATAACATCCTTCAGCACTATCCACAACTCCACCGACCTTCGTGTCATCTACAAATTTACTAACCCATCCTTCTACACCCTCTTCCAGGTCATTTATAAAAATGACAAACAGCAGTGGCCCCAAAACAGATCCTTGCGGTACACCACTAGTAACTGAACTCCAGGATGAACATTTGCCATCAACCACCATCCTCTGTCTTCTTTCAGGTAGCCAATTACTGATCCAAACCGCTAAATCACCTTCAATTCCATACTTCCTTATTTTCTGCAATAGCCTACCGTGGGGAACCTTATCAAACGCCTTACTGAAATCCATATACACCACATCAACAGCTTTACCCTGATCCACCTGTTTGGTCACCTTCTCAAAAAACTCAATAAGGTTTGTGAGGCATGACCTACCCTTCACAAAACCGTGTTGAGTATCGCTAATCAACTTGTTCTTTTCAAGATGATTAGAAACCCTATCTCTTATAACCTTTTCCAACTCCTATAGTCCGCTAATAATCCCCATGGACACTAAATCCAGTTAACTCCTATAGCCCCCTAATAACCCCCATGCCCCTAAATCCAGTTAACTCCTATAGTCCGCTAATAATCCCCATGGACACTAAATCCAGTTAACTCCTATAGTCCGCTAATAATCCCCATGGACACTAAACCCAGTTAACTCCTATAGCCCCCTAATAACCCCCATGCCCCTAAATCCAGTTAACTCCTATAGTCCGCTAATAATCCCCATGGACACTAAATCCAGTTAACTCCTATAGTCCGCTAATAATCCCCATGGACACTAAATCCAGTTAACTCCTATAGCCCCCTAATAACCCCCATGCCCCTAAATCCAGTGAACTCCTATAGCCCCCAATAACCCCCATGCCCCTAAATCCAGTGAACTCCTATAACCCCCTAATAATCCCCATGCCCCTAAATCCAGTTAACTCCTATAGTCCGCTAATAATCCCCATGCCCCTATATCCAGTTAACTCCTACAGCCCCCTAATAACCCCCATGCCCCTAAATCCAGTGAACTCCTATAGCCCCCAATAACCCCCATGCCCCTAAATCCAGTGAACTCCTATAACCCCCTAATAATCCCCATGCCCCTAAATCCAGTTAACTCCTATAGTCCGCTAATAATCCCCATGCCCCTAAATCCAGTTAACTCCTACAGCCCCCGAATAATCCCCATGGACACCAAATCCAGTTCACTCCTATAGACCCCAAATAATCCCCATGATCCTAAATCTAGTTAACTCCTATAATCCCCTAATAATTCCCATAATCCTAAATCTAGTTAACTCCTGTAGCCCCCTAATAATCCCCAAGGACACTAAATCTAGTTAACTCCTATAATCCCCTAATAATCCCCATGACCTTAAAGCTAATTATCTTCTGTAGCTCCCAAATTACCCGTGTGCCCTCTAAAACTCGTACAGCCCACAAGTTATTGTCTTGTTATGCTCTAGGTGTAGCATAAGCGGCTTCCTTGTGGTGCACTTGACAAAGGAAGGTTCAGACGTGGAGATAACTTCGACACGTTTATTAAACTATATACACTTCTATAACTCGGGTTCGACACTACTGTTAATCCTACTATAGCTACCCGGACTTACTAACCAGTCTGCTACAATCCACGTGGTGGGAATGATATTGAATAAACCCTGTGTCTGTACTCACTGACTGTCTCCACTGGAAAGAGGCAGATCATGTGTGTGGTGTCCTTTATATATGGGTTGGTGTAATGCCCTCCTGTGGCCGTGTCACCACTGTGTGTATCGTGAATGCCCATTGGTCGTGTCCTAGCTAACTGATCTATTGGTTGAGTGTGTGTGTGTGATGTCTCTGGTGCTCCCTCTAGTGTCTAGCTAGTCTACATGTATTTACATTAACCCTTTGTGTATTTACAGTGATGCACATCACCACAGTTATTACCATGCCTCTAAAGCTAGTTAACTCGTACAGCCCACTAACTATTATCATGCCTCTAAAGGTAGTTAACTCGTACAACCCACTAACTATTACCATACCTCTAATACTACTTAACTTGTGCAGCCCACTAATTAGCTGCAGTTATCATTGTTACTGTCACTGAAGGGACTCTGTCCCTGTATTACCATGTGATTAACATTGTGCCATCACTCACATTATTCTGTATTTTGATACTGGCAGGAATGAAACAATGCTGTTCAATTTCCAACTGCAACACCTCTCCTCCGCCCCCAGCTTTATTTCTCACACTCATCTGCTTAGCTTTCAACTACACTTTCTATCTATTAACAACACCGCTTACCTCCATCTCTATAACATTGTCTATCTCTTTTCCCAATTCACCTCCCGACTATTGAAACTTTAATTCATGTCAATCCCCGCCCCTCTTTCGGTGCTCCTCCCAGCTATCTGAGTAAGAGCAGCAGCCTGTGGCATTTTAAAAATATGTCAAACTTTTGGAGTCTATATCAGAAATGTCTCCCTGCTCAGCTGGAGTCTCCGACGGCATGCCTGGTCTGGCGGCTCCTTGTATGACAGGCGCTGCCGGTACACATGAGGCCTCCTTTGCACCTCCTCCTCCTCGGCCGGCTCTCCATCCTCAGCAGCCGCCACCTGTTCCTCTGTTGCCCGCTCTGCTCCTGCAGCTTCCTCCTCCTTCTCGAGCAGCTCCAGCTCGTACAGTCACAGAGCATCCCCCAGGGCTGCGGTGGCGAGCAGGGGGGCCGCCGTTGCTGGCTGAATTCCATTATCCATTGTTTGCAGGGGGGGGAAAGGCTGACATGTTAGCATGGTGCGTTCCCCTGTGCCCAACCAGGTGCACTTGGATGGCACTGCGGTTGGCACAGCGGGCCCTTCCCCTGCATGTACTTCCCCTCCCCCCAATCCCCGCACTCCTGGTGCCATTCATGCCAGTCATCGTGGGGGCCTCTCTCCCTGACACCAGGGGAAAGCACCATTCAGAATCCAACCTGCCAAGAGTCTCCTTGTATGTTTTAATAAGATCATCTCTGATTCTTCCAAATTCTAGTGGGTACAGGCCCAGCCTGTTCAACCTTCCCTCGCAAGGTCACCCCTTTATCCCGGGAATCAGTCAAATGAGCCAACTCCAAAATGCTTCTACGTGTCTCATTCAAATATCCAAATCTGGATCTTGCCCAGTGACCATGGCAGGCCAGCGAAGGCAAGGCACGGCGCCCTGAATCAGGCCTTCGTCGCCAGGGGACGGCGTCTGAGGCAGGATGCTGCCTTCAAGACCCCAGGCGAGTGAGTGAGTACGGTTGTGAGAACGGGAGAGTGTGAGGTCTGGGAGGATACTGTGAGGGAATGGGGGGGCTGAAGGCTGTGAGAATGTAGGGGGGGGGGGGCCCAGGGAGGAGAATGTGTGAGGGGCTTCAGCCAGACTTGCAGGGAGGGAGAGTGCCCGGTTGCTTTTTGGAGGGAGGCGCAAAGTGTAAATCCACCTCTATTTCAAGTCCAATGTGACTGACCAGTCAGATTCCGCCAGATCCACTGAGCTTTTGTTATTGTTCCATTTATCCCCACTTCCGGCTAGTTTATCAATTCTCTCTCTACCCGTGTTAACCATTACACCATGAACTCTTATTTTCTACCATAACCATTAGAACATAGAACATAGAACAGTACAGCACAGAACAGGCCCTTCGGCCCTCGATGTTGTGCCGAGCAATGATCACCCTACTCAAACCCACGTATCTACCCTATACCCGTAACCCAACAACTCCCCCCCTTAACCTTACTATTAGGACACTACGGGCAATTTAGCATGGCCAATCCACCTAACCCGCACATCTTTGGACTGTGGGAGGAAACCGGAGCACCCGGAGGAAACCCACGCACACACGGGGAGGACGTGCAGACTCCGCACAGACAGTGACCCAGCCGGGAATCGAACCTAGGACCCTGGAGCTGTGAAGCATTTATGCTAACCACCATGCTACCGTGCCGCCCCTAATGCTACCGTGCCGCCCCAAATGCTACCGTGCCGCCCCATTGTTGCAACATCTTACCAAGTATCCGGAGTTGAAAGGATTGGCTTATGAGGAGAGACTGAGTAGACTGGGACTGTACTCATTGGAATTTAGATGAATGAAGGGGATGATCATACAGTAACATATACAATTATGAAGGGAATAGATAGGATAGAAGCAAGAAGGTTGTTTCCACTGGCGGGTGAAATTAGAACTAGGGGGCGTAGCCTCAAAATAAGGGGGAGCAGATTTAGGACTGAGTTGAGGAGGAACTTCTTCACCCAAAGGGTTGTGAATATGTGGAATTCCTTGTCCAGTGAAGCAGTTGAAGCTATCTCAGTGGATATTTTTAAGGCAAAGATAGATAGATTTTTGAACAGTAAAGGAATTTAGGGTTATGGTGACCGGGCGGGTAAGTGGAGCTGAGTCCACAAAACGATCAGACCTGAACTCATTGAATGGCGGAGCAGGCTCGAAGGGCCAGGTGGCCTATTTCTGCTCCTAGTTCTTATGTTCTTATGTTCTTACGTCACATCTATTGGTTCCCCATTATCCACTTGCTTATTCCTTCCTCAAAGAACTCTAATAAGATTTCTCTTTCACAAAACCATGTTGACTCTGCTTGACTGCATTATTGTTTGCAAAGCGTTCACCTCACCTGTAGGGGCTGGTTTTGCTCGGTGGGCTAGACAGCTGGTTTGTGATGTAGAACAAGGCCAGCAGCGTGGGTTCAATTCCCATACCAGCTGAGAATTCTGAATTCTCCCTCTGTGTACCCGAACAGGTGCCCGAATGTGGCGACTAGGGGCTTTTCACAGTAACTTCATTGCAGTGTTAATGTAAGCCTACTTGTGACAATAAAGATTTATTTTTTTTCCTTATCAATAGATTCTAGCATTTTCTGTTAAGCTAACTGATCTGTAGATTCTTGCTTTCTGTCTCCCTCCTATCTTGAATAGTAGAATTACATTGGCTATTTTCCAATCTGATGGGATCTTAACAGAATCTAGAGAATTTTGGAAGATGACAATCAATGCATCTACCATCCCTGCCTGCAGTCTCTGCTTTTAAGACCTTACAATGCAGGTCATTAGGTCCCAGGGACTTGTCAGTATTTAGTTCTCATCTTAGAGACTACTTGTCACCCAGCCTCCACCCCAGACCATTATCTGCATTGCAGTGGGATTGATAGAAGGTCTACACCTAACAAGGCGCCGATGAAACTCTTAGGGATCATAGAGGTGCTGTCGCAAATCGGCAGAAGCCTCTGACAGTTTCAGGACTTATTTTCACATCCCATTACTGATCCCCTCTCCCAGATCCCTCCGTTCTCTCAATTTCCCAATCCATCCCCCATCCTCATTTGTTTTACTTTTCCTGTTCATCCTCTGTCAATTTCCCATTCTACGTCATCAACTTTTCCTTATTTCTCATTCGGTCTGCTTCTCATTTTATCCCTCGTCCTCTTTCCATTAATTCCCACTTAGTCTGTCAGCGTCCCATCCTCTCTCAGTCTGTCAGCGTCCCATCCTCTCTCAGTCTGTCAGCGTCCCATCCTCTCTCAGTCTGTCAGCGTCCCATCCTCTCTCAGTCTGTCAGCGTCCCATCCTCTCTCAGTCTGTCAGCGCCCCATCCTCTCTCAGTCTGTCAGCGTCCCATCCTCTCTCAGTCTGTCAGCGTCCCATCCTCTCTCAGTCTGTCAGCGTCCCATCCTCTCTCAGTCTGTCAGCGTCCCATCCTCTCTCAGTCTGTCAGCGTCCCATCCTCTCTCAGTCTGTCAGCGTCCCATCCTCTCTCAGTCTGTCAGCGTCCCATCCTCTCTCAGTCTGTCAGCGTCCCATCCTCTCTCAGTCTGTCAGCGTCCCATCCTCTCTCAGTCTGTCAGCGCCCCATCCTCTCTCAGTCTGTCAGCGTCCCATCCTCTCTCAGTCTGCCAGCGTCCCATCCTCTCTCAGTCTGTCAGCGTCCCATCCTCTCTCAGTCTGTCAGCGTCCCATCCTCTCTCAGTCTGTCAGCGTCCCATCCTCTCTCAGTCTGTCAGCGTCCCATCCTCTCTCAGTCTGTCAGCGCCCCATCCTCTCTCAGTCTGTCAGCGTCCCATCCTCTCTCAGTCTGTCAGCGTCCCATCCTCTCTCAGTCTGTCAGCGTCCCATCCTCTCTCAGTCTGTCAGCGTCCCATCCTCTCTCAGTCTGCATGGTAGCAGGTCTCAGAGAATCTCTCTCCGCTTCATTGAAATTAGATTTGGAAATCTGGATCTTCAGCCATGACTGTTTAATTAAAGATTTGCTAAATGTCCGCAGGTGGCAGGTTCTGATTGGGTCAGGGTCGGGCGGCACGGTGGCACAGTGGTTAGCACCGTTGCTTTACAGCGCCAGGGACCCGGGCTCGATTCCTGGCTTGGGTCACTGTCTGTGCGGCGTCTGCACGTTCTCCCTGTGTCTGCGTGGGTTTCCTCCGGGTGCTCCGGTTTCCTCCCATAAGTCCTGAAGGACGTGGGGCGGGATTCCCCGACACCCCTGCCGGGTCGGAGAATTCCCAGGGGGAGCGGCACGGCTTCGACCGCGCGGCTCCGACGCCGGCTGCCATATTCTCCGGCACCCGTTTTCAGGCGGGGTCGGGGATCACGCCACGTGGTCGAGGGCCGTTGGCAGCGGCTCTCCCGGCTATTCTCCGGGCCGCGATGGGCTGAGCGGCCATCGGTTTTTGGCCAGTCCCACCGTCGTGAAATGGACATGGTTCCAGACGGCAGGACCTGGTTGGTAGACCGGCTGAAGCGGGCCTCAGGGGGGGCACGGGGGGATCCGGGCCCGGGGGAGGCCCCCACGGTGGCCTGGCCCGCGATCGGGGCCCACCGATCTGCGGGCGGGCCTGTGCCATGGAGGCACTCCTTCCTTCCACAACGGTCGGGCTCTGCCATGGCCGGCATGGTGAAGACACCCCCCCCCCCCCCCCCCCCCCCCCCCCACCGCGCATGCGGAAGAGTACGGCAGCCGGTCTGCGCATGCGCTAACTCACACTGCCCCTTCGGCGGCAGTTGGCGCAGTGCCAACCCCTCCAGCGCCGGCCTAGCCCCGGAAGGGTGGAGGATTCCGCAACTTCCGGTTGGCCCGATACCAGAGTGGTTGGCTCTATTGTTTTACACTGCCATCTGGCCATCGGATGATTTGGGAGAATCCCGGCCGTGCTGTTGGGTGAATTGGACATTCTGAATTCTCCTTCCGTGTACCCGAACAGGCGCCGGAATGTGGCGACTGGGGGATTTTCACAGTAACTTCATTGCAGTGTTAATGTAAGCCGAATTGTGACAATAATAAAGATTATAATTGACCAATACAAACGCAGCACCAAAATAACGCAACAATGCAGCCAATCAGAAAGCACACCAAAAAACAACTACATTTAGAGCATTTTTATCTATTCCTTTGATGGGAGAGAAACATTGACAATAATCACAAAACCTGGGTGAACTCTGCCCCATACAGTCCTTTCCTTTCCCTTAGTCTGGTCTTCAGTTCCATTAGTGGAACTTTCATTCACTGAATGGGGCTGAAATCCTCCCTGAAGTGGAAGAGTGAAGAAATCAAAGATTCGCACTGTTTCCTGGTCTCGGACACCACTTCAGAAAGAAGCACAGGAAGTTTGTTTTAAAGCTGATGGACTTATAGGTTTCTAATTACTGAAGACTTTTGACTGAACTCTTTGCTCCTGTTGCCAGCGGGTTCGTGCATGGCAGAGATTTGGGCGCTTGCATTCTAACCTTTAGAAGAGACAGGAGATAAGACCATGCTGCAACAATAGGTTTGAGAGGCCTCGGGGATCGAATGGAAACCACGCCAGTAAGAGAGCAGATAAAAATAGAGGCAGGTCCTACAAAATCCCCAACAATACCAGTGTTCAAGAGATAAGACAGACCCTGGGGAAAGTGCAAGGAAAATTCACAAGGATGACACCAGAGGTGAGTCTTTTGTTGACTTGTTCATGTGAGCGCTGTTGACAAGGCCAGTGCTAACCACTGTGCCACCACCAACCTACAGGTGGTGGTGTCCCCAGGTATCTGCTGCTCTTGTGCTTCGAAGTGATAGAGGTCATGGGGTTAGAAGTTGCTGTCTAAGGAGCCTTAGCAAGTTCCTGCAGTGTATCTTGTAGATGGATCATACGGCTGCCACCGTGCGGGTTGGTGGAGGGAGGGAATGTTTGTGGAAGGGGAAGCAATCAATTGGGGAGGCTTTGTCCTGGACAGTGTTGAGCTTCTTGAGTGTTGTTGGAGCTGCACTCATCCAGGCAAGTGGGAAGTATTCCATTCCTTGACTTGTAGATGGTGGACAGGAAGGGGGTAGAATGACCATCAGGAAAGACTGAACAGGCTGGAGATCTTTCCTGTAAAAACCAGAAAACAAAGGAGTGACCTGATAATGGCCATAAAATTATCGATACATTTAATTCGGGTGAATTTTACGGACAATATAAAACAGTCACAATAAATCCAAATGGAATTCAGAAGGAACTTTTCTTTTAACAGTTCCCTGACCCTTTCCAAATTCAAAGAAGGAAGAACAAAGAACAATACAGCACAGGAACAGGACCTTCGGCCCTCCAAGCCTGCGCCGATCATGATACCAACCTTGGCCAGAACCCTCAGCACTTCCTTGTGCCGTATCCCTCTGTACCGATCCTATCCATGTAATTGTCGAGATGCCGTTTGAACGCCGTTAATGTATCTGCTTCCACAACCTCCCCTAGCAACGCACTCCAAGCACTTTGTCTTCTACTCTTCCCCTCACTTTCACACATGTTTCTCCATCTATACATGTGACCGAACTCTAAGTTCCACCACAATGTCGAGCCACCTTCCATTACTGACCAGTTAAACTCCAGCCATTTTTCGCAGACTCAACCCAACCTCGACCTCTCAATGTTTTGCGGTGGACTTCTGCAAACTTACCACAGGAGATTGAGGGACAGGAAACAATTGTTCATTCACGGTTCAAGCATGGAGGGAACTGCCCTAGTGGAAGCCCCGAAGCAGCACTCTCCTCTAACACAGCACTCTCCTAATGCAGCTCTCCCAGGGAGTACACTACACCACTCTCCTAATGCAGCTCTCCCAGGGAGTACACTACACCACTCTCCTAATGCAGCTCTCCCAGGGAGTACACTACACCACTCTCCTAATGCAGCTCTCCCAGGGAGTACACTACACCACTCTCCTAATGCAGCTCTCCCAGTGAGTACACTACACCACTCTCCTAATGCAGCTCTCCCAGTGAGTACACTACACCACTCTCCTAATGCAGCTCTCCCAGGGAGTACACTACACCACTCTCCTAATGCAGCTCTCCCAGGGAGTACACTACACCACTCTCCTAATGCAGCTCTCCCAGGGAGTACACTACACCACTCTCCTAATGCAGCTCTCCCAGGGAGTACACTACACCACTCTCCTAAGTCACAAATATGCAGAACATTGCTTAAAATTCCGATCTTGTCCACATAGGTTTATTATTAAACCTTCCACCCGGAAGCAAGGCTCTCTTCCCAGCACGAGACTCACTGCTCTGACAGAAACAACCTTTTCTGGAGCATTATTGCTGATCTCAAATCCTTACGGGGGGTGTACAAGTTCACTGGTGTGCAAAGTATTGAACCAGCATGTGCTGTTTACTCTAATACAGGGGTGGTATCTCTTACCCACCTTTTACTAAATCTATTCAGAGATATATAGAATATAGGAGCCGGAGGAGGCCTTTTGGCCCTTCGAGTCTGCTCCGCCATTCATCACCATCATGGCTGATCATCCCCATAGCCTTTGATCCCACTCTCCCCAAGTCCTATATCCAGCCGCCTCTTCAATATATTCAAAGTTTTAGCATCAACTACTTCCTGTGGTAATGAATTCCACAGGCTCACCACTCTTTGTGTGAAGAAATGTCTCCTTATCTCTGTCCGAAATGGTTTACCCTGAATCCTCAGGCTGTGACCCCTGGTTCTGGACACACCCATCATTGGTAACATCTTCCCTGCATCTACCCTGTCTAGTCCTGTTGGAATTTTATAAGCCTCTATGAGATCCCCCCTCATTCTTCTGAACTCCAGCGAGAACAATCCCAACCTAGTCAATCTCTCCTCATATGACAGTCCCGCCATCCCTGGAATCAGTCTGGTAAACCTTCGCTGCACTCCCTCCATAGCAAGAACATCCTTCCTCAGAGAAGGAGAACAAAACTGCACACAATACTCCAGGTGTGGCCTCACCAAGGCCCTGTATGATTGCAGCAACACATCCCTGCTTCTATACTCGAAACCTCTCGCAATGAAGGCCAACATACCATTAACCTTCTTTACCACCTTCATAGAATTTACAGTGCAGTAGGAGGCCATTCGGCCCATCGAGTCTGCACCGGCTCTTGGAAAGAGCACCCTACCCAAGCCCATACCTCCACCCTATCCCCATAACCCAGTAGCCCCACCTCACACTAAGGGCAATTTGGACCCTAAGGGCAATTTAGCCTGGCCAATCCACCTAACCTGCACATCTTTGGACTGTGGGAGGAAACCGGAGCACCCGGAGGAAACCCACGGACAAACAGGGGGAACGTGACACACAGACAGTGACCCAAGCCGGGAATCGAACCTGGGACCCTGGAGCTGTGAAGCATTTGTGCTAACCATGGTGCTACCGTGCTGCCCCAATCTGCGGCACCTGCATGCTTACCTTCAGCGAATGGTGCATAAGGACACCCAGGTCCCGCTGCACACTCCCCCCTCCCAATTTATAACCATTCAGGTAGTAATCTGCCTTCCTGTTTTTGCTTCCAAAGTGAATAACCTCACACTTATCCAAATTATACTGCATCTGCCATTGATTTGCCCACTCGCCCAACCTGCCCAGATCACGCTGTAGGATCCCTGCATCCTCGTCACAATTCACCCTCCTGCTTAACTTGCTATCATCTGCAAACTTTGAGATGTTACATTTTGTTCCCTTATCCAAATCATTAATATATATTGTGAATAGCTGGGGTCCCAGCACCGATCCCTGTGGTACCCCACTAGTTACTGCCTGCCAATTTGAAAAGGACCCATTCATCCCTACATTTTGTTTGCTCTCTGCCAACCAGTTTTCTATCCACTTCAATACATTTTCCCCAATCCAATGCGCTTTAATTTTGCACAATAATCTCTTATGCAGGTCCAAATATACCACATCGACTGGCTCCCCCTTGTCGACTGTACTGGTTACATCTTCAAAGAATTCCAACAGATTTGTCAAGCATGATTTTCCCTTCATAAATCCATGCTGAATCTGACTGATCCTGCCACTGCTTTCTAAATGTTCCGCTATAAAGTCCTTGATAATGGATCAAGCATTTTCCCCATTACCGATGTTGGGCTTCCTGGTCTATAATTCCCTGCTTTCTCTCTACCTCCCTTTTTGAATATCGGAGTGACGTGAGTTACCCTCCAATCTGCAGGGACAGTTCCAGAGTCTATAGAATCCCAGAAGATGACCACCAATGCATCCACTATTTCCAGAGCCACCTCCTTAAGCACTCTGGGATGCAGATTCCAAGGCCCTGGGGATTTATCCACCTTCAATCCCATCAGTATTCCCAGCACCATTTCTCTACTAATGTTGATCTCCCTCAGTTCTTCCCTCTCACTAAACCTTTCATTCTCCAACATTTCTGGGATCTGATTTGTGTCCTCTTTTGTGAAGACAGAATCAAAGTATGTATTTAATTGCTCAGCCATTTCTTTGTCCCTTATTATGCATTCCCCTCTTTCTGTCTGTAGGGGGCCTACATTTCTCTTTACCAATCTCTTTCTCTTCATATATCTGTAGAAACACTTTGTGTCAGTCTTTACGTTCCCTGCAAGCTTCCTCTTGTACTGTACTTTCCCCTTCTTAATCAATCCCTTCGTCCTTCTTTGCTGAATTCTAAACTGCTCCCAAGCCTCAGACCTATTATTTTTCTTGGTCAATCTGTATGCTTCTTCCTTGTATCGGATACTATTTCTAATTTCCTTTGTAAGCCATGGATTGGCTCTCTTACCCCCTTTGCTTTTGTGCCAGACAGGAATGAACAGTTGCTGTAGTTCCTCCATGCATTCCTTGAATGTTTGCCATTGTCTATCCACTGTCATCCCTTTAAGTAACTATCCCTAATCTATCAAGGCCAACTCACACCTCATATTGTCATAGTTCCCTTTATTAAGATTCAGCACCCTAGTCTCCGAATCAACTACTTTACTCTCCATCTTGATAAACAATTCTACCATGTTATGGTCGCTCATCCCCAAGGGGCCTCGTACAGCCAGATTGGCAATGATTCCCTTCTCATTACACAGTACCCAGTCTAAGATGGCCTGCTCTCTAGTTGGTTCCTCCACATATTGGTCAAAAAAACCATCCCGTATACACGCCAGCGTAATTCACTGAGTGTCTTTAAGACAGAGATAGATCGGTTCTTGATTAATAAGGGGAATCTGGGGGTTATGGGGAGAAGGCAGGAGAATGGGGATGAAAAAATATCAGCCATGATTGAAAGGCAGAGAACACTCGATGAACCGAATGGCCTAATTATGCTCCTATGTTTTATGGTTCAGAAATTCCTCATCTACAGCATTGTGGCTGATTTGATTTGCCCAATCTATATGAAGATTAAAATCACCTATGATCACCGATATTCCCTTGTTCCATGCATCTCTCTCTTGTTTAATGCCATTCCCATCCTCACCAGTGCAGTTTGGGGATCCATACATGACACCTTGGTATTTCTCAACTCCATCAATACAGATTCCACATTGTCAGGGCTAATATCCTTTCTCACTATTGTGGTATTCATTTCCTCTAACAGATGTGAATCTACGTTTGGTCCACACTTGCAGAACAATCCTGAGTGTGCCAACAGCTACACTCATAACTAATTTAAGATAATCATTCGAGCTCGTAATATGGCTCACTTACACTTGTTAGAAGTGACATTCATTCATACACAGGGACCTGTTCTCTGGAAACAAAGGACTATGTCCAAGCCCTGAAATGAAAAAGATGAAATGAAAATCGCTTGTTGTCACAAGTCGGCTTCAAATGAAGTTACTGTGAAAAGCCCCTAGTCACCACATTCCGGCACCGGTTCGGGGAGGCTGGTACGGGAATTGAACCGTGCTGCTGGCCTGCCTTGGTCTGCTTTAAAAGCCAACGATTTAGCCCTGTGCTAAGCCAGCCCCTTATGAATTACCTGGAGGTTGGAGAATCCTATCATTCTCCTCTGCTTTTTCATTGAAATGCCTTGACCAGTCAGAGTCTATATCATCCAATCATCACCTAGCACAGGGCTAAATCGCTGGCTTTGAAAGCAGATCAAGGCAGGCCAGCAGCACGGTTCAATTCCCGTACCAGCCTCGCTGAACAGGTACCGGAATGTGGTGACTAGGGGCTTTTCACAGTAACTACATTGAAGCCTACATGTGACAATAAGCGATTATTATTATTATGCAACTGAAAAGGTAACAGAGAGCTGCCTTCTTGAACTGCTGGTAATCTTTTGATACAAAGCCACTTTGGAGGGCAGTTCAGAGCCACACTCAGCTGGTGATGAAAGCTACACGAAGGCCAGGCCAGCTCAGATCAGCTCAGAAGCCTACTCATGACAATAAGAGATTTTTATTTCATTTTCATTTTTCATTTCTCCTGCAGTGTCAATTCTTCTGAAAGTTTGAAATTTGGTATTCTTGCATTTGTCCTGACGAGCTTAAGGTGAAAAACTTTGAGAATCATAGAATCAAACAACACAAGAGAAGGCCACTCGGCCCATTGTGCCCATGCTAGCTCTTTGAAAGCTCTCTATTTAATCCATTCCTGCTGCTCTTACAATAATAATAATAATCATTATTAGTGTCACAAGACAGGCAGCACGGTAGCACAGTGATTAGCACTGTGGCTTCACAGCGCCAGGGGCCCAGGTTTGATTCCCGGCTTGGGTCACTGTCTGTGTGGAGTCTGCACGTTCTCCCCTTGTCTGGGTGGGTTTCCTCCGGATGCTCCGGTTTCCCCCCACAAGTCCCGAAAGATGTGCTGTTGGGTGAATTGGACATTCTGAATTCTCCCTCTGTGTACCCGAACAGGCGCTGGAATGTGTCAACTAGGGACTTTTCACAGTAATTGTGTTGCAATGTAAGTTTGCTTGTGACAATAAAGATTATTCATTAATTAATTAAGTAAGCTTACATTAACACCGCATTGAAGTTACTGTGAAAATCCCCTAGACGCCACTTTCCGGCTCCTGCTCGGGTACACTGAGGGAGAATTCAGAATGTCCAATTCATCTAACAAGCACGTCTTCTGGGACTGGTGGGAGGAAACCGGAGCACCCGGAGGAAACCCACGCACACACGGGGAGAACGTGCAGACTCTGCACAGACAGTGACCCAAGTCGGGAATCTAACCTGGGACCATGGCGCTGTGAAGCAACAGTACTAACCACTGTGCTACCGTGCTGCCCTCCCATAAGTTTTGTAAAATGTTTTGCATTTCAAGCGTCTCTTCAATTAATTCAATTAATTATTGAATCTTTTGCCACAATTCTTTCAGGCAACATATTCTCGATCACAACAACTCGTTGTATGAAAAGATTCTTATCACCCCTCGATTAACCTTCCCAACCCCATCTCTCTCTCTCTCAACTACCCTCCCACCAGCGATACCATGGATAAAAAAAAACAACTCATTTTCCTAATGTGCTTCAGGGAGATGGTACACGTGACTCCAGTCCTTCAATATGAAAATGAAATGAAAATCGCTTATTGTCACAAGTAGGCTTCTAATGAAGTTACTGTGAAAAGCCCCTAGTCGCCACATTCCGGCGCCTGTTCGGGGAGGCTGGTACAGGAACTGAAGGCACTGTTGCTAAGGTCTTAGTTCAAAGATTTGTTTCAAAAGGTGAGCAGGTGAGTTCGAGGCAGTTTATCCCTCTAGCAATATCACTTTGTGGCATCTTGCCATGCGCAATTTGGTTACTGCATTTCCTGCCTTGTCACAGTGATTACGCTTTGAGAAGGTAGCACAGTGGTTAGCACTGTTGCTTCACAGCTCCAGGGTCCCAGGTTCGATTCCCCGCTGGGTCAATGTCTGTGCGGAGTCTGCACATTCTCCCCGTGTCTGTGTGGGTTTCCTCCGGGTGCTCCGGTTTCCTCCCACAAGTCCTGAAAGACGTGGGGCTGGATTCTCCGGTTGCCGATGCCAAAATCGCGTCGGAGACCGGCCGGAGAATCCGGGTTCTCGACCAGATCGCGGAGGGCGTTGCTTTCGTGATGCTGCACCCTCTCCAAAGCGGCGTACTCTCGGAGTACGCAGCGCTGCGTATCTGCAGGACATTCCCTGAGGCCCGCACCCCCGATGCTCCCCACCAACCGGCCGGGTTCCCGGCGGCGTGGCTCCCTCACGGTCTCACCCGTCGGGAACTTGCCATGGCGGCTGCGGGTTCAGTCCAGCGCCGCCACAGTTGGGGGAGGCCGATTCGCGGGCAGGGGGGGCTTTATTAGGGGCTGGGGGTGCTGTGGGGCGGGTGGTCCGGGGCCCGCGAGCCAGCCAAAGGGGGGGCACTATTCTGCGGGCCGGGTCCGTGAGCGGCCTCCGCCATGTAGCGAGGCGCGGCCGCTGCAGGCTGCCACCGTACGCATGCGTAGCCACCGACCTGCCTATTCTCCGGGGCGTAGCGCCAGCCAGAGCTGGGTGCTCTACCCTTGCTATCCTCCTAGCCCCCAGCTACACGGTGGCCGTTTTCCGTCAGTTGTTCTGGTGTAAAACGCCACCTTTCCCACGCCGGCGTGGGTCACCGCCCCAGAATCAGAGAATCCAGCCCAGGATGTTGGGTAATTTGGACATTGTGAATTCGCCCTCTGTGAACCCAAACAGGCGCCGGAGTGTGGCGACTAGGGGCTTTTCACAGTAACTCCATTGCAGTGTTAATGTAAGCCTACTTGTGACAATAATAAAGATTATTAGAAGGGATCATTGGAGCACTTCGGGGGGTCCTGAGGGCGTGAAAGGCGCTATAGAAATGCAAATTCTCTCTCGGGCGTTCCTGAGCTTTGGAGGGTGTTGCTCTGTGAGTTGTCAATGTTCTATCTGATGCTGCCCTCTGCTGGGTGGATTGCTGAACAGCCGCCTCACCTCTCTCCACAAAGAACCTCCAACTAAAATTAAATAAAAACCAGGAACGTGGGTTAAAATTGTTTTAATCAGGAATAAGCGGGTATTGACGACCGACCAGTTATTGTGCTTATTTACCCACCCTGTTCTGTACTATTTTTCGGAATTTTTAATGCTGTCTGTGAGTGGTTCTGGGGCTGTGGTGATTATGAGTGTGTCGTATGAATCTGAATCTTTGCTAATGTTTTGCTCCTTTCTTCCCTCTTCTACTGTCTAAATTCCTTTGTTTGTTTGTTTATTTCGTGAATGGAAATCCCGGAAGCCGAGGAATAGTCTCCTCATTTGCAGTGATTACAGTGATTGATCTGCAGAGGGGACACCTCTCCTTCCAGGGGCCGGTGCGGACTCGATGGGCCGAATAGCCTCCTTCTGCAGTGTAAATTCTATGATTCTCGGTGATGTGGAACATTGTTTGTGTTTTTCCATTGGTGGGAAGGAGCCAGTTTAGCTCAGTTGGCCGGACGGCTGGTTTGTGATGCAGGGCGGGGCCAGTAGTTCAATTGGCTGAGGTTATTCATGAAGACCCCGCCTTCTCATTCTTGCCCGTCGCCTGAGGTGTGGTGACCCTCAGGTTAAATCACCACCAGTCAGCTCCCTCTCAAACGGTGAGAGCAGCCTATGGTCCTCGTGGACTCTGAGGCCCCAGTGATGGAGGTTGGCTGTCTGGGGATTCTGGCCTGTCCTGAACCTGTTTAGCAAGGACCACTCTCGCCTTAGCCGCTCAAAGTCTGCCCTTCGACAGATGGGGGTTTGACACAAGGAACTTGTGAGCGCCTTACCGTCACTCCCATTCCTCGATGTTGCATCTCATCAGTGAGGTTGCCCCATGTGGACCGCTGACAGGGGAGGCTGACATTAAACAAATCATCATGGAGTGGGTGCGCGTGGTGCAGCAAGATTGCTTCAAAGCAGCTGGCGGAGCTGTGAGGAGAGGAAGCCAGGGGAGGGGTATTGAGTTCCAGTTATGATGCGCATTGTGGGTGGCACGGTAGCACGGTGGTTAGCACTGCTGCCTCACA
The DNA here is from genome assembly GCF_902713615.1 of Scyliorhinus canicula. Lineage (NCBI taxonomy): Eukaryota > Metazoa > Chordata > Chondrichthyes > Carcharhiniformes > Scyliorhinidae > Scyliorhinus > Scyliorhinus canicula. The sequence continues at coordinate 192,015,104 of NC_052153.1, forward strand.
GCGCCAGGTTCGATTCCCAGATTGGGGATCTGTCTGTGCAGAGTCTGAACGTTCTCCCCGTGTCTACGTGGGTTTCCTCCGGGTGCTCCGGTTCCCCCCACAGTCCAAAGATCTGTGGATTAGGGGGATTGGCCATGATAAATTGCCCTTTAGTGTCTCGGGACTGCAGGTTTGGTTACGGGATCACGGTTATAGGGTGGAGTAGATCGGTGCAGACTCGATGGACCTCCTTCTACACTGTATGGATTCGATGATTACAATTCACATAGATGATTTGGAGTTGGGGACCAAGGGCAATGTGTCCAAGTTTGCAGATGACACTAAGATGAGTGGTAAAGCAAAAAGTGCAGAGGATACCGGAAGTCTGCAGAGGGATTTGGATAGGTTAAGTGAATGGGCTAGGGTCTGGCAGATGGAATACAATGTTGAGAAATGTGAGGTTATCCATTTTGGTAGGAATAATAGCAAGAGGGATTATTGTTTAAATGGTAAAATGTTAAAACATGTCGCTGTGCAGAGAGACCTGGGTGTGCTAGCGCAGGAGTCGCAAAAAGTTAGTTTACAGTTGCAACAGTCTCCCTCTGCAGACTTCCGGTATCCTCTGCACTTTTTGCTTTACCACTCATCGTAGTGTCGTCTGCAAACTTGAATTTTGTCATCCATTGCTAGAGGGATGGAGTTTAAGACTAGGGAGGTTATGCTACAACTGTATAAAGTGTTAGTTAGGCCGCACCTGGAGTATTGTGTTCAGTTTTGGTCTCCTTTCCTGAGAAAGGACGTACTGGCGCTGGAGGGTGTACAGAGGAGATTCACGAGATTAATCCCAGAGTTGAGGGGGTTGGATTACGAGGAGAGGTTGAGTAGACTGGAACTGTACTCGTTGGAATTTAGAAGGATGAGGGGGGATCTTATAGAAACATATAGAATTATGAAGGGAATAGATAGGATAGATGCGGGCAGGTTGTTTCCACTGGCGGGTGAAAGCAGAACTAGGGGGCACAGCCTCAAAATAAGGGGAAGTAGATTTAGGACTGAGTTTAGGAGGAACCTCTTCATCCAAAGGGTTGTGAATCTATGGAATTCCTTGCCCAGTGAAGCAGTTGAGGCTCCTTCATTAAATGTTTTTAAGATAAAGATAGATAGTTTTTTGAAGAATAAAGGGATTAAGGGTTATGGTGTTCGGGCCGGAAAGTGGAGCTGAGTCCAAAAAAGATCAGCCATTGAATGGCGGAGCAGGCTTGAGGGGCCAGATAGTCTGCTCCTGCTCCTAGTTCTTATGTTCTTAAGATTCTATGATTGTTGTGTTCAATTGAGTGTCCACAAGATGTGTGCATGATGGCCTTTACCAGTCAGTGTCGGTGTTCAAACAATGGGTGTCCAATGGCAAGTTCAAATGTAATATTACTTGCTCCTCATTTGGATTTATAGGACTGGTCCGGTACAGTTTCTGGTCAATGGTAATCCCCAGGGACACAGTGTGGTGCAATGAGTTTGGGTGGTGTGCCTGCCATCATTGAACAGCTGACAATTTTACATTGTTCTGCATTGCAAGTCAGCTATTTAGCCCACTGTGCTAAACCAGCACAGACGGTTTCTCCTGTTCCGTCTGCTTGTGCCTTCTGGAGTATGTACCAAGTAAGACCATCGATGATCTTCATCCCGCTGGGTAATAACACCTTCACTGTCAATGACCCTAATCCGAATCTCGTCATCTCTGTTTAGCCTGGGCAGGTTTCCAGTTATTACGATCCCAGACTAGACCTCAACAGTTGCTAGGATACCTGTGAGGAAAGGATACTTTGCTCCTGGAGTGACTCCTCGCACAAATAGGGATAAGGGGCACGATTTAACAGAAATGAAAGAGTCCCATGCTGGGCACATTTAACCAGGTGTTTCCTGGTGTTGGCAGCGTCAAGGACAACCCTACGATGAAGCAGGATTCTGCGTCATTCCTCGCTTTTAACCCTTACTGCACCAGGTACATAAACTATAATATATCTGAAAACCCTACATTCATCATCGTACAATACCTCCTCTTGCAAGTGGAAGCATGTTGTTGTCGTTAGGACGGTTCTCAGTCCGGAACCTTCTGTTAGTCCCTGACTGTCAATCTTTCAGCAGCATGGGAGGTGGAATGTGAAGGTTTCTGCCTATTAGTCGCTCTGATGGAGCTGATCCACATTGCAGTGGGTGCATCAATATGTCGAAAGCACCATTGTAAAGTCTGGGCTGGATTCTCCGATTCGGAGACAATGTGCTGACGCCGGAGTGGGAACAGCGATGTTGTAACAACACCACAAATGGGGCAACTGGTGCACCAATTCAGCAACTCTGAACGGGCTCGCACCATCCCCATCTGGAAGTCAACCGTTCCAAGCGAAACACCGCCGGATTCGCCGGGTCCGTGATTGCCGCACATGAGGCTCACATGCCACAGCCGCACTTAAACAATCCATCCCCCCCCCCCCCCCCCCCCCCCCCCCTCGATACACCATCCCGGTCAACAGGAAGGCTGGAAGAAGCATAGCGCCACGGTTCAGGGATGCTGAGCTGGACACCCTCCTGGACGCCGTGGAGGAGCGAAGGATGACCCTGTAACCCCGACCCGGGAGGAAGGCCGCCAGGCGCCACCGTTCGCCGTGCCTGGGCGCAGGTGGCAGAGGCGGTCAGAGCCGTGGGCAACGTCGCCCGGACTGGCCTCCAGTGCAGGAAGAAACTGTATGACCACCTCAGGGTGGCCAGGATGAGTAGGCAGTGCTGTGCCCCTGGCATCAACCCCCCCTCCCACACACATGTAACCCGGACCCCCCCCCCTCCCTCATCTTCACCAGTTACAACCAGGAGGAAGATCATCGTCCAGTCGAGGCAGCAGAAGAGGATTGTGGGAGAAGTCAACTCAGTAGTTTTTCTTTTCTATTTTCTCTTCTTCTCTTGGCATTGCAGTTGTTGTTGTAAGTTAACTTAAGGGATAAGTCACAGCAGGGCATCTTGGACCCGTGTCTTGTTCCTCTAGTGCGATGTGGGAATTCAGGGACCCTTCCCGTGTCCCTGGCTCCTTCACGTGTACGAAGTGTGTCCAGTTGCAGCTCCTGTTGGACCGCCCATCGGCTCTGGAGCTGCGGATGGGATCACTTTGGAGCATCCGCGATGCTGAGGACATCATGGATAGCACATTTAGCGAGTTGGTCAGACCGCAGATAAAGAGTACTGAGGGAGATAGGAAATGGGTGACCACCAGATGGAGGGAGAGTAGGAAGACAGTGCAGGGGACCCCTGCGGTCACTTCCCTCCAAAACAGCGATGCAGTTTTGGATACTGTTGAGGGAGATGGCTCACCAGGGGAAGGCAGCAGCAGCCAGGTTCATGGAACCGTGGCTGGCTCTGCTGCACAGCAGGGCAGGAAGAAGAATAGCAGGGCTATAGTGATCGGGGACTCAGTCGTAAGGGGAATAGACAGGCGGTTCTGCGGACGCAGTCGAGACTCCAGGATGGTATGTTGCCTCCCTGGTGCAAGGGTCCTGGATGAATTGGAGTGGCTGCAGGATATTCTGGAGGGGGAAGGATGAACAGCCAAGTGTTGTGGTGCATATAGCACCAATGATATCGGTCAAAAATGTGATTAGGTCCTACAAGCGGAATTCAGGGAGTTAGGAGTTAAACTAAATAGTAGGACCTCAAAGGTAGTAATCTCAGGGTTCTACCAGTGCCACGAGCTAGTCAGAATAGGAATGTCAGGATAGATAGAATGAATGCGTGGCTCGAGAGACGGTGCAAGACGGAGGGATTCAAATTCCGAGGACATTGGAACCGGTTCTGGGGGAGGTGGGACCAGTACAAACCGGACGATTTGCATCTGGGCAGGACTGGAACCAATGTCCTCGGGAGAGTGTTTGCTAGCGCTGTTGGGGAGGGTTTAAACTAATGTGGCAGGGGGGTGGGAACCGATGCAAGGTATCAGAGGGAATTAAAGTGAGGATAGAAATAAAAGGCAGTAAGGGGAAAAGTGAGAGGCAGAGAAACCAAGGTCAAAAATCAAAAAGGGCCACAATGCAGAGTTCAGGGATTGGAGAACTCAGTGAATGGGTCCAGTAAGGCTGAGAGAAATAAAACACAGGGAGAGTGTACAAAACTCGATCGGGCAGATGGTCTGAGAAAGCAGGACAGAGAACAAGGAAAGTCGAGATTAAACTGCATTTATTTCAATGCAAGAGGCCTAACGGGCAAGGCAGATGAACTCAGGACATGGGTGGGCATGGGACTGGGATATTATAGCTATTACTGAAACATGGCTAAGAGAGGGGCAGGACTGGCAGCTCAATGTTCCGGGGTTACAGATGCTATAGGAAAGAAAGAACAGGAGGTAAGAGAGGAGGCGGGAGTTGCGATTTGATTTGATTTGATTTGATTTATTGTCACATGTACCGAAGTACAGTGAAAAGTATTTTCCTGTGGCCGAGGGAACGTACACAGTACATACATAGTAGATAAAAAAATAGTCAACAGAGTACATTGACAAATGGTACATCGACAAACAGTGATTGGTTACAGTGCGGAACAAGGGGCCAAATAAAGCAAATACATGAGCAAGAGCTCAGTAAGAAGCCTTACAACACCAGGTTAAAGTCCAACAGGTTTGTTTCAAACACGAGCTTTCGGAGCACTGCTCCTTCCTCAGGTGAATGGAGAGGTATATTCCAGAAACATTTATATAGACAAATTCAAAGATGCCAGACAATGCTTGGAATGCGAGCATTTGCGGATAATCAAATCATTACAGATCCAGAGATAGGGGGTGATCCCAGGTTACAGGTGTGAATTGTCTCAAGCCAGGACAGTTGGTAGGATTTTGCAAGTCCAGGCCAGATGGTGGGGGATGAATGTAATGCGACATGAATCCAAGGTCCCGGTTGAGGCCGTACTCATGTGTGCGGAACTTAGCTATAAGTTTTTGCTCGGTAATTCTGCGTTGTCGCGCATCCTTAAGGCTGCCTTGGAGAACGCTTACCCGGAGATCAGAGGCTGAATGCCCTTGACTGCTGAAGTGTTCCCCGACTGGAAGGGAACGTTCCTGCCTGGTGATTGTCGCACGAAGCCCGTTCATTCGCCGACGCAGCGTCTGTATGGTCTCGCCAATGTACCACGCTTCGGGACATCCTTTCCTGCAGCGTATGAGGTAGACAACATTGGTCGAGTCGCACGAGTATGTGCCGCGTACCTGGTGGGTGGTGTTACCACGTGTAATGGTGGTATCCATGTCGATGATCTGGCATGTCTTGCAGAGATTGCCCTGGCTGGGTTGTGTGGTGTTGTGGTCGCTGTTCTGAAGGCTGGGTAATTTGCTGCAAACAATGGTTTGTTTGAGGTTGCGCGGTTGTTTGAAGGCAAGTAGTGGGGGTGTGGGTATGACCTTGGCAAGATGTTCATCTTCATTGATGATGTGTTGAAGGCTGTGAAGAAGATGTCGTAGTTTCTCCGCCTCAGGAAAGTATTGGATGACGAAGGGTACTCTGTCTGTTGTGTCCCATGTTTGTCTTCTGAGGAGGTCGGTGCGGTTTTTTGCTGTGGCGCGTTGGAACTGTCGATCGATGAGTCGAGCGCCATATCTCGTTTGTACAAGGGCATCTTTCAGTGTCTGTAGATGTCTGTTACGCTCCTCCAAGCATTCCGAGCATTGTCTGGCATCTTTGACTTTGTCTATATATATGTTTCTGGAACATACCTCTCCATTCACCTGAGGAAGGAGCACTGCTCCGAAAGCTCGTGTTTGAAATAAACCTGTTGGACTTTAACCTGGTGTTGTAAGACTTCTTACTGTGCTCACCCCAGTCCAATGCTGGCATCTCCACACTAGAGAAAGAGCCGCAGAGGGCGTCGTGAATAGTGTTCTTACAGGGGACAGATCAGTCCGAGGGGGAGTTGTTGAGGAGTCTTGTAGCTGTGGGGAAGAAGCTGTTCCTATGTCTGGATGTGCGGGGTCTTCAGACTTCTGTATCTTCTGCCTGATGGAAGGGTCTGGAAGAGGGCAAAGCCTGGGTGGGAGGGGTCGCTGATAATGCTGTCTGCCTTCCTGAGGCAGCGGGAGATGTATACAGAAGCAATGTGGGGGTGGTACGTTTGGGTGAAGCGTTGGGCTGAGTTCACCACACTCTGCAGTTTCTTGCGATCTTGGACTGAGCAGTTGCCATACCAGGCTGTGATGCAGCCGGATAGGATGTTCTCTATGGCACATCTGTAGAAGTTTGTGAGAGTCGATGCAGACCTGCCAAATTTCTTTAGCTTCCGTAGGAAGTAGAGACGTTGTTGGGCTTTCTTGACTGTTGCATCAATGTGAGTGGACCAGGACAGACTATTGGTGATGGTGACCCCCAGGAACGTAAAGCTATCGACCATCTCCACTTCGGAGCCATTGATGCAGACGGGAGTGTGTGTTGTGCTGCGCTTCCTGAAGTCGATGATCAGTTCCGTGGTCTTTCCGACATTTAGAGAGAGGTTGTTTTCAGTACACCACACAACAAAGTGATTTATCTGCCTGTTGTAGTCTGATTTGTCATTGTTTGAGATACGGCCCACCACAGTCGTATCATCCGCAAACTTATAGATTGAGTTGGAGTTAAATCCTGCCACACAGTCATGTGTGTATAGGGAATACAGTAGAGGACTGAGCACACATCCTTGTGGGGTCCCGGTGTTGAGGACTATTGTGGAGGAGATGCTGTGGCCGATCCTGACAGATTGCGGTCTGTTGGTGAGGAAGTCGAGGATCCAGCTGCACAGGGAGGGGTCATGTCCAAGGCTGCAGAGTTTGGTTATTAGTCTTGTCGGGATAATGGTGTTGAAGGCGGAGCTGTAGTCAATGAACCTGTAGAACAATGTAGTCATATGTGACGAGCCAGGGAGATAGCATCTGCTGTGGACCGGTTGCAATGATAGGCAACCTGCAGTGGATCGAGACATCTGGGAGGCTGGCATTGATTGGGGAGAATATCGCGGCAGTACTGAGAGAGGATATATCCTAGGGTTCGCCCACTGAGTCTATATGGTAGAACTAAAAAATACAAAGTGTGAGATCACTCTGATAGGATTGTACTGCAGGCCCCCAAAAATTGAGGAGCAAATATGTAAGGAAATTACAGTTAGCTGCAATAGAAATAGGGTGGGAATAGTTGGGGACTTGAGGGCAGCACGGTGGTACAGTGGGTTAGCCCTGTAGTCTCACGGCGCCGAGGTCCCAGGTTCGATCCTGGCTCTGGGTCATTGTCCGTGTGAGGTTTGCACATTCTCCCCCTGTTTGTGTGGATTTCTCCCCCACAACCCAAAGATGTGCAAGGTAGGTGGATTGGTCACACTAAATTGCCCCTTAATTGGAAAAAACGAATTGGGTACAATAAATTTATAAAAAATATATAGTTGGGGACTTTAACTTTCCCAACATTGACTGGGACAGCCATAGCATTAGAGGCTTGGAGGGAGAGAAATTTGTTGAGTGTATTCGGGAGGAATTTCTCATTCAATATGTGGATGGCCCGACCAGAGGGGGGGGAAAACCTGACCACCTCTTGGGGAATAAGGAAGGCCAGGTGACAAAAGTGTTAGTGAGGGATCACTTTGGAACCAGTGACCATAATTCCATTAGTTTCAAGATAGCTATGGAGAATGATAGGTCTGGCCCAAAAGTTAAAATTCTAAATTGGGGCAAGGCCAATTTTGATGGGATTAGACAGGAACTTTCAAAAGTTGATTTGGGGAGTCTGTTGGCAGCAAAGGGACGGCTGGTGAGTGGGAAGCTTTCAAAAGTGTGTTAACCAAGGTTCAGAGTAAGCACATTCCTTTCAGAATGAAGAGCAAGGCTTGTAGAAGTAGAGAACCCGGGATATTGAGGCCCTGGTCAAACGGAAGAAGAAGGAGGCATATGACATGCAGAGGCAGCTGGGATCAAGTGGGAAGAGTATAGGGGTTGTCAGAGTAGAGTTAAGAGAGAAATCAGGAGGGCAAAAAGGGGACATGAGATTGCTTTGGCAGATGGGGCAAAGGAAAATCCAAAGAGCTTTTACAGATACATAAAAGGCAAAAGGGTGATTCGGGAGAGGGTAGGGCCTCTTAAGGATCTACAAGATCATCTCTGTGCAGATCCACAAGAGATGGGTGAGATCCTAAACGAATATTTCTCATCAGCCTCATGCCTGTGGTGAGTAAGTTGTCAGAAGATATTCTGAGAGACCGGATCTACAGGCATTTAGAGAGGCAAGGACTGATTAGGGACAGTCAGCATGGCTTTGTGAGTTGCAAATCATGTCTCGCGGATTTGATTGAGTTTTTTTGAAGGTGTAATCAAGAAGGTAGATGAGGGCAGTGCAGTTGACATCTCCATGGACTTTAGCAAGGTATTTGACAAGGTACCTCATGGTATGTTGTTGCAAAAGGTAAAATCTCATGGGATCCAGAGTGACATAGCCAATTGGATACAAAATTGGCTTGACAACAGAAGACAAAGGGTGATTGTAGAGGGTTGTTTTTCAAACTGGAGGCCTGTGACCAGCGGTGTGCCTCGGATCGGTGCTGGGCCCACTGTTATTTGTTATTTATCTCAATCATTTGGATGATAATTTAGGCGACATGGTTAGTAGGTTTGTTGATGGCACCAAGATTGGTGGCATAGTGGACAGTGAAGAAGGATATCTCGGATTGCAACGGGACCTTGACCAATTGGGCCAGTGGGCCGATGGATGGCAGGTGGAGTTTAATTTGGATAAATCTGCGGTGATGCATTTTGGTAGGTTGAATCGGGGCAGGACCTACTCAGTTAATGGTCAGGTGCCGGGGAGAGTTACAGGGTGGGATTCTCCCTTTTGGGGACTAAGTCCCCAAGCCCGCTGGAAAGCGGCAAGAATCAGTCCGGACTTTTTCCTCGAAAGTCCCGGGTGATTCGCCGTTTTCCAGGGAGCGAGCGGGGGGGGCGTGCGTCCCACAGCTCTGGCTGCCGGCGGGGCCCTGCTGGACAGACTGCGCGGCCACGCATGCGCACGGCAGCCCACCTCAGCGCGGGCGGCGCCGAGCCACACAGCGGGCCGGGGTGGAGGCAGATCTCGATGGCCCACCGACCTGTGACCCCCGATGGTGGGCTTGGCCATCGCTGAGCGCCTGGCAGGTCCACAGAGAATCGGATTTCTGGCGTTAACGGCGATTCCGGCACGGAGGGTCGGAGAATCTCACCCATAGAATAAAGCAATCTAGCAATACAGGTTCATAGCTCCTTGAATGTTGAGTCGCAGGTGGGCAGGGTGGTGAAGAAGGCATTGGGCATGCTTGGCTTCATTGGTCAGAACACTGATTACAGGAGTTGGGACGTCTTGCTGAAGTTGTACAGGACATTGGTAACACCACACATGGAATGATGTGTCCAGTTCTGGTCACCCTATTATAGAAAGGATATTATTAAAATATAAAGAGTGCAGAATAAACTTACTAGGATGCTATTGGGACTTGATGGTTTGAGTTATAAGGAGAGGCTGGAGAGGCTGGGACTTTTTCCCCTGGAGCGTAGGAGGCTTAGGAGTGAACTTATCGAGGTCTATAAAATAATAATAATCTTTATTTATGTCACAAGTAGGCTTACATTAACACTGCAATGAAGTTACTGTGAAAAGCCCCTAGTCTCCACATTCCGGCGCCTGTTCGGATACACAGAGGGAGAATTCAAAATGTCCAATTCACCTAACAGCACGTCTTTGGTGACTTGTGGGGGGAAACCGGAGCACCCGGAGGAAACCCACGCAGACACGGGGAGAACGTGTAGACTCTGCACAGACAGTGACCCAAGCCGGGAATCGAACCTGGGACCCTGGGGCTGTGAAGCAACAGTGCTAGCCACTGTGGTACCGTGCCGTGCCGTCCCAATAATGAGGGGCATAGATAAGGGCCGGGGTTGTCCCCTACCCGGCGGGGCGGGGGGGTCCCAGCGTGTTGGAGTGGCGTGAACCACTCCGGCGTCGGGCTGCCCCAAAGCTGCAGAAGTCTCTGCACCTTAAGGGGCCAAGCCGTCACATTGAGGGGCTTGACCCGCGCCGGAGTGGTTCCCGCTCTGCCGGCTGACGTGAACGGCCTTTGGCGCCACGCCAGCCGAGGCCGAAAGGACTTTGCCGGCCGGCGTAAGTCCACTCATGCGCCGGAGCGTCAGCAGCTGCTGACATCATCCTGGCGCATGCGCGGGGGAGGGTGTCTCGTCTCCGTCCCCGCCATGGTGAAGACCCATAGCGAAGGCGGAGGAAAAAGAGTGCCCCCACGGCACAGGCCCACCCGCCGATCGGTGGGCTCCAATCGTGGGCCAGGCCACCGTGGGGCACCCCCCAGGGTCAGATCGCCCCCCTCCCCCCCCCAAGGGCCCCGGCGCCCGCCGGTGCCGCCAATCCCGCCGGTCAGGTAGGTGTTTTGAATCCCGCTGGTGGGAGAGGCTTGGCTGCGGCGGGACTTCGGCCCATTGCGGGCCGGAGAATCGCCGCGGGGGGCCCGCCGACCAGCGCGGTGCGATTCCCGCCCCCGCCGAATCTCTGGCGGCGGAGAATACGGGACACGGCGGGGGCGGGATTGACGCCGGCCCCCGGCGATTCTCTGACCCGGCGGGGGGTCGGAGAATCCCGTCCAAGGTAGATCATCAACACATTTTCCCAAAGGTAGGGAAGTCTAAAACTAGAGGGCATAGGTTTAAGGTGAGAGGGGAGAGATACAAAGGGGTCCAGAGGGGCAATTCTTTCACACAGAGGGTGGTGAGTGTCAGGAACGAGCTGCCTGAGGCAGTGGTAGAGGTGGGTGCAATTTTGTCTTTTAAAAAGCATTTAGACAGTTATATGGGTAAGATGGGTATAGAGGGAAATGGGCCAAATGTGGGCAATTAATAACAATAATAATCTTTATTGTCACAATTTACACTTACTGTTCGGGTATGTAATGATATGTGTATTGACTGGAATGTAAAGAGTTAACAAGTTAATGATAATGCTTCTTACCACTAGAGGGAACCACAGAACAGTCATATATATGTCATGTGATGGATGAACTCTGGGATCAGATAGTGAGGCATGAGAGAGAAAGCAGTTGTACTTGAGAAAGTTGAGATAGCTGATGGTTTAATCAAGAAACCTTCTACTTTAGGAATGTGATCAAAGCTTAGTTAGTAGTGTAATACATGTATAGTTTTGTTTGTTAACAAAGCTTTGTGTTCTTTATTCAACACTATGCATCTGAGCAATTTATGTAAAACAAAACAGAGAACACAACAGGGTACACGGAGGGAGAATTCAGAAAATCGGAGCACCTGGAGGAAACCCACGCAGAGAACGTGCAGACTCCGCACAGACAGTGACCCAGCCGGGAATTGAACCTGGGACCCTGGCGTTGTGAAGCAACAGTGCTACCCACTGTGCTACCGTGCCGCCGAGCTTAGTGCAGGTGGACCATACGATGGTGAAAGAGGGGTGATTATTATTAGTCATCGATGTAACAGAAAAGGATTTGGGGGAGGGGGCCTGAGTAAGGACTAGAAATGAAATGAAAATCGCTTATTGTCACGAGTAAGCTTCAATGAAGTTAGTGTGAAAAGCCCCTAGTCGCCACATTCCGGCGCCTGTCCGGGGAGGCTGGTACGGGAATCGAACCATGCTGCTGGCCTGCTTGGTCTGCTTTAAAAGCTGGTTTAGCTCAGTGAACTAAACCAGCCCCTGAAGAAGGAATGTTCCACGTACCCCCAAAAAAAGACGTGACTGGGACCCATGTGGGTACCTGTAGCCACACCTCTTATTTGGAATAAGTGAGACAATTTAAAGGAGAAATGATTCAATGAGAGATTTTCAAGGTGTTACCCGTTGCTACTGGGGTGATGCAAGGATCAATGCAACAGTGGAAAATTGCTATTTAATTTGCCGTTTCAAACTGATTATAGAATGTTTTTAGAATGTTGCAGAAATATTATTGTATAAATAAATGCTATTGTGATTTTGGACCAGGGATGATGTGGATTCCAGCTTTTTTTACAGTCTGTATTAATGACTTGGATGAAGGGGCCAAGTATGGAGTGTCGATATTGACGAATGATACAAAATCAGGTCGGAATGTAAGTTGGGATGAAGTTGCACAGGGGCTGCTAAGGGATATTATTCACTTAAGCGAGTGGGCCAGTGGGCGGCAGATGGAATATAATGTGGGAAGGTTAATGACTAATTGGAAAACAGAATCTTTGTGAAATGGTGAGAAACTGTTCAATACAGTTTTCTGAGGGATCTGGATGTCATTGTACATGAAATTCAGAAAGTTACCATGCAGGTAAGGGGGGGGTGTAGGGGTGTAAAGCTATCATCAGGGGAAGTGCAACAAATACCAGACTTCCTCAGATGAGGAAGACATAATTCTTCAAGGATGTCCTCTAAAAATGGAGTGAGGAAAATGAGCCTAGACTCTGAGTTCAGAAGGAAAAGAATTAAACTCAATGGGACATATCAGATTCTGAGAGGGATTCACAGGGTCGACATTTCCCCTGGCTGGAGGGGTTAAAACTAGGTGGCACAGTCTCAATAAGGGTTGGCTGTAAAAGGCTAAAATTGGTAGCACACTGGGTAGCACTGTTGCTTCACAGCTCCAGGATCCCAGGTTCGATTCCCGGCTTGGGTCACTGTCTGTGCGGAGTCTGCACGTTCTCCCCGTGTCTGCGTGGGTTTCCTCCGGGCGCTCCGGTTTCCTCCCACAAGTCCCGAAAGATGTGCTGTTAGGTGAATTGGACATTCTGAATTCTCCCTCTGTGTACCCGAACAGGCGCCGGAGTGTGGCGACTGGGGGCTTTTCACAGTAACTTCATTGCGGTGTTGGTGTAAGCCTACTTGTGACAATAAAGATTATTATTATTAATGTCTTCACTCTTCCCCAGAGGGCTGTGAGTAAATAGTTGTTGAGTATATTGAAGTCAGAGTGCGATAGATTTCTGAGCTCCAGGGGAGAGGGTGGGAAAGTGGAATTGAGCTAAAATATCAGCCAGGATCTTATTGAATGGTGGCGTAGGCTCGATGGGCTGAATGGCGGAGTAGGCTCAATGGGCTGAATGGCGGAGTAGGCGCGATGGGCTGAATGGCAGAGTAGGCTCAATGGGCTGAATGGCAGAGTAGGCTGGAGGGGCTGAATGGCGGAGTAGGCTCGATGGGATGAATGGCGGAGTAGGCTGGAGGGGCTGAATGGTGGAGTAGGCTCGATGGGCTGAATGGCCTACTCCTGTTCCTCTTCAATTCTTGCACTACTGTCGATTTCAGATTGATGATAATGTTATTCTAATTGGCAATTAAAAACAGTAGAATGAATCATTGCCTAGCAACCACACACGCTGAAGGGCTGAATGGCAGAGTAGGCTCGATGGGATGAATGCCAGAGTAGGCTGGAGGGGCTGAATGGCGGAGTAGGCTCGATGGGCTGAATGGCGTAGTAGGCTGGAGGGGCTGAATGGCGGAGTAGGCTCGATGGGCTGAATGGCAGAGTAGGCTGGAGGGGCTGAATGGCGGAGTAGGCTCGATGGGATGAATGGCGGAGTAGGCTGGAGGGGCTAAATGGCGGAGAAGGCTCAATGGGCTGAATGGCAGAGTAGGCTCAATGGGCTGAATGGCAGAGTAGGCTGGAGGGGCTGAATGGCGGAGTAGGCTCGATGGGCTGAATGGCCTACTCCTGTTCCTCTTCAATTCTTGCACTACTGTCGATTTCAGATTGATGATAATGTTATTCTATTTGGCAATTAAAAACAGTAGAATGAATCATTGCCTGGCGACCACACACGCTCAGTCAGGCCACACTTGTGTTCAATTCTGGTCGCCACTCTACCAGAAGGATGTGGGGGCTTTAGAGAGGGTGCAGAAGAGATTTACCAGGATGTTGCCTGGTATGGAAGGCATTAGCTATGAGGAGAGGTTGAATAAACTTGGTTTGTTCTCACTGGAACGGCGGAGGTTGAGGGGCGACCTGATAGAGGTCTGCAAAATTATGAGGGGCATAGACAGAGTGGATAGTCAGAGGCTTTTTCCCAGGGTAGAGGGGTCAACTACTAGGGGGTATAGGTTTAAGATGCGAGGGGCAAGGTTTAGTGGAGATGTACGAGGCAAGTTTTTTACACAGAGGGTAGTGGGTGCCTGGAACTCGCTGCCGGAGGAGGTGGTGGAAGCAGGGACGATAGTGACGTTTAAGGGGAATCTTGACAAATACATAAATAGAATGGGAATAGAGGGATACGGACCCCGGAAGTGTAGAAGATTTTAGTTTAGACGGGCAGCATGGTTGGCACAGGCTTGGAGGGCCGAAGGGCCTGTTCCTGTGCTGTACTTTTCTTTGTTCTTTGTTCACCCACCCCTGCCATCACAGGAAGCCCCTCCAATAAGGCCCACAAGAAAGTTGGCAATGGTATGCCCATCGGATGAAGTGAAAACAATGGAGCAGGAGGAAGAGATGGTCGGAGGAGGAAGGAGGAAGTGATTTGTTCAGTGTGGAGGAAGTAGCACTGGGGCAGGATATCAGCAATGCCGGTTGTGTGTCTGGGATCATGCTATGTAAGAATTGTATTTTGACCTCCGGATAAGGGATGGTGAGGTTAACGAGAGGGTGAAGGACGGATAATCCGGATGATACCAGATTATCAAGATTTTAACTGTGAAGTTAGGTTAAAGACTTAAGAGCTATTTACTTAAACTGCGCGCAGATTTCGAGAGCAGAGGATTGAGGATCTCCAAGCAGTGAAATGATTACACTGACATCCTTCAGCCAAGTTACATAGAGGCCCCCTCGGCCCTCGCTGGAGAACATAAAATCCCACATCTCCTCCCCTGAAGAAGAGCAGGGGGAGTTCTCCCCATGTTCTGTTCAGCATTTATCCTTCAATTAACATTGCTAAAAAATAAACACATAATCATAGAATCATAGAATTCCAACTGTGCAGAAGGAGGCCATTCCGCCCGTTGAGTCGGCCCTGGTCCTTGGAAAGAGCAATCTATTTAAGGCCACACCTCCACCTTATGCCCGTAACTCAACCTAACCTTTTGGACACTAGGGGGCAATTTAGCATGGCCAATCCACCTAACCAGCAGATCTTTGGACTGTGTGAGGGAGCCGGAGCACCTGGTGAAATAATAATCTTTATTAGTGTCACAATTAGGTTTACATTAACACTGCAATGAAGTTACTGCGAAAATCCCCTAGTCGCCACATTCCAGCGCCTGTTCGGGTACACGGAGGGAGAATTCAGAATGTCCAATTCACCCAACAGCACGTCTTTCGGGACTTGTGGGAGGAAACCGGAGCACCCGGAGGAAACCCACGCAGACACGGGGAGAACGTGCAGACTCCGCTCAGACAGTGACCCAAGCCGGGAATCTAACCCGGGACCCTGGAACTGTGAAGTAACAGTGCTACCCACTGTGCTACCGTGCCGCCCCACTTGTTGGACTTCACCCGGTCAGAGTGCTGGGTGCTAGGCAGCGTACTGG
Source organism: Scyliorhinus canicula (assembly GCF_902713615.1). Taxonomy (NCBI): domain Eukaryota; kingdom Metazoa; phylum Chordata; class Chondrichthyes; order Carcharhiniformes; family Scyliorhinidae; genus Scyliorhinus; species Scyliorhinus canicula. The sequence goes on from NC_052153.1 coordinate 192,030,601, forward strand.
GTGCAGGGTGCTGGGTTCTGGGTCTGGCTGATGGGTGCTCGGTGCTGGGTGCTGGGTGCTTGGTGCTGGGTGCAGGGTGCTGGATGCTGGGTATAGGGTGCAGGGCCGGTGCTGGGTGCAGGGTGCTGGGTGCAGGGTGCTGTTGTTGAAAACTCACCACTATTCTTAGAATTCCCCCTATACCAAAAAGGGCCAACATTCTAAATGGTGAACAGGGATTCTCACTCCCTGACTCCGATGCAGGCTTCGGTGGGTGCTATTCAGGTCAAACTATATTTTCAAGGTAACCCCCTGTATAACCCATACCTTCACAGAAGATTTCATCTACTTATCACTTAGTAGCATCGATCCTGGGTCCCGCATTGCTAAGTAAGTAAAGTAGACTTTGGAATAACCACTGTTTCAGGTTAAAACTTTTAAGTTATTTTATTATTATATTTTTTCTTTTAAAAGATGCAATCACTGTCTTTACAGAAAGGTAAAAAGATCTTGTTTTCTGGATCCTTCTGGTTGGTTGAAAGGACCTTCAGGCCCACCTTGACAATCAATCTTTGTTAAAGTCTGGTCTTCTTTAGATGTATTCGCTGGTTAGCTCGGTTGCTATGTCTTGTCGATCCCATGTACCGAGCTGTGAGAGCTGACTTTCTCTGAGCTGACTCTGGGCTGACTCTGTCTCCTCTTTAAATTCTGGTCTTCCTTAGATGTATTAGCTGTTTTAGCTCGGCAACTTGGCTCTGTCCCTTTCCCATGACCGAGCTGGCTGTAAGCTGACTCTGCTTGCTTCTCTTGTCCCTTCTCTGCCTCTCTCTCCCTCTCTCTCCCTCCCTCCGGTTCTGCTAGTTCCTGCTGTGGTCTCTGGGTTTATATTCTCTTTCTAACAGTTATTAAGTTTTTATGACTTTATTGTAAAGTAACTTTTATTTCACTTTGATTGTAAAAGGTACCTTTAATCTAAACATTCTAATGCAACTAAGTATTCATTTTGACATGACCTCAATAGATCAGATTACATTCTTCCTTTATGATATTCAAAATGCTTTGATTTCAAGAGGTGTTACTCTTACTTCCTGTCATTTCTATAGTTTTATTTTCCAAATGTGTCCCCAGCTCATAATTTTGACTTTGATTTTTGGCTTTAAATTATGTTTCTCACAGACTGATATTGGCAGAATTTCACATCTATATATTTGTCTCCCTAGTCATTCATTTTCTATCTGCTGATTTTACTTCAATGAAGGTGTGAATCATTGCTTTTAGCGTAATGCTAAAAATCCACTTGGTTATAACTTAAAAGGTTTACGTTTATCACCTAACTCAACTGAAACCTTCATCCATGCTTTTCCAGATGCTTACTAAAATGGTTAATTTCAATGAAGGTATGAACCATTGTTTTTAGCTTCATACAAAAATCCTCTGTGTTTGCTAAGCCTGCTTGACGAAGGCTGTCTGCATTTTACAATCCTGCTCTTTGCAGCTGCTGTTAACCCTTCATGGGACCTTTCCCTGTATCCTCTCGTGTTTCTCTCAGACCAGATATTGCCAGACTTCCATGTTTCAAATGACACATCTTTCCATATTTACAATTAGTGCTGGGTGCAGGGTGCTGGGTGCTGGGTGCAGGGTGCTGGGTGCTGGGTGCAGGGTGCAGGGTGCTGGATGCAGGGTGCTGGGTGCAGGGTGCAGGGTGCTGGATGCTGGATGCTGGGTACAGGGTGCTGGGTGCAGGGTGCTGGGTGCAAGGTGCTGGGTGCTGGGTGCAGGTTGCTGGTTGCAGGGTGCTGGGTGCAATGGGCAGGGTGATGGGTGCAGGGTGCAGGGAGCTGGGTGCAGGGTGAAAGGTGCTGGGTGCTGGGTGCAGGGTGCTGAGTGCAGGGTGCTGGGTGCAGGGTGCTGGGTGGAGGGTGCAGGGTGCTGGGTTCTAGGAGCTGGGTGCAGGGTGCTGGGGGCAGGGTGCTGGGTGCAGGGTGCTGGGTGCTGGGTGCAGCGTGCTGCGTGCACGGTGCAGGGTGCAGGGTGCTGTGTGCTGGGTGCTTGGTGCTGGGTTCTGGGTGCTGGGCGCTGAGTACTGCATGCTGGGTGCACAGTGGAGGGTGCTGGGTGCAGGGCACTGGGTGCAGGGTGCTGGGTGCAGGGTGCTGGATGCAGGATTCTGGGTGCAGGGTGCTGGGTACTGCATGCTGGGTGCAAGGTGGAGGGTGCTGGGTGCAGGACTCTGGGTGCAGGGTGCTGGGTGCTGGGTACTGGGTGCTGGGTGCAAGGTGGTGGGTGGTGGGTGCTGGGTACTGGGTGCTGTGTACTGGGTGCTGGGTGCAAGGTGGAGGGTGCTGGGTGCTGGGTACTGGGTGCTGGGTGCAAGGAGGAGGCTGCTGGGTGCAGTGTGCAGGGTGCTGGCTACTGGGTGCTGGCTGCGGAGTGCAGAGTACTGGGTGCAGGGTGGTGTGTGCAGGGTGCTGGGTGCAGGGTGCTGGGTGCAGGTTGTTGGAGCAGGGTGCTGGGTGCAGGGTTCTGGGTGCAGGGTGCTGGTGCAGGGTGCTGGGTGCAGGGTGCTGGGTGCAGGGTGCTGGGTGCTGGGTGCAGAGTGCAGGGTGCTGGGTTCTGGGTGCTGGGTGCAGGGTGCTGGGTGCACGGTGCTGGGTACTGGGTGCAGGGTGGAGGGTGATGGGTGCAGGGCATTGGGTGCAGGGTGCTGGCTGCTGGGTGCAGGGTGCTGGGTGCTGGGTGCTGGGTGCAGGGTGCTGGGTGCAGGGTGCTGGTTGCTGGGTGCTGGGTGCACGGTGCTGGGTGAACGGTGCTGGGTACTGGGTGCAGGGTGGAGGGTGATGGGTGCAGGGCGTTGGGTGCAGGGTGCTGGGTGCAGGGTGCTGGGTGCAGGGTGCAGGGTGCTGGGTGCTGGGTGCAGGGTGCTGGGTACTGGTTGCAGGGTGGAGGGTGATGGGTGCAGGGCGTTGGGTGCAGGGTGTTGGCTGCTGGGTGCAGGGTGCTGGGTACTGGGTGCAGGGTGGAGGGTGATGGGTGCAAGGCATTGGGTGCAGGGTGCTGGATGCTGGGTGCACGGTGCTGGGTACTGGGTGCAGGGTGGAGGGTGATGGGTGCAGGGCGTTGGGTGCAGGGTGCTGGCTGCTGGGTGCAGGGTGCGGTGTGCAGGGTGCTGGGTGCTGGGAGATGGGTGCTGGCTGCTCGGTGCAGAGTGCGGGGTGCAGGGTGCTGAGGGCTGGGTGCTGGCTGTGGGGTGCTGGGTGCAGGGTGCTGTGTGCTGGGTGCTGGGTGCTGAGTTCTGGGTGCAGGGTGCTGGGTGCAGGGTGCTGGGTACTGGGTGCAGGGTACAGGATGCTGGGTGCAGGGTGCTGGGTGCAGGGTGCTGGGTGCAGGGTGCAGGGTGCATGGTGCAGGGTACTGGGTGCAGGGTGCAGGATGTTGGGTCCTGGGTGCAGGGTGCAGGATGCTGGGTGCAGGGTGCTGGGTGCAGGGTGCTGGGTGCAGGGTGCAGGGTGCATGGTGCTGGGTGCAGGGTGCTGGGTGCTGTGTGCTGGGTGCTGGGTGCTGGGTGCAGGTTACTGGCTGCTGGGTGCAGGGTGCAGGGTGCTGGGTGCAGGGTGCAGGGTGCAGGGTGCATGGTGCAGGGTACTGGGTGCAGGTTACTGGGTGCTGGGTGCAGGGTGCATGGTGCAGGGTGCATGGTGCAGGGTACTGGGTGCAGGTTACTGGGTGCAGGGTGATGGGTGCATGGTGCAGGGTGCTGGGTGCAGGTTACTGGCTGCTGGGTGCTGGGTGCAGGGTGCTGGGTGCAGGGTGCATGGTGCAGGGTACTGGGTGCATGTTACTGGGTGCTGGGTGCAGGGTACTGGGTGCTGGGTGCAGGGTGCTGGGTGCAGGGTGCCAGTTGCGGGGTGCTGGGTGCTGGGTGCAAGGTCCAGGGTGCAGGATGCTGGGTGCAGGCTGCGGTGTGCAGGGTGCTGGGTGCTGGGAGATGGGTGCTGGCTGCTCGGTGCTGGGTGCAGGGTGCTGGATGCTGGGTGCACGGTGCTGGGTACTGGGTGCAGGGTGCAGGGTGCTGAGGGCTGGGTGCTGGCTGTGGGGTGCTGGGTGCAGGGTGCTGGATGCTGGGTGCAGGATTCTGGGTTCTGGGTGCTGGGTGCAGGGTGCTGGGTGCTGGGTACTGGTTGCAGGGTGGAGGGTGATGGTGCAGGGCGTTGGGTGCAGGGTGTTGGCTGCTGGGTGCAGGGTGCTGGGTACTGGGTGCAGGGTGGAGGGTGATGGGTGCAGGGCATTGGGTGCAGGGTGCTGGATGCTGGGTGCACGGTGCTGGGTACTGGGTGCAGGGTGGAGGGTGATGGGTGCAGGGCGTTGGGTGCAGGGTGCTGGCTGCTGGGTGCAGGGTGCGGTGTGCAGGGTGCTGGGTGCTGGGAGATGGGTGCTGGCTGCTCGGTGCTGGGTGCAGGGTGCTGGGTGCTGTGTGCAGGGTGCTGGGTGCACGGTGCTGGGTACTGGGTGCAGGGTGGAGGGTGATGGGTGCAGGGCGTTGGGTGCAGGGTGCTGGCTGCTGGGTGCTGGCTGTGGGGTGCTGGGTGCAGGGTGCTGTGTGCTGGGTGCTGGGTGCTGAGTTCTGGGTGCAGGGTGCTGGGTGCAGGGTGCTGGGTACTGGGTGCAGGGTACAGGATGCTGGGTGCAGGGTGCTGGGTGCAGGGTGCTGGGTGCAGGGTGCAGGGTGCATGGTGCTGGGTACTGCGTGCAGGGTGCAGGATGTTGGGTCCTGGGTGCAGGGTGCAGGATGCTGAGTGCAGGTTGCTGGGTGCAGGGTGCTGGGTGCAGGGTGCAGGGTGCATGGTGCTGGGTGCAGGGTGCTGGGTGCTGTGTGCTGGGTGCTGTGTGCTGGGTGCAGGTTACTGGCTGCTGGTTGCAGGGTGCAGGGTGCTGGGTGCAGGGTGCAGTGTGCAGGGTGCATGGTGCAGGGTACTGGGTGCCGGTTACTGGGTGCTGGGTGCAGGGTGCATGGTGCAGGGTGCATGGTGCAGGGTACTGGGTGCAGGTTGCTGGGTGCAGGGTGATGGGTGCATGGTGCAGGGTGCTGGGTGCAGGTTACTGGCTGCTGGGTGCTGGGTGCAGGGTGCTGGGTGCAGGGTGCATGGTGCAGGGTACTGGGTGCAGGTTACTGGGTGCTGGGTGCAGGGTGCATGGTGCAGGGTGCATGGTGCAGGGTAGTGGGTGCAGGTTACTGGGTGCAGGGTGATGGGTGCATGGTGCAGGGTGCTGGGTGCAGGTAACTGGGTGCAGGGTGCTGGGTGCAGGGTGCTGGGTGCTGTGTGCTGGGTGCTGGGTGCTGGGTGCAGGTTACTGGCTGCTGGGTGCAGGGTGCTGGGTGCAGGGTGCAGGGTGCAGGGTGCATGGTGCAGGGTACTGGGTGCAGGTTACTGGGTGCTGGGTGCAGGGTGCATGGTGCAGGGTGCATGGTGCAGGGTACTGGGTGCAGGTTACTGGGTGCAGGGTGATGGGTGCATGGTGCAGGGTGCTGGGTGCAGGTAACTGGGTGCAGGGTGCTGGGTGCATGGTGCAGGGTGCTGGGTGCAGGTTACTGGCTGCTGGGTGCTGGGTGCAGGGTGCTGGGTGCAGGGTGCATGGTGCAGGGTACTGGGTGCAGGTTACTGGGTGCTGGGTGCAGGGTACTGGGTGCTGGGTGCAGGGTGCTGGGTGCAGGGTGCCAGTTGCGGGGTGCTGGGTGCTGGGTGCAAGGTGCAGGGTGCAGGGTGCTGGGTGCAGGGTGCGGTGTGCAGGGTGCTGGGTGCTGGGAGATGGGTGCTGGCTGCTCGGTGCTGGGTGCAGGGTGCTGGGTGCTGTGTGCAGGGTGCTGGGTGCACGGTGCTGGGTACTGGGTGCAGGGTGGAGGGTGATGGGTGCAGGGCGTTGGGTGCAGGGTGCTGAGGGCTGGGTGCTGGCTGTGGGGTGCTGGGTGCAGGGTGCTGTGTGCTGTGTGCTGGGTGCTGGGTGCTGAGTTCTGGCTGCAGGGTGCTGGGTGCAGGGTGCTGGGTACTGGGTGCAGGGTACAGGATGCTGGGTGCAGGGTGCTGGGTGTAGGGTGCTGGGTGCAGGGTGCAGGGTGCTGGGTACTGGGTGCAGGGTGCAGGATGTTGGGTACTGGATGCAGGGTGCAGGATGCTGGGTGCAGGGTGCTGGGTGCAGGGTGCTGGGTGCAGGGTGCAGGGTGCATGGTGCTGGGTGCAGGGTGCTGGGTGCTGTGTGCTGGGTGCTGGGTGCTGGGTGCAGGTTACTGGCTGCTGGGTGCAGGGTGCTGGGTGCAGGGTGCAGGGTGCATGGTGCAGGGTACTGGGTGCAGGTTACTGGGTGCAGGGTGATGGGTGCATGGTGCAGGGTGCTGGGTGCAGGTAACTGGGTGCAGGGTGCTGGGTGCATGGTGCAGGGTGCTGGGTGCAGGTTTCTGGCTGCTGGGTGCTGGGTGCAGGGTGCATGGTGCAGGGTGCATGGTGCAGGGTACTGGGTGCAGGTTACTGGGTGCAGGGTGATGGGTACTGGGTGCAGGGTGCATGGTGCAGGGTGCATGGTGCAGGGTACTGGGTGCAGGTTACTGGGTGCAGGGTGATGGGTGCATGGTGCAGGGTGCTGGGTGCAGGTAACTGGGTGCAGGGTGCTGGGTGCATGGTGCAGGGTACTGGGTTCTGGGTGCTGGGTGCAGGGTGCAGGATGCTGCGTGCTGGCTGTGGGGTGCAGGGTGCTGGGTGCTGGGTGCTGGGTGCAGGGTGCTGGATGCTGGGTGCAGGGTGCTGGGTGCACGGTGCTGGGTACTGGGTGCAGGGTGGAGGGTGATGGATGCAGGGCGTTGGGTGCTGGGTGCTGGGTGCAGGCTGCAGGGTGCTGGGAGCAGGGTGCTGGGTGCAGTGTGCAGGGTGCTGGGTCCAGGGTGCTGGGTGCAGGGTGCTGGGTGTAGGGTGCTGGGTACTGGGTGCAGGGTGCTGGGGCAGGGTGCTGGGTGCGGGGTGCAGGGTGCAGGGTGCCGGGTGCAGGGTGCTGGGTGCTGGCTGCAGGTTGCTGGGTGCTTGGTGCAGGGCATGGGTGCAGGGTGCTGGGTGCAGGGTGCTGGTGGTGGACGCAGGGTGCTGGGTTCTGGGTGTTGGGTGCAGGGTGCTGGGTGCATGGTGCTGGGTGCAGGGTGCTGGGTGCTGTGTGCTGGGTGCAGGGTGCTGGGTGCAGGGTTCTGGGTGCTGGGTGCAGGGTGCAGGGTGCTGGGTGCACGGTGCTGGGTACTGGGTGCAGGGTGGAGGGTGATGGGTGCATGGCGTTGGGTGCAGAGTGCTGGCTGCTGGGTGCAGGGTGCGGTGTGCAGGGTGCTGGGAGCTGGGTGCTGGCTGTGGGGTGCTAGGTGCAGGGTGCTGGGTGCAGGGTGCTGGGTGCTGGGTGCAGGGTGCTGGGTGCAGGGTGCTGGATGCTGGGTGCAGGTGCTGGGTGCACGGTTCTGGGTACTGGGTGCAGGGTGGAGGGTGATGGGTGCAGGGCGTTGGGTGCAGGGTGCTGGGTGCAGGCTGCAGGGTGCTGGTGCCAGTTGCAGGGTGCTGGGAGCAGGGTGCTGGGCGCTGGGTGCAGGGTGCAGGGTGCTGGGTCCAGGGTGCTGGGTGCAGGGTGCTGGGTGTAGGGTGCTGGGTACTGGGTGCAGTGTGCTGGGGGCAGGGTGCTGGGTGCGGGGTGCAGGGTGCAGGGTGCAGGGTGCTGGGTGCTGGGTGCTGGGTGCAGGTTGCTTGGAGCTGGGTGCTGGGTGCAGCGTGCAGGGTGCTGCGTGCAGGGTTCTGGGTTCTGGGAGCAGGGTGCTTGGTGCTGGGTGCAGGTTGCTGGGTGCTTGGTGCAGGGTGCTGGGTGCAGGGTTCTGGGTGCTGGGTGCAGGTTGCTTGGAGCAGGGAGCTGGGTGCAGCATGCAGGGTGATGGGTTCTTGGTGCAGGGTGATGGGTGAGGGGTGCAGGGTGCTGGGTGCTTGGTGCAGGGCGCTGGGTGCAGGGTACTGGGTGCAGGGTGCTGGGTGCTGGTGGTGGACGCAGGGTGCTGGGTTCTGGGTGCTGGGTTCTGGGTGCTGGGTGCAGGTTGCTTGGAGCAGGGTGCTGGGTGCTGGGTGCAGGGTTCTGGGTGCTTGTGCTGGGTGCAGGGTGCTGGGTTCTGGGTGCTGGGTGCAGGTTGCTTGGAGCAGGGTGCTGGGTGCAGCGAGCAGGTTACTGGGTGCTGGGAGCAGCATGCAGGGTGCTGGGTTCTGGGTGCAGGGTGCTGGGTGCTAGGTGCAGGGTGCAGGGAGTTGGTGCTGGGTGCAGGGTGCTGGATGCAGGGTGCTGGGTACTGGGTGCTGGGTTAGGGTTGCAGGGTGCTGGGTGCAGGGTGCTGGGTGCAGGGTGCTGTGTGCAAGGTGCTCAGTGCAGGGTGCTGGGTGCTAGGTGCTGGGTACACGGTGCTGGGTACTGGGTGCAGGGTGGAGGGTGATGGGTGCAGGGCATTGGGTGCAGGGTTCTGGGTGCAGTGCGCTGGGTGCTGGGTGCTGGGTGCTGGGTGCTGGGTTCTGGGTGCAGGGTGCAGGGTGCTGGGTGCAGGGTGCTGGGTGCACGGTGCTGGGTACTGGGTGCCGGGTGGAGGGTGATGGGTGCATGGCGTTGGGTGCAGGGTGCTGGCTGCTGGGTGCAGGGTGCGATGTGCTGGGTGCTGGGAGCTGGGTGCTGACTGCGGGGTGCTGGGTGCAGGGTGCTGGGTGCTGGGTGCAGGGTGCTGGGTGCAGGGTGCTGGGTGCACGCTGCTGGGTACTGGGTGCAGGGTGGTGGGTGCAGGGTGCTGAGTGCAGGGTGATGGGTGCAGGGTGCTGGGTGCAGGGTGCTGGGTGCAGGGTGCTGGGTGCAGGGTGAAGGGTGTATGGTGCTGGGTACTGGGTGCAGGGTGCTGTTGCTGGGTGCAGGGTGCTGGGTGCTGGTGCTGGATGCAGGGTGCTGGGTGCAGGGTGCTGGGTTCTGGGTACTGGGTGCAGGTTGCTTCGAGCAGGGTGCTGGGTGCAGCGTGCAGGGTGCTGGGTTCTTGGTGCAGGGTGCTGGGTGCTGGGTGCAGCATGCAGGGTGCTGGGTTCTTGGTGCAGGGTGCAGGGTGCTGGGTGCAGGTTGCTAGGTGCTTGGTAC